>NC_143069.1:31222500-31545000 GCF_052426305.1 Pelodiscus sinensis | reverse complement strand
ACACACACACACACACACACACACACACACACACAGCCAGCAGGGGGCAGTGACACACACACACACACACACACACACACACAGACACAGCCAGCAGGGGGCAGTGACACACACACACACAGAGCTAGCAGGGATACACTCACAGCCCCCGCAAGCCCCTCGGCTCCCACCATGGCCCTGGCCCTGCCCCTGTGGCTCCTGGCAGCCGCCGCCTGTGCCCGCGGCGCCGGGGCCTTTGGCTTCGCCTGGTGCCTGCTGTCCTACGAGCAGCCGCACCTGGTGGACTGCGTGGGCCGCGGCATCACCCAGCTGGGCCCGGCCATCGCCCCGCTGCCTAACTCCACCCGCTGGCTCAACGCCTCCCTCAACGCCCTGCAGGCCCTGCCGCCCGCCGCCTTCACCCACCTGCCCCACCTGCTGGAGCTGCGGCTGGACCGCAACCGCCTCCGCGCCCTCCCGCCCGGCGCCTTCCAGGGCCTGGCCCAGCTGGCGCTGCTGAACCTCAGCCAGAACCAGCTGGAGACCCTGGGCCCCGGGGCTCTCACCGACCTGACGGGCCTGCGGGTGCTGCTTCTGGGGCATAACGCCCTGGCGGCCCTGCACCCCACCTCCCTGGCTGCCCCTCGGGGCCTCCAGGAGCTGCACCTGCCCTACAACCGGCTCTCCCGGCTCCAGGAGGTGGCCGCGGCCGCCGGCGGCTTGGCTAACCTCACCTTCCTCGACCTGGACTCCAACTGGGTCTCCGCCCCCCTCGGCCCGCTCTCCATGCCCTCCTTGGAGCACCTCAAGCTGCAGAACAACAACATTACCTGGCTGGACCTCACCGGCTGCCGGCTGCCCGGCCTGCGCTCGCTCAACCTGACCCGCAACAACCTGACCCGCCTGGAGGCCGGGGCCTTCCGCCTGACGCCCCGCTTGGAGGAGCTGAACTTGGATGAAAACCCCCTCAACATGTCCTACCTCCTGGGCCTGCCACTGCCCAACCTCCGGGCCCTGCACTGGTCCAGCATGCGCCCGGCGCTGGCCTCGGAGCTGGGGCTGGCCTGCCGGGTCTTGAGCAGCCTGCCGGCGCTGACCGCCCTGGAAATCCAGCACTCCAAGGTCGCGGCCAGAGAGCTGGGCCAGCTGGGCGCCTGCACCAACCTGACCCACCTGGACCTGTCCACCACCCCGCTGAGCCAGCTGGACGAGGGCATCTTCCGCGCCTTCCCCCGGCTGGAGTCCCTCGTGCTGGACAAGTGCAAAGCCCAGTGGCTGAGTGCCGGCGCCTGGGGCGGGCCGCTGCCCCGGCTCCGGGCCCTGGTGCTGCGTCGCAACCACCTCACCAAGCTGCCGGACGGCGTCTTCAAGCCCCTCAGCGGCCTGGCCTACCTGGACCTGTCCCGAAACCGCCTCACCTACGTCTACAAGGGGACCTTTCTGGGCATGGCCTCCCTGAGGACCCTGCTGCTGCAGGGCTGTCAGCTGGCGGCCGTCACCCGCGACACCTTCAGCTACGCCCGCAAGGTGGAGACCCTGGACCTGAGCGACAACAACCTCCAGTACATCAAGACCTACGCCTTCAGGAACCTGAACCACCTCCGCACCCTGCTGCTCGCCGGCAACCACATCCTGACCCTCCAGAAAATGGCCTTCAAGGGCCTCACCTCCCTCCGCCACCTCTCGCTGGCCCGCAACAGCCTCTACAAGCTCTCCAAGGGCTCCTTCCTGGGCCTGAAAGCCCTGGAGAGCCTGGACCTCAGCCACAACGGCCTCCTGGCCTACAGCCGGTACGACTCGCCCGCCCCCTTCGCCGGCCTGCTGGCCCTGCAGCGCCTGGACCTGGGCTCGCAGGAGGCCAGCTCCTCCGTCCAGCTGCCCTCCGAACTCTTCCAAGGCCTGGGCCACCTCCGGGAGCTCAGCCTGCGTGACAACCCCGGCAAGGTCTTCGTCAACCTCTCGCTGGCCCCCTTGGCCAACCTCAGCTGCCTGGATCTCTCCGATGTCGACCCCGGCCGGGAAAGCCACTTCAGCCTCCGCCCGGGCTTCTTCCAAGGCCTGGGCAGCCTCCGGAGGCTGAGCATGGACCGCAGCTGGCTCCGGGACCTGTCCAGCAAGGTCTTCTCCGGCCTGGCCTCTCTGGAGCGTCTGTCGCTGCAGAAGAACCGTCTGCAGACCGTGAGCGTAGACCTGCTGAACTCCCTGCACTCGCTGCGGTACCTGGACCTCTCCGGGAACCCCCTGGCCTGCTCCTGCGAGAACGCCAAGTTCCAGAATTGGTCGGCGGCCGAGCCGGGGGTCCAGGTGGCCCTGCTGGGCTCCTACCTCTGCCAGGGGCCCGGCGTGCGGGAGGCGCTCTTCCAAGCCCAGGACATGGCTTTCTGCAACATGGACACGGGCGTCTTCTTCTTCGCCGCCGCTTTCGCCGCCACCTTCCTGACGCTGGCGGGGTCCCTGGCGGGGGCCAAGCTGGGCTGGACGCTGCGGTACGGGTACTACCTGCTGCGGGCCTGGGGCCGGGGCCGGCTGCGGCGGGACCGGCGGGGCTACCAGTACGACGCCTACGTGTCCTGCTGCCCCCAGGACGAGGCGTGGGTGGCGCGCACGCTGCTGGCCAAGCTGGAGGAGGAAGGGCAGCCCCAGTTCCGGCTCTGCTTCGGGCCCCGGGACTTCGCCCCCGGGGCCTATTACCTGGACAACGTGCAGGCCGGGGTGAGCAGCAGCCGCAAGGCCCTGTGCCTGGTCAGCGCCCGCTACCTGGAGAGCGAGTGGTGCTCCCTGGAGATGCAGCTGGCCTGCGCCAGGACCTACTACCAGGGCCAGGACCCGCTGGTTGTCGTCTTCCTAGAGGAGATCCCCAACTTCCGGTGAGGGGCCCCCGCTAACCCAGCCCCGGCCACCGCCAGCAGGGGGCGCTGTGGGGCAGGAGGGCTGCCAGAGGCAGTGAGGAGGGGAGCTGGGCACTAGCTGGGGGCACTCCCAGGGGTGCGGTGGGGGGTGGGGCTGGGTGCTAGCTGTGGGGGGGGGCTCTCAGGGGCACCTGTGGGGGTGGACCCGGGTGTTAGTTGTGGGGGGGCTCCTAGGGGCACTGTGGGGGGTAGGACCAGGCGCTAGTTGTGGGGGGGGGGGCTCTCAGGCGCACTGTGGGGTGGTGGGGCCGGGCGCTAGCTGTGGGGGGCTCCTAGGGTGCTGTGGGGTTGGGCTTCCTGGGGCCACTGGGGGGGCAGGCCCAGGTGCTGGCTGTGGGGGGCTCCGAGGGCACTGGGGGGGCAGGCCCAGGTGCTGGCTGTGGGGGGCTCTGAGGGCACTGGGGGGGCAGGCCCAGGTGCTGGCTGTGGGGGGCTCCGAGGGCAATGGGGGGCAGGCCCAGGTGCTGGCTGTGGGGGGCTCCGAGGGCACTGGGGGGGCAGGCCCAGGTGCTGGCTGTGGGGGGCTCCGAGGGCACTGGGGGGGCAGGCCCAGGTGCTGGCTGTGGGGGGCTCCGAGGGCACTGGGGGGGCAGGCCCAGGTGCTGGCTGTGGGGGGCTCCGAGGGCACTGGGGGGGCAGGCCCAGGTGCTGGCTGTGGGGGGCTCCGAGGGCACTGGGGGGGCAGGCCCAGGTGCTGGCTGTGGGGGGCTCCAAGGGCACTGTGGGGGGGCCCAGGTGCTGGCTGTGGGGGGCTCCGAGGGCACTGGGGGGGCAGGCCCAGGTGCTGGCTGTGGGGGGCTCTGAGGGCACTGGGGGGGCAGGCCCAGGTGCTGGCTGTGGGGGGCTCTGAGGGCACTGGGGGGGCAGGCCCAGGTGCTGGCTGTGGGGGGCTCCGAGGGCACTGGGGGGGCAGGCCCAGGTGCTGGCTGTGGGGGGCTCTGAGGGCACTGGGGGGGCAGGCCCAGGTGCTGGCTGTGGGGGGCTCCGAGGGCACTGGGGGGGCAGGCCCAGGTGCTGGCTGTGGGGGGCTCCGAGGGCACTGGGGGGGCAGGCCCAGGTGCTGGCTGTGGGGGGCTCCGAGGGCAATGGGGGGGCAGGCCCAGGTGCTGGCTGTGGGGGGCTCCGAGGGCACTGGGGGGGCAGGCCCAGGTGCTGGCTGTGGGGGGCTCCGAGGGCACTGGGGGGGGCAGGCCCAGGTGCTGGCTGTGGGGGGCTCCGAGGGCACTGGGGGGGCAGGCCCAGGTGCTGGCTGTGGGGGGCTCCGAGGGCAATGGGGGGGCAGGCCTAGGTGCTGGCTGTGGGGGGCTCTGAGGGCACTGGGGGGGCAGGCCCAGGTGCTGGCTGTGGGGGGCTCCGAGGGCACTGGGGGGGCAGGCCCAGGTGCTGGCTGTGGGGGGCTCCGAGGGCACTGGGGGGGGCAGGCCCAGGTGCTGGCTGTGGGGGGCTCCGAGGGCACTGGGGGGGCAGGCCCAGGTGCTGGCTGTGGGGGGCTCCGAGGGCAATGGGGGGGCAGGCCCAGGTGCTGGCTGTGGGGGGCTCCGAGGGCACTGGGGAGGGGGGCCCAGGTGCTGGCTGTGGGGGGCTCCGAGGGCACTGGGGGGGCAGGCCCAGGTGCTGGCTGTGGGGGGCTCTGAGGGCACTGGGGGGGCAGGCCCAGGTGCTGGCTGTGGGGGGCTCCGAGGGCACTGGGGGGGCAGGCCCAGGTGCTGGCTGTGGGGGGCTCTGAGGGCACTGGGGGGGCAGGCCCAGGTGCTGGCTGTGGGGGGCTCTGAGGGCACTGGGGGGGCAGGCCCAGGTGCTGGCTGTGGGGGGCTCCGAGGGCACTGGGGGGGCAGGCCCAGGTGCTGGCTGTGGGGGGCTCCGAGGGCACTGGGGGGGCAGGCCCAGGTGCTGGCTGTGGGGGGCTCCGAGGGCACTGGGGGGGCAGGCCCAGGTGCTGGCTGTGGGGGGCTCCGAGGGCACTGGGGGGGCAGGCCCAGGTGCTGGCTGTGGGGGGCTCCGAGGGCACTGGGGGGGCAGGCCCAGGTGCTGGCTGTGGGGGGCTCCGAGGGCACTGGGGGGGCAGGCCCAGGTGCTGGCTGTGGGGGGCTCCGAGGGCACTGGGGGGGCAGGCCCAGGTGCTGGCTGTGGGGGGCTCTGAGGGCACTGGGGGGGGCAGGCCCAGGTGCTGGCTGTGGGGGGCTCCGAGGGCACTGGGGGGGCAGGCCCAGGTGCTGGCTGCGGGAGCTCCCAGGGCACTGGGGGGGGCAGGCCCAGGTGCTGGCTGTGGGGGGCTCCGAGGGCACTGGGGGGGCAGGCCCAGGTGCTGGCTGTGGGGGGCTCTGAGGGCACTGGGGGGGCAGGCCCAGGTGCTGGCTGCGGGAGCTCCCAGGGCACTGGGGGGGCAGGCCCAGGTGCTGGCTGCGGGAGCTCCCAGGGCACTGGGGGGGCAGGCCCAGGTGCTGGCTGTGGGGGGCTCCCAGGGCACTGGGGGGGCAGGCCCAGGTGCTGGCTGTGGGGGGCTCCCAGGGCACTGGGGGGGCAGGCCCAGGTGCTGGCTGCGGGAGCTCCCAGGGCACTGGGGGGGCAGGCCCAGGTGCTGGCTGTGGGGGGCTCCCAGGGCACTGGGGGGGCAGGCCCAGGTGCTGGCTGCGGGAGCTCCCAGGGCACTGGGGGGGCAGGCCCAGGTGCTGGCTGTGGGGGGCTCCCAGGGCACTGGGGGGGCAGGCCCAGGTGCTGGCTGTGGGGGACTCCGAGGGCACTGGGGGGGCAGGCCCAGGTGCTGGCTGTGGGGGGCTCCCAGGGCACTGGGGGGGCAGGCCCAGGTGCTGGCTGTGGGGGGCTCCCAGGGCACTGGGGGGGCAGGCCCAGGTGCTGGCTGTGGGGGGCTCCCAGGGCACTGGGGGGGCAGGCCCAGGTGCTGGCTGCGGGAGCTCCCAGGGCACTGGGGGGGCAGGCCCAGGTGCTGGCTGTGGGGGGCTCCCAGGGCACTGGGGGGGCAGGCCCAGGTGCTGGCTGCGGGAGCTCCCAGGGCACTGGGGGGGCAGGCCCAGGTGCTGGCTGTGGGGGGCTCCCAGGGCACTGGGGGGGCAGGCCCAGGTGCTGGCTGCGGGAGCTCCCAGGGCACTGGGGGGGCAGGCCCAGGTGCTGGCTGTGGGGGGCTCCCAGGGCACTGGGGGGGCAGGCCCAGGTGCTGGCTGCGGGAGCTCCCAGGGCACTGGGGGGGCAGGCCCAGGTGCTGGCTGTGGGGGGCTCCCAGGGCACTGGGGGGGCAGGCCCAGGTGCTGGCTGTGGGGGGCTCCCAGGGCACTGGGGGGGCAGGCCCAGGTGCTGGCTGCGGGAGCTCCCAGGGCACTGGGGGGGCAGGCCCAGGTGCTGGCTGTGGGGGGCTCCCAGGGCACTGGGGGGGCAGGCCCAGGTGCTGGCTGTGGGGGGCTCCCAGGGCACTGGGGGGGCAGGCCCAGGTGCTGGCTGCGGGAGCTCCCAGGGCACTGGGGGGGCAGGCCCAGGTGCTGGCTGTGGGGGGCTCCCAGGGCACTGGGGGGGCAGGCCCAGGTGCTGGCTGCGGGAGCTCCCAGGGCACTGGGGGGGCAGGCCCAGGTGCTGGCTGTGGGGGGCTCCCAGGGCACTGGGGGGGCAGGCCCAGGTGCTGGCTGTGGGGGGCTCCCAGGGCACTGGGGGGGCAGGCCCAGGTGCTGGCTGCGGGAGCTCCCAGGGCACTGGGGGGGCAGGCCCAGGTGCTGGCTGTGGGGGGCTCCCAGGGCACTGGGGGGGCAGGCCCAGGTGCTGGCTGCGGGAGCTCCCAGGGCACTGGGGGGGCAGGCCCAGGTGCTGGCTGTGGGGGGCTCCCAGGGCACTGGGGGGGCAGGCCCAGGTGCTGGCTGTGGGGGGCTCCCAGGGCACTGGGGGGGCAGGCCCAGGTGCTGGCTGTGGGGGGCTCCCAGGGCACTGGGGGGGCAGGCCCAGGTGCTGGCTGTGGGGGGCTCCCAGGGCACTGGGGGGGCAGGCCCAGGTGCTGGCTGCGGGAGCTCCCAGGGCACTGGGGGGGCAGGCCCAGGTGCTGGCTGTGGGGGGCTCCCAGGGCACTGGGGGGGCAGGCCCAGGTGCTGGCTGCGGGAGCTCCCAGGGCGCTGCTGTGGGTGGTGGGGCCGGGTACTAGGTTTGTGGGAGGGGCGTGACCCCCGCCGTGGGTCCCAGGGCTCATATCTCGGCCTCTCCCCCCGCAGCCTCTCGCCCTACCACCGCCTGCGGAAGCTGGTGAAGCAGCGCAGCTACCTGCACTGGCCGGAGCAGCCCGAGGCGGAGGACATGTTCTGGACCCAGCTGCGGGAGGCCCTGGGGCCCGGCGGGGCGGCCGAGGGGCTAGTGCAGTTCAACATGATCGACTAGCCTCAGCGGGGGAGTGAGGGGACACCCCTCCCCTCCCCTCCCCCAGCCCCAGCCTCTGCAGCTGGTGCTGCAGAGACTCCCCCTCCGCCCGGAGCGGTATGTGGACTATGACACGGCGGTGACCGGGGCTTATTCCATCCAGCAGGGGCCAGTCACTCCCGCCTCCTGTGTACATTGGTGCTGTGAGAATAAAGCTGCCTCCTTTCATGGGATGCATCCTACAGCCCAGGGCGACGGGCCGGGACTTGACTGGAAACTCCGGAGTAAATCTGGAGTCATGCCAGCGCAGCCAGCTAGGACTCCAGATTAACCCCTGGGGAACTGAGGTTAGAAGTCAGCCCCGCCCCTAGTGCAGTCAGGGGTGACTCCTGATTGTCCCCAGGGAGGATGTGTGTGGCTCTGGGGCGGGGGGGCGACACACACGCACACGCACACACATACACAGCGCAAGCTGCATCTGGCGGGGGGGGAAGAGACACACACACGGCAAGCTGCATCTGGCGGGGGGGAGAGACACACACACACACACACACACACACACGGCAAGCTGCATCTGGCTGGGGGGGAAGAGACACACACACACACAACAAGATGTGTCTGGCTCTGGGGAGAGACGCACACACACACAAGATGCGGCTGGCTATGGGGAGAGACGCACACACACACAAGATGCGGCTGGCTCTGGGGAGAGACGCACACACATACACAAGATGCAGCTGGCTCTGGGGAGAAACGCGCACACACACAAGATGCGGCTGGCTCTGGGGAGAGACGCACACACATACACAAGATGCAGCTGGCTCTGGGGAGAAACGCGCACACACACAAGATGCGGCTGGCTCTGGGGAGAGACGCACACACATACACAAGATGCGGCTGGCTCTGGGGAGAGACGCGCACACACACAAGATGCGGCTGGCTCTGGGGAGAAACGCGCACACACACAAGATGCGGCTGGCTCTGGGGAGAGACGCACACACACACAAGATGCGGCTGGCTCTGGGGAGAGACGCACACACACACACAAGATGCGGCTGGCTCTGGGGAGAGACGCACACACACACAAGATGCGGCTGGCTCTGGGGAGAGACGCACACACACACAAGATGCGGCTGGCTCTGGGGAGAGATGCACGCACACACACAAGATGCGGCTGGCTCTGGGGAGAGACGCCCACACACACAAGATGCGGCTGGCTCTGGGGAGAGACGCACACACACACAAGATGCGGCTGGCTCTGGGGAGAGACGCACACACACACACAAGATGCGGCTGGCTCTGGGGAGAAACGCGCACACACACAAGATGCGGCTGGCTCTGGGGAGAGACGCACACACACACAAGATGCGGCTGGCTCTGGGGAGAGATGCACGCACACACACAAGATGCGGCTGGCTCTGGGGGGGAGACACAGACGCGTGCTGGGGTCCGTACCCGGCGGCTGGGAAGCCCTTCTGTGTCCCGGCATGTTGCTTCCCCTCGCTAATTCCCATCCACTGAGCTGCCAAAGCCCCTGATCCCTACCCGCTAGGACGCCTGGGTCCCATTGCCGGGGGGGGGGGGGAAACGCTCTGACAGGCCGCTTTAAGCCAATTAACCCGCCTGTCTAATTCCCCTGTCTCCGGGGAGACGGGCGCCCTTCCCGCATCACCGGGGGATTTGGGAAATCGAGGCGGACGGGCCGGCGCCGGGGGGGCGGGGCAGGGCTGGGAGAAAAAAGCCACGTCCCGGCTGCCCGCGGAGCCCGCCGGCCGTGGGCACAGAGCGGCCGAGCGTCTCCGGGGGAGGAGGGCTGGGGCGGTGACGAGGGGTCCGGGATGCGGCCGGCCTGGGCTCTCGTCTGGGCCCTGTGCTGGGTGCCTGGCGGCGGGGGCGAGTACGCCCTGCCTAAGTTCGTCTGCAGCCCCATGCCGCTGGAGCTGGAGCAGGGCTGCCCGCAGGCCCCGCCGGCGCGAGCCGGGGGCCACTGGGTGGGCACGCTGGAGGAGGCCAAGGAGACCATCCTGCACCTGCGGGAGACGGTGGTGCACCAGAAGGAGACCATCCTGGACCAGCGGGAGACGGTGCGGGAGCTGACGGCCAAGCTGAGCCGGTGCGAGGGCCGGCCGGGCGGGGAGCACGGGCCAGGCGGGCACGAGGAGAACCTGAGCCACGGGGCCGGGCGGGAGAACAAGTACCCGCACTTCGGGCACCGCGAGCCCCCCGAGCCGCCGGGCGCCGCCGGGCACCAGGCCGCCTTCCGCAAGGCCAGCGCTGCCCCCAACACCATGGAGGACCCGCCCCGGGAGGCGCCCGCCGGCGCCCCCCAGCTGGAGCGGATGCTGGAGTCGCTCAAGGAGAGATTGGAGCACCTCCAGGTACCGGGGGGGGGCAACGTTCGTCCCCCTCCTCACTGACGCCCCCCTCCCCGGCCATTCTCCCCACCCCCTCTCCGGCCCCCTTGCTCTCCCCCCACCAGTGCCCCCCACACGCTGGAGTCATTCAAGGAGGGCTTGGCACATCTGCAGATACTGGGGCACCTTGGCCCCCCCCCAATGCTGGAGGGGCTCCAAGTGCAGCCCCCTGCAAGCCCCACCCCCTGCCATGACTTCTACACCCCACCCTCTCAGCCCCCATGCCTCTATCCTAGGGCAGAATTGCCCCCAGCAGTGACCCCAAAGCTTCCCCCTGTCGCTCTGGGGGGCAAGACCAAGTCCCCTCCCCCATTCCATGGTCAGGACAGCCCCCCCCCCCCCCCCACGATCGCCCCACCTCATGCCCTTGCACCCTTTGCCATTGCTTGCCCCCTAACCCTGCTGCCCTACCTTCAACTTCCCAACAGCCCCCCCTGCCAGCCAGGAACTTCACGCCCACCCCCCTCTGACCACTAGACCCCACGCCCCTCCCAGAGCCGGGAATAAAACCCAGGAGTCCTGGTTCCCAGCCCCCTGCTCTAACCACTAGACCCCACTCCTCTCCCAGAGCCGGGGATAGAGCCCAGGAGCCCTGGCTCCCAACCCCCGGTTTCCGGCTTTAAATAATTAAGTAAAAACAGCCCCCAAATCCCAGCCCTGCGGCGTGAGCGGATTGATCCTATTTCAAGACCATCTGCCAAGACCCCAGCTAAGACCCCTTTGTCCTTGAAGTACTGGGACGGTCCCGGAAGAGGCGCATTTCCCTTGGGGTCCTGGGATGCAGCCAGCCAGTCCCTGCCCTGGGGCCAGGTGAGAGCTGGTGCCGCCTGGAGGGGACAGGCCCCCTGTCTCCCACCCCCGAGCCAGCCAGTGCCTGCCCTGGGGCAGATCAGAGCTGGCCCTGCCCTAGATGGAAAGGCCCCATGTCCCATTCCTCAAGGTGAACTGAATGAGAGCGGGGTCTAGTGGTTAGAGTCCTAGACATGCACCCCCAAGGTCTTTTGTGATCGTGCTGCCCGCCCTCCAGAGTCCGGGGCAGAGAGGCCCCCAAGCTGTTCCCAGGGCTGAGTGTTCAGGGAAACGCATGGAACAACTCTCTCCGTCAGAGACATACGCTACTTCCTGTCTCCACACCTCTGGCTTCAGCTTCCCGCCCTGAGACCCAGTTCGACCTCCTGCCGCCAGAGTGAAGGGACCCAGGGAAGGGAAGGGCAGCCAGGAGCCAGGACCCCTGGGTTCTAGCCCAGCCCTGGGAGGGGAATGAGGTCTAGTGGTTAGAGCAGGGGAGCTGGGAGCCAGGACTCCTGGGTTCTGTCCCCAGCTCTTGGAGGAGAATGGGGTCCAGGCTGCCCCTCGTACTCTTCCCCCCCCCCCCCCCCCAAGCCTTGTACAGAGGCTGCTCCGTTAGTATCAGTGGGTTTGTGGCTAGTGAGTGGGATGGATTAGTGGGAGCAGCTCGGGTCCCAGACGGCGTATTCAGCTAAATATAACCCCCCCCCCCCGGCCTCTTCCTTCCTGTGTTTCCCTTCTTAGCTGTCCAGAAATCTAGAACAGCCTGGCTCCAGGGGGAGGGAGGTCAGATTCCATGGGGGCAGAGGTTGGGGGAGGAGATCAGGGCATCAGTAGGGTGCTGAGCTGAACTACCAGGCCAGAAGGGTCCGGGGCGGGTGGGGTCTCTAAATGTGGCATCCAGCTGTGTTAGATCTTGGCCCATCCGTTTTGGCCGCCCTGACCCCCTAACGGGATGCGAGGAGAGTGGGGCCCGGTGGAGGAGCAGGCCAAGGGTTCCAACCCAAATCAGGCTGCCGAGAAGAAACAGAATCAAGCAAGCAAAGGATGCGAGGGCAGGACAGTCTGGTTGGCTGGCTCGGGGGTGGCTCGGGGGTGGGGGACAGGGGGCCTGTCCCTTCCAGGCGGCACCAGCTCTCACCTGGTCCGGCAAAGCTCAGCACCTGGGCGACAGCCAGGAGGCACTGCTCCCAGGGGCACCTAAGGGTGATCTAGCTAGTCCCAATGGGTTAAAATCCACGATTAGTCAGGAAGGACCAAGTGGGCAAAAGAGGAATCTGTGCCTGAAATGGCATGTCTTGTTTCTGCGTCACGGGCACCTGGGAAGAAAATGCACATAAAGCACAAGAAGGGTTGTTAGCCAGAATCTGCTACAGCCCCCCCCCCCATCCAATCACACTAGGGACCAGAGTGAACGGCTACTTTTGCCCACTAGCAAATACAGGAACAAATGCTGCACGATCACTAGGGCTTCAATTTGAGTAACAAACTTGGGAGGTCACATGGTGCTGACATGAAATCATCCTGGGAATGTCTAAACATCCGAGCTGGCAATTTCCTACCGCAACAGCTGCAGCTCTCTACATGGGGAATTCTGCACAAGAACTTGTCCTAACAGAGAACGAGGAACTGATCACGCAACTAGAAATTAATAGTGGCTTGGATCCAAAGGATCACGGCTCGTAATGTGCAATAAGAGAAAAGCCCAGAGTGGTCAGATACAGCCTTGGTGCTTTAAAAGGACAAGCATCACAAACAAGGAAATAATTATATGCCAGATCAGCTAGGAAGAAGAATTGAATCAGAAAAGTGTGAATGCTCATTGGAAACCACCGAAGAACACTATACCAGAAGCCCAAAAACCACAGCTGCGGAAGAAGACTTTCATGGTTAACACAATCTAATTTAGAACAGCAATGAAGGCAGATAGGTTTAACAACTAGAAGATAGGGGAAGCTGATAGTAATGAGTCTAAATCAGAAGCAAAGAGGAAGTCGATAGCAATGAATACAAATCAGAAGCAAAGGAGAAGTTAATAGTAATGAATATAAATGGGAAGCTAGGAATTGTAGAAAATTGATAAGGGAAGCAAAGAGAGAGCAGTTAGAAGACAATGTTCAGCAGTGTTAACTACAGTTAGACTATTTAAATGAGCCGATCCAGAGAACTTGCGATCAAGAGTTTTAAAAGAGCTGGCCCAGAGGCTTTCTGGCCCAGTCATGTTGATTTTTAATACATCATGGAGCACTGGAGATGTTACAGAAAACAGGAAGAACCTCAGTATTGTGCCAGTGTTTAAAAAAAGTAAAGAGCCATAACCTGGGTAGTTCCAGGCCTGTCAGTCCGACTGCAACCCCCTGCCAGATAATGGAGTAGCTGATACAGGACTCACTATTGAATTAAACGAGGGAAATGTAATTAGTGCCAATCAACATGGTTTTATGGAAAACAGATGCTATCAAAGTAACGTGATCTTTCCTTTGGCTAGGGTGACAAGTTTGGTTGATGAAGATAACTGAGCTTACACTTCACTGTCATTTCGCTCGGTAGCACACGGCATTGTGATTAAAAAAACCAGACCGCTCTAAACCAGCCCGGCCCCATAGAAATGGATTAAACACTGGGCCTCAAAATGTATCTGCAAATGGAGCATCACCATCAAGCAGGCTTGGTTTTAGAAGGCTCCTGCAGGAATCGGCTCGTGGCCCCATGCTCAGATGAAAAACTTAGTCAGTGTCAAAGCTGAGCTCTCCCATGGGTCAAAAGCAATGTTCCCTCTATTTTTTTAACCCGTGTGCAGAATAAATTTTGTTCTGTGCACCAAGGCATGTGTGACTGTGCACCACTAATAGAAACACAGGCTGCCAGCTGGGGGCGCTCTGCTAATCAGCCGGGCAGCACCTGAATCTCTCCTGGGTGGCCGCCCAAATGCTCAGCTTACAGGGAATGCTGATCAAAAGGACCAAGGGGATCCTGGGATGCAGGGAATCTCGCACAGGAGCAGGGGCCTGAGGCCATGCGGGGCTGGACTCCTGCATCCAGTTCAGGTGCCCCAAATCCGTAGAGGGCGTTGATCCGCTGGAGAGGGGGCTGGAGAAGGACCACGAGAGTTAGGAAACCGGCCTTAGAAACGCCAGGAAGAGAAAGAGAAGGGGAAGGGAAGCCTTGATCCCAGTGTCTACAGGGGGATAAATGTTTCATCACGGGCAGAGGAAGGTCGAACCCGATCCAGCTGGAGACGGAAACAAGACGCAGTCAGACTGGAAAGACGGTGCCGCGCACTTGGCAAAATCAACCACTGGCAGGATTTGCATTGGACCATGGCGGCTTCTCCATCACTCCCAATGATTCAGCCGGAGGGGGGAGGGGGCGGGTTCTCAAAGAGAGGGCCCAGTGAAATATGGCCCGCGGTGCAGTGGGAGCCTCCGTCTGGCTCCCTGCCTGTCCCGCTCCTACATGCCGGCTGTGGGGCCCTGTTTGTCTGTGAGCCCAGGAGGGGGAGGGGGAAAGGCGTGGCGCACTTACCCCACCCTCAGCAAAATCTTGCAGCTCCCATTGGTCAGTTTCCAGCCAATGGGAGCTGCTTCTTTGGCAAAGTACCCCTCCCGTTGGGCTCACAGCTGTTCACAGATGCACACGGCCGCCTGCCAGGGTATGGAAGGGCTGAAAAACCAGCTGGGCTGCTGGCCGGGAGTCACCCAGGTCAGCAACTCCTACCCTGAGCTTGCCTGTGGCACCCCAGACCCTCTGCCCTCTCCTGTCCCATGTCACCCAAATGCTCTTCCCCCCTTCCTGCACCCCAATCCCAGGTCACCACACCCTCCTCCCCTAGGTCACAGCCCAAACCCCTACACCCCGGTCCTGTGCCCCAGCTCACAACCCCCCTTCTTCACCCGAACTTCCTCCCAGACCCCACATCCCAACTTGCACCCCGATCCCTTACCCAAGCTGCCTTCTGCGCCCGACCCCCATCCCAGAGACCGCACCCCTTCCTTTAATATCATGGCCTTTGGCCACTGACCAAATTCTTGGAGAGGCCCCTCCGTCAAACCTGCTTGCCCACCCCTGCTGCAAGAGATCAGCCCTAGGGGTTATTTGGGGGAGGGGCAGGTCTCTGGCCTTTTGCCCAACTCAGTTCATTTTTGTTCCTCTTCATGGGGTCATTGCTCTGGGGTAGGGCTACGGGGGAGGGGGGCGGGATGCAGGCTGGCCCGGGGGGAGAGGGCAACCCCAGCCCTCCGTGGCCGCTGCAGCTCCAGCGGGTACAGTCGGGGGAGGGGGGCATGTTCCCCCGGCTGGGGCAGGTCCAGGTTCATCTGCCCCCCTGCGCCCCCCAGCCAGAGTGAGGAATGCAGGAAACTGGGCACTTTCCCCTCGTGCCCTAGAAAAGGAGAACAGCCGGCGATGCCCCTGTATGAGTGGGGGGAGGGGTGCAGCTCCCCCACCCTCTCTAAAGGGAGCCAGGGGGGGGGGGGAGGTTCAGGGCTGGGACAGTCCCAGACAGGGGTCGGGCGCCCCCAGCCAGCCCCTTTCACCTGCCGGGTGATTCTGTCTCTTTTCTCTGTGGTCTTATGAGAAGCCTCAGTCCCGTTCCGGGCCCCTCCCGTTGTCCTGGCACAACCAGCCCCCGACTTTGCTTCACGTTCTGTTAGGATCAGAGGAATTTTGTGGTCTCAGCTCAACCGTTTAGAAGTTCTTGGACAATCAGATGGACGGACGGTTGGGCAGAGGACCTCTCATATACCGGGATACCAGGGTAGATGGGCCCATGGGGCTGAGCTAGGGTAGCAGGGACGGGACGCCAGGGTAGATGGGCACCCAGAGGAGGATGAGGTCTCGCTCACAGCCCCTTCCTTCCACCCTACCCACCCCCCAGCACAGCCGCAACAGCTCCCTGTTCTCCCTCTCCCTGCGGGACGCCCTGCAGAAGAAAATCAGCATTTTGGAGCATCAGATCCGAGAGAAATTCAATGCCAGCGAGCACCACAGCCACGGCCACGAGGAGCCGCACCACGGCCACGAGGAGCCGCAGTGGCACAAGAACGGGGCCCACGGTTCTCACGAGAAGGGTGAGGGGCAGAGCTGCCGGGACGGATAGCTGGCGAGGGAGGGGGAGGATCAAAGGATACAGCTTAGAGATGTGGACGGATGAATAGGATGCGCTGCAGGGACAGTCAGGTAGAGAACCAGGGGCGGGACAGACCAGGGATGGACAGACGGATTGTTGCTACTGTCAGGAGACTGCACGGATGGACTTCAGGGTGGCTGAATTGATAACTGAATGAATGGGGAGGCTGTTGAATGGATGGTTAGAGGACATGAGAGATTCCCAGAGCTGGAAGAGATCTCAGGAGTCATCAAGTCCAACCCCCTGCCGAAAGCAGGACCAACCCCAACTCAATCCGCCCGGCCAGGGCTTTGTCAAGCCGGGACTTAAAAACCTCTAGGGATGGAGATTCCACCCCCTCCCTGGGGAACCCGTCCCAGTGCTTCCTCCCTCCTCGGGAGTTTTTTCTAATATCCAACCTAGGCCTCCCCCGTTGCAACGTGAGCCCATTGCTATTAGTCCTGCCATTGCTGAGAACAGCCTCTCTCCACCCAATGGCACCCAGACAGAGGGCTGGCTAATTCAATTCAGAAGACACAGTTTCGTTCACACGCAATGGGAAACGGCTGCCGAGGAAGGAGACTGGCGGGAAGGGAACCGGGGGTCCTAGCGGACCACACGTTAAACACGAGGCAAGACTGTGACACAGTAAAAAAAAAAAAAAAGCCCACATGATTCTGGGCTGCATTCGCAGGAGTCCTGTGAGCCAGACACGAGGGCTACGTCTGGACTGGCATGATTTTCCACAAATGCTTTTAACAGAAAAGTTTTCCGTTAAAAGCATTTGCGGAAAAGGGCGTCTAGATTGGCCACGGACGCTTTTCCGCAAAAGCACTTTTTTGCGGAAAAGCGTCCGTGCCAATCTAGACGCGTTTTTTGCGCCAAAAAGCCCCGATCGCCATTTTCGCCATCGGGGCTTTTTTGCGGAAAACAAATCGGAGCTGTCTACACTGGCCCTCTTGCGCAAAAGCTTTGCGCAAAAGGGACTTTTGCCCGAACGGGAGCAGCACAGTATTTCCGCAAGAAGCACTGATTTCAGACAGCAGGAAGTCCGTGTTCTTGTGGAAATTCAAGCGGCCAGTGTAGACAGCTGGCAAGTTTTGCCAGTCTAGACACAGCCGAGGAGTTGCTGTGCTCTGTGCTGGTTAGGCCTCGGTTAGAGGATCGCGGCCAGTTCTGGGCACCACTTTTCAGGAACAAGGCGGAGAAATTGGAGAGGGACCAGAGAAGAGCAACACAAAGACGGTCTAGACCAGTGTTTCTCAACCAGTGGTACAAGTACCCTAGGGGTACTCAAGAGCAGTCTGGGGGGTACTTCAGCACAACTAACATTTGGAGAAAACTGAATCTTTGTTTTACGTTTTACACCGTTTTATTATTTTTGTACTTTTTACACCCAAAGATGTCATCACCCGCCCGGCTACAATTAAGTTGTTTAAACAAATGTGTTGCAACGGTAGAAAAAAATTGTGTGTCTGAAAACGGTAGGTAGCGGGGGTATTTACACATTTTTTTTAAAAGGGGGACTTTACGAAAAAAGATCGAGAAACACTGGTCTAGAAAACAGGAGTGCTGAGGGGAGACGGAAGGACCTGGCTTTTGTCTGGAAAAGAGAAGACAGAGAGGGGAGACAACTGTTTTCAAGCATCTACGAGGTTGTGAGGAGGAGGAGGGAGGAAAATGAATCTTCCTAGTGTCTGAGGCCAGGCCAAGAAGCAAGGGGATTCAACTGCAGCAGGGGAGGTTGAGGTTGGAGATTAGGAAAAACTTCCTGTCGGGGTGATTCAGCCCTGGAATCAATTGCCGGGGGAAGGTGTGGGATCCAGCAGGTGAGACAAACACCTAGCAGGGATGGTCCAGATGGTGCTTGGTCCTGCTGGGGACAGGACGCGACGACCTCCCCCCTCCAGCCGGCGAGTCCAGGGCTGGCTGGGAGTGACGACTGGATGGAAGGACGGACGGATGTAGCAATGGATGGGGGGGGCGGCTGGTGATTGGCCAGAATTACCCCCCTTCTCCCGGGGCGGGTTGTGACCGGCCCCCGGGCACTGACCTTGCCCCTGTAGGGCCCAAGGTGGAGAAACCGGCTGAGGCTTTCCGCGTAGGCTTCCCCCTCCGCACCAACTACATGTACGTCAAGGTGAAGCGGACGCTGCACCACGAGATCTTCGCCTTCACGGTCTGCCTGTGGCTCAAGTCTGGCTCGGCGCCCGGCGTCGGCACCCCCTTCTCCTACTCGGTGCCGGGCCAGGCCAACGAGCTGGTGCTCATTGAGTGGGGCAACAACCCCATGGAGCTGCTCATCAACGACAAGGTGCAGGCGGGGAGCTGCCAGCCCACAGGGAGCCGGGGGGGGGGGGGGGGGAGCCAGCAGGGAGCGGGAACTCAGCAGGGGGCTCTGGGCTGCAGGGAGCAGGGCGGGGGCCCAGCAGGGGGCTCTGGGCTGTAGGGAGCAGGGCGGGGGCCCAGCGGGGGGCTCTGGGCTGCAGGGAGCAGGGCGGGGGCCCAGCGGGGGGCTCTGGGCTGCAGGGAGCAGGGCGGGGGCCCAGCGGGGGGCTCTGGGCTGTAGGGAGCAGGGCGGGGGCCCAGCGGGGGGCTCTGGGCTGCAGGGAGCAGGGCGGGGGCCGGCCAGGGGTGCTGGCCTGCAGGGAGCAGGGTGGGGGCCCAGCAGGGGGCGCTGGGCTGCAGGGAGCAGGGTGGGGGCCCGGCTGGGGGTGCTGGGGTGCAGGGGCCCAGGAGAGGGTTATACCAATGGAGGGGGGCCTCCCCTCAAGGACAGGGAGCAAGGTGAGTCAACATTACCCCCACCCCGCCCCCCACCCCCGCAGGCTGCCACCCTGCCCCTGGCCATCCACGATGCCAAGTGGCACCACATCTGCGTGACCTGGTCGACGCGGGACGGCGTCTGGGAGAGCTACCAGGACGGGGTGCGGCGCGGCAGCGGGGAGAGCCTGGCCCCCTGGCACCCCATCAAGCCCGGAGGCATCTTCATCCTGGGGCAGGAGCAGGTACGTGGCCCCGGGCTGGGAGCATCCCCCCGGGGTAACCCGTCTCCCTCCCTGCACCCCCCTCACCTCTCCGCTCTCCCCCCCTCCAGGACACGCTGGGCGGCCGCTTCGACGCCACGCAGGCCTTCATCGGGGAGCTGGCCGACTTCAACGTGTGGAGCCACGTGCTGGCGCCGGGCGAGGTCTACCAGCTGGCCACCTGCGCCGGCCACGCCCGCGGGGACCTGGTGGCCTGGGCCGAGGGCGCCGTGGAACTGCACGGCGGGGTGGCCAAGCTGCCCTTCAGCGCCTGCCACTGAGCCCTGCCCCAGACGCCCGGGTTCCCCCCCCCACACACACACACGGAGCAGCAAGTGGGGACAGCGGGGGGAGCCGGGCTCTCTCCCCAGCCCTGGGAGGGGCGTGGGGGCTAGTGGTTAGAGCAGCAGGGCCGGGCGACCCCTTCCCCTCTTGCTGGACATAGCCAGGGGCTGGCTGTACATACGCTGCCCTGCGGGGCGTAGCAGGCGCTTTTACGTAGGACTCACCACGGGCGCGGGACAAAATAAACCTGCCAAGGCAGCAGCAGCCCCGACGCTGCCCACGAGTCCTTGCTTCCAACGCGCCCAACTGCCCCCAGGCGGATGGAGCCCGGCGGCAGCCCGGGGTCCCTGTGTAAAGAGCCCCCCAGTCCTGCGCCCGGCTGGAGGTAGCACAGACGTCCGGAGATGAGCTAAGGGCTGAGCAGGGCCCACAGTCACCTGGGCCAGAAGCCGCCGGTCTCATCCAGCCACCCTCCCCCCGCACCCTGGCTCCCCGCCCTTCCGCTCTTACCACTGGGCACCACTCCCTTCCCCGCGCCACGGCAGAACCAGCAGGCCTGGCTCCCCAAACAAGGTTTAAGGTGCCAGATGTTGGGTGCCCCCCCCTTGCTGTCCTGGGTGTTTGGTGCCCACTGGGTCCCCCCCCCTGCCCCCCAGCAGCGCCCGGCCTGTACTCAAGGCGGTAGTGTTTTAATCCCGTTGAAAGTCAGAGCCATCAAATCCTTAAATAATAATTACAAAACCCGGAACCCGCCCTGGAATCCCACGGTGGGCACAGGATTGGGGCCAGCCCCCCTCTGTCCAGACCCGCGCCAGGGCGGGGTGAGATCCCCGCGCCGGCAGGAGGCAGCAAGGCCGGGGGGCCCCGGCGTGGGAGACGATGGGGCGCATTGCTGTGATCCCGTGCCCGCTGGGAGCTGTTGGTCCCGAGGGCAGTCGCCCCATGCTGCTCCCAGCAGACCTGCGGCAGCTGATCCACAAAGGCAGGGGGGGAGACGGGGGGGGGGGGACAGGAGCCGGTGGAGCAGGGTAGCCCCCCATTAGCTGTTCCGGCAGCTCGCGGCCGACTTCCCGGCGGGAGGGTAATCAGAAGGACGGGATTCCACATCTGGAAAGCAAATAGCCTTCCCTTGTGTGTGTGTGTGGGGGGGGGAAGCGTTCTCCAGCCCCCCCCATCTGTAGTGGGTGCTGCTGGAGCCTAGAGGGGGGGTGCCTGGAAATGGAGGGGTTCCAGCCCCACCCCCTGCGCTCTAGGCCCAGTTGTGCGTGCGTAGGGGTGGGGGTGTCTAAGTGTCAGGTATTGAGGGGCTGGGGGTGGCTAAAATCCCCTTGCACAGTCTGCCCCGAGGAAGGAAGAACTCCATGCTGGCAGCTAGGGGGCGCTGCAGGAGGCCAGACATGGCGGGAGCACAGACTCATGGGTAAATTCCTAGCCCCTGAGGCTGAGGTGGGGGGGGTCTCTGGGGTTGCCAGGCAATAGCTTATTGCACCCTGGCGCTGATTAGTGTAAACGGGAGCTTAGGGGCAGACAGCAAAAATCCCCAGCCCCATGAAGGAAAAGTGCTGAGGAGCTGAGTCAGTCAAGGTCAATCCAGAGTCAGTTACGTTTGCAATGGGGGCAAGGCCCGATTCTAACCTAGGGGCCTCAGGATCAATCCGGAGTCACTCCCCATTGCAATAGGGACAGGGTTGGATTCCGCTCTCTGCTCCGCCGGGGTGAATCCGGAGTCACTCCCCATTGCAATAGGGACAGGGTTGGATTCCGATCTCTGCTCCCCCGGGGTGAATCCGGAGTCACTCCCCATTGCAATAGAGACAGGGTTGGATTCCAATCTCTGCTCCCCCGGGGTGAATCCGGAGTCACTCCCCATTGCAATAGAGACAGGGTTGGATTCCGCTCTCTGCTCTGCCGGGGTGAATCCGGAGTCACTCCCCATTGCAATAGAGACAGGGTTGGATTCCGCTCTCTGCTCTGCCGGGGTGAATCCGGAGTCACTCCCCATTGCAATAGGGACAGGGTTGGATTCCGCTCTCTGCTCTGCCGGGGTGAATCCGGAGTCACTCCCCATTGCAATAGAGACAGGGTTGGATTCCAATCTCTGCTCCCCCGGGGTGAATCCGGAGTCACTCCCCATTGCAATAGGGACAGGGTTGGATTCCGATCTCTGCTCCGCCAGGGTGAATCCGGAGTCACTCCCCATTGCAATAGGGACAGGGTTGGATTCCGATCTCTGCTCCCCCAGGGTGAATCCGGAGTCACTCCTGATTGGAACCTGCGGCAAGGTCCTCAGCCCGTGATATGGCTGAGCCCCCCTTTCTCCAGGCGCAGCCTCCCCCCAGGAAGGGAGGGGTCTGCTGGTCCCTGGCACCAGGGGCTCCTGGGGAGGGGGCTGCAGGGGGAGGGACGAGTCAGAAGTCTGAGCCGGCTGGTGGTGCACACAGGTGCTGGGGAAGGGGAAGCTGGTCTGTCTGTCTGTCCGTCCGTGGCAGGGCCCCCCGGCTCGGGGGGGTGTCAGTCTCAGTGGCCCCCAAGGGGGCGGAGTGGGAGGGCGCAGAAAGGCAGCCGGCCGGCCGGGCTCACGCCTGCTCCTGTTTCTTCTTGACCGAGATGCGTTTCTTGCGGGCGGCCAGCATCTCGTAGAAGGGGTCCACGCTGACAGCGGCCCTGGGGAGAGCGGGGCATTAGGGGGGGGCGGGGGTCCCCGAGGGGGAGGCTAAGTCAGAGCTCCGGCTTTGGGGTAGAGTCATCCCATGAGGGGCCCATGGCTCATGTACCATCACTGGACAGGCCTCCCCTCCCCCAACTGGGGCGGACCAGACCTCGTCCCCCCCATCTGTTCTCACCTCCCCCTGTCAGGAGCTGGAATCACCAACCCCTGCCGCCCCCCCCGCCCCCCCGATACGCTGGGCAGGGGCTGGGAGCCAGGACTCCTGGGTTCTCTCCCGGAGAGGGGACGGGTGGGGGGGGGGGGGGTGCAACTCACTTGATGGATTTGATCCACTCGTCCTTCTCCTCCTGCGTGGGGGCGGAGATCCGATAGACCATGTGGTTCCCTTCCACCACCCGCCCGTCGGCCTCCGTCTTGCAGGCCTTGATGAGCTGGCCCTTGTTGTTGGGAATGTAGAGCTCAAAGCAGTTCTGGGGGGGGGGAAGAGACAGAATCAGTCGCGGGTCACACCCAGCGACGAGCCCCCCCCACCTCCCGCGGCAACTCAGCTCAGATATGCTTGAAAGGAAAGGCCAAGAGCTGGGAGCGAGATACGGGACAATACGGGCCCAGCACGGTACCGGGGAGGGACAGATGGATGGAGGCGTACGGAGGGATAGAGGGAGGGATGATGGAGGTGTGTGGGAGGGAGGGAGGGAGGGAGGGTGTGTGGATGGAGGGAGGAAGGGGCGGAGGGAGGGAGGGAGGGATGTAGGTGTGTGGATGGATGGAGGAAGGGACGCGTGGAGGGAGGGATGATGGAGGTTTGCAGAGGGAGGGACGGAGGGACGATGGAGGCGTGCGGAGGGACAGAGGGACGATGGAGGCGTGCGGAGGGACGATGGAGGCGTGCGGAGGGACGATGGAGGCGTGCGGAGGGACGATGGAGGCGTGCGGAGGGACGATGGAGGCGTGCGGAGGGACGATGGAGGCGTGCGGAGGGACGATGGAGGCGTGCGGAGGGAGGGAGGGAGGGATGATGGAGGCGTGCGGAGGGAGGGATGATGGAGGCGTGCGGAGGGAGGGATGATGGAGGCGTGCGGAGGGAGGGATGATGGAGGCGTGTGGAGGGAGGCGTGCAGAGGGACGATGGAGGCGTGCGGAGGGATGATGGAGGCGTGCGGAGGGACGATGGAGGCGTGCGGAGGGACGATGGAGGCGTGCGGAGGGAGGGAGGGAGGGACGATGGAGGCGTGCGGAGGGAGGGAGGGAGGGACGATGGAGGCGTGCGGAGGGAGGGAGGGAGGGACGATGGAGGCGTGCGGAGGGAGGGAGGGAGGGGCGTGCGGAGGAAGGGAGGGAGGGACGATGGAGGCGTGCGGAGGGAGGGAGGGCAGGTGACAGGCCGCACAGCTACAAGAGAAAACAAGGAGGGAGGCGCCGAAGGGCAAGGAGTGGGCTGGCAACAGACAGACAAGGGCCACGGGGACAGAGCAGGGGACGGGGGGAGGGACCGGGGCGCTGCCCTCACCGGCTTGCGGGGATCTTCCACCTCCCGGATGCTCAGGTTCTCCAGTGGGATGATCCCTCGCGGCTCCTTGTCCTGAGCGAGGAACAAAGCCGGAGTGAGGGGGGACCGGCTCGGCCTGCGGAACTCCCCACCCTGGCTGTGGGGCCTAGTGGGAAGAGCAGGCCCTGGGCCTGAGAGGGGGAGGGGAAGAACCCACCCAAGTCCTGGCAGGGGCTGCCTGTGGGGTCCTGCGCGACCCCTGAGAGATCGGGGGTTGGGTGGCTCCCCCGAGGCGATTCCACCACTGACCACTAGGGGGTGCCTGGGTTTTCCTTTGAGGCGGAGGCTCTAGGCATTGTCAGAGCCCAGATACCAGGGTAGATGGGCCTGAGGGGCAGATACCAGCCCACAAGGGCTCCGGAGGCGGGGGGCGGGGCTCACCGTGGTGTACTCGAAATAGTACAGGCAGTTGTCAGTCAGAATGAACCAGCGTCTTTTCCACGTTTTCACGCGCCCGCCTGCAGGGGAAACAGAGATGGGGGGGGGGGGGTCAGTGGCAGCCGGGAAGGGGAGCAATCGACTCTGCTGGCCTGGTCCACCTGGGGGCAGTGAGAGACAAGGACCCGGCCTGGCCAAGGGCAGGCCAAGATGGATACGGCGCCCCCGGCCGGGCATGGGGAGGGGCGATTTCAAGCACAAGACCCACGCGGTGTCCCTGGGCTCTGAGCGGGCCGCCTGCCATAGCGCTGCCAAGGGAGAGGGGATGAAGCCTGAGAAACTGGTGTCACTCACCGAACTCCCCTCCCAGAGCTGGGGGGAGAACCCAGGAGTCCTGGCCCCCAGCCCCCTCCTGCTCCAACCACTAGGCCCCACTCCCCTCCCAGAGCTGGGGGGAGAACCCAGGAGTCCTGGCCCCCAGCCCCCTCCTGCTCTAACCACTAGGCCCCACTCCCCTCCCTGAGCCGGGGAGAGAACCCAGGAGTCCTGGCCCCCAGCCCCCTCCTGCTCCAACCACTAGGCCCCACTCCCCTCCCTGAGCCGGGGAGAGAAGCCAGGAGTCCTGGCCCCCAGCCCCCTCCTACTCTAACCACTAAGCCCCACTCCCCTCCCAGAGCTGGGGAGAGAAGCCAGGAGTCCTGGCCCCCAGCCCCCTCCTACTCTAACCACTAGGCCCCACTCCCCTCCCTGAGCCGGGGAGAGAACCCAGGAGTCCTGGCCCCCAGCCCCCTCCTGCTCTAACCACTAGGCCCCACTCCCCTCCCTGAGCCGGGGAGAGAAGCCAGGAGTCCTGGCCCCCAGCCCCCTCCTACTCTAACCACTAAGCCCCACTCCCCTCCCAGAGCAGGGGAGAGAAGCCAGGAGTCCTGGCCCCCAGCCCCCTCCTGCTCTAACCACTAGGCCCCACTCCCCTCCCAGAGCCGGGGAGAGAAGCCAGGAGTCCTGGCCCCCAGCCGCCTCCTACTCTAACCACTAGGCCCCACTCCCGTCCCAGAGCCAGGGAGAGAACCCAGGAAGCTCCCAGCACCCACTGCTATAATCCCTAAGACCTACTTGAGGGGAGGGGGGACCCCCGCGGAGACAAAGCCCAATCTGGGACCATTGCTGGGGTGCAGCTGACGACCCCCTTCCCCTCAAGCAGCCAGACCCCCCCCCCCCCAGCCAATTCAAATGCTTCGCAGGATTGGAGGGGGGGGGCAGATTTCTACCCCAGTGATCTGGCTCCAATGGGACGAGACGTTACTTGGGCCCCCCCCATCCCCGCTCTGTTACCTACCTCCTGGGGAGGGACGGTGAGACCCGAGAGCAAGTGGCATCAGCGGCGAGGGAGTGGGGGGGCCGTGGGGGGCCGTGGAGGGAAGGAGTGGGGGGGAGGGGAGGAAAACGGGGGAGGGAGAGAAAGAAAGAGGGGAGCGGGGAAGAGAAGAGAGAAGAGAGAGAAAGAGGAAAAATCAGTTACATCAACGTGAGGAGGAAAAACACGGTCAAACCAACCCCCTGCCGCAGGGATGGGAGCTGGGGGGGAGGTGGGGGGGGGAGCAGGCTTGGGGAGGAAGGAATGAGTTTTTGCTGGCGGGGGTCATGGGGGTTTGATACATGGGGGGAGGGGGGGCTCTACACCCGCCCTGGGGCAGAGATGCATTAGAACCCAGGAGTCCTGGCTCCCAGCAGCGCCCCCCGTCCCTCCAGCTCTAACCACTAGACCCCACTCTTCTCAGAGATCCCAGGAGTCCTGGCTCCCAGCAGCACCCCCCTCTGACCAATAGGCCTCCCTCCCCTCTCCCCTGCCCTGGGAGCTGACTCCTGCTCGCCCCCTAGAGGCAGCCTGAGGGTCCGGCCTCCAGCAAGGCCGGCTCAGGTCTGTACCCACTTCCACGCCCCCCCCCCCACCCGGTCCCCACAGCACTCTCCCGCTAACTCAGCCTAGGACCTCCCGGCCTAGAGAACATGCCCCCCATCCTGCTTGCTCCAGCTCCCCCCCCCCCGTGACCCCCAGACCCCCTATCCTGGGCCTCAACCTGAGGAGAAAGTCAGACCGGGGCGCCCTCACGAACCCCGTCCTCACCCTTCATGGCCCCGCTAGTCGGGAGGACTCTACCTCCAAACTTGGGGGGGGGGGGGGAACTGGGGTCCCAGCTGTCTTAAAGGTGGGGAGTAGCATGGGGGGCAGGAGCTCCCCCTATTGCTGTGCAGCCCCCCACCACCCGGAATCTCAGCCGTGGGGGGGATCAGGGGGAGATGCCCTCAAAAGCCCCAGTGGGGAAGGCAGCAGAGACGCATTCAGGTGGCCGGGCCAAGGCCCAGCTAGTGGGGTAGGGAGAGACAGGTGACTGAGGTGTGTGGAGGGATGGAGAGGAGGAGACCTGGCCAAGGCCGGGTGTCAGAGGGGGTGGGGTCACAGGGACCCAGGAGTCCTGGGTGAAGCTGGGAGTGTGGGGGGAACAAAGCTAGGAACCCTCGCCAGAGCCAGGTGGCCGGGGACAGGGGCAGACCCCAAGCCAAGAGTCCTGGCCAAAGGTGGGCACGGGGAGAGGAACACCAGGAGCTGGAGCGGAGGCTGGGCGGTGGGAGACAGACTTGGGGGGGCGGGAGGGGGGGGGCGAGTTCTAGCTGACACTGATGGGGTGAGAGCCGGGGGGCCCAGGAGCCCGTGCCGAGGCTAGCTGGGGGTGGAAGAGGGGTCTCTGGAGCTGCGGAAGGAGGATGGGTGCTCTGAGGACACAGCGAGGGGTCGGTGGGACACAGAGAGAGGAGAGCGCAGAGGCATGCAGAGATCGCGGGGGGGGGGGAGCGGCGGAGGGGAGGGGGGAGGTTGGGGGGGAGGGGCTTCGGGAGGTCCCGCTCTCACCCAGCTTAAGCAGCCAGCCCTCCCGGTCAGGGTTGAAGAACGTGTGGGTCAGGTCGTTCCCGTCGTCCTCGGGGATCTTGAACGGCTCGTTCCGGATACTGTCATACAGGTTCTGGGGGGCGAGGGGCGGAGTCACCCACGAGCCATGCCCCGCCCAGGGGTGGGGCCAGAATGAGGCCACGCCCCTTCCACCACCTCGCCCCGAGGTTAGCCCCAGCTCTCTCCCCCAGCCCCGGGCCCGGCCTCACCCGCAGCAGCTCCTCAGGCAGGTCGCCCCCGTCGTTGATGCCGCGGTTCATGGTGATGAAGCGTTCCACCGTGGGCTTGTCCCGCACGTTGGGGTTGTGCAGGCTGGTGTTGAGCATGATGACGGCGAAGGAGAGGACGTAGCAGGTGTCTGGGGGAGAAGGGAGGTCGGTTGGCAGGAAATGACCCGCTAGGCCAGGGTGGGGAACCTCAGGAGCGGGGGCCAGACGCGGTCCCTGGATCCAGCCCTCAGAGGCTTAGGGATCCCCCCGAGCATTGGGGTGCTCCACCCCCCCACTGGAGAGAGGCCACCCTGAGGTCCAGGCAAGAGCCCTGGAGGGACGTGGACTGTTTACAACTTCAAGAAAAAGGACGGTGTGAAATAGAAGAACCGTGTGTGCGCTGAGGGTGAAGAAGGAGGCAACGTTCCCAGATAAGGAGGGACAAGGGAGAGACCTAGTCAAGGACACTCCATTATTTCAGAATTGGGTGGTGTAAGCAGGATGCCCCCAAGATCTGTCGTGAGAACACCCGAAGAAGGTGTTTAATACATCACAAGTATTAAAAGCAATATTTAAATGGATAATTAACAATCTAAATCTAATCCTTAACCCAATTTAGGAGCCTAATTCTTAATCCAATTTAACACACACACACACATACACATACACATCCCACCCGGACCCGGACTGTGTGTCTCCCCCGAGAGGTTATATACCACACCATTTTGCCCCACGAGTGGGAGTCCATCAATTCGGCATATTGGGGTGACGTGCACGTCGGACGTGCCTCAACCAAATTAACCAACATTACCTGGGGTCTGGCCAGCCCCAGGGGGTGAGTGGGATGTGTATGTGTGTGTGTGTTAAATTGGATTAAGAATTAGGCTCCTAAATTGGGTTAAGGATTAGATTTAGATTGTTAATTATCCATTTAAATATTGCTTTTAATGCCTTTTAATTACTAATTACTAGATCACACACACACACACACACACACACACACACACACACACACACACACACACACACACACAGCTTTTAAAACTGCTTCTGAATTGCTCACAATAAAACTTGTTAAAGATACAGCTTGTCTCCTGTGGGTCTCTTGTTCTGTGAGCCGGTTATACTGTACGACCAGGAGCCCTGTCTGCCCGCGAGCAGCAGCAGCGCCCCCTTGTGACAGGTGCAAACTCTACCAGGAAGGCCCCCGCCCCGGCACTGGTGTGGGAGGGGGATGTGGGAGGCAGCTTTCGCCTCAGTCGGGGGCCACGTCAGTGAGGGTTTGATTTGGAGTTTTGCTGCTTCTCGCTTGTATGCGGCCCCCGAGTGAGGCGAGAGTCCACACCACTGTCCCAGAGCCAGAAGAACCCAGGAGTCCTGGCTCCCAGTGCCCCCCCAACACCACCCTGCTCTAACCACTAGCCCCCGCTCCCCTTCCTGCCCAGGGAGAGCCCAGGCATGGGCCCCACGGTACCTGTGCACTGGAAGACGCCGGGGTTGCAGAGACAGTAGCGCTGGGCAAAGGCCTCCATCATGCGGTCAATTTTCTGGGCCTCCCCAGGCAGGCGGAAGCTCCACAGGAACTGCCTGTGGGGGACGGGGGGCATGTAAGTGGGGGCCCCACCAGCCTCCCCATTACTGGAATAAAGGGGAGGGTGAACTGCCCCCCAACCCCCTCCCCCAGCTCCTCCAGCCCCCTAAACCTTCCCACCCTCCCCCCGCCCCCCCCTTCCTGCAAAATGTCCCCCCCTGCAAATTCCCCTGCCTCAGCTTCCTCCCCCAGGCCCCTCTTCCCTCCAAACTTTCCCCTCACCTTCCTCCTGCAGATCCCCCTCCCCCAGCCCCCTGGCAGCCCCCCGCCCGGCCCCGGCTCACCTGAGGGCCTGCACCAGGTTGAGGTCGGTGAACTCATGCAGGTCGACGAAGGCGTGCAGCACGGCAATGTTAAACTCCTCCCTGCGGGGGCGGGGCCAAGGGAGAGGTCAGAGCGAATCCCCTCCCATGCTCCTCTCTGGCTGCCCCCTCCCCATCAGAGAGAACAGCATCCCTGTCTCTGCCCACAGGCCTGCCCCGCCCCCTGAGCTAGTCCTCTATGGCCCCGCCCCCTGCTCTCTGCAGTCCCCCATAGCCACATCCCTCAGTCACCAGGTAGTCCCCAATGGCCCCACCCTCCAGCTAATAATCTCCAATGGCCCCGCCCCCTCAGCTAGTCTCCAACCCTCCTGGATAGCCCCGCCCCCTCATGTATTCCCAGGTAGTCCCCAATGGCCCCACCCTCCAGCTAATCTCCAATGGCCCCGCCCCCTCAGCTAGTCTCCAACCCTCCTGGATAGCCCCGCCCCATCCTATCTCCCCAGGTAGTCCCCGATGGCCCCTCCCCCCCCGTGATGGCTCCTCCCCCCCGTGATGGCTCCTCCCCTCCCCGTTGGCCCCGCCCCCTCACCTCTCCCCCAGGTAGTCGCCGATGGCCGTCTTGTTGAGCCCCTCGCCCTTGTAGAGGAAGCGGGCGATCTCCTCGGGCGTGTTGTGCAGCAGTTCGTTCTCCACCAGGAACTGGATCCCCTGTGCGGCGGAGAGAACGGAGCTGGGAGCCCTGGGACAGACCCCGCCCGGCTCCCAACCCCCTGCCCAGGTATCGCCTTCCCCTGGGGGAACTGACACTCATGGAGGGAAAGAACCCAGGAGTCCTGGCTCCCAGCCCCGACCCCTGCTTTACCCACGACACCCCAGCCCCTCCCAGACGCAGAGCGAGAAGCCAGGAGCCCCGGCACCCACCCGCTTCCTACCTTTTTAGGGTCCATGTTGAATTTCTTGCGGCCCATCCCCATCTTCCGGTTCCTCTGGAGGGTTTTGCTGTGGGTTGGATGGGGAATAACCACACGGTTCAGCACTTGCAACGGCCCCGGCAGCGCCCAAGCCCATGGACGGGCAGGGGCTGGGTAACGGGGACCCCTCGCCTGGCGCTGGGGGGTTCAGCACGTTCGTTACCTGCCCTCATTCGCCTCCAGCCCTTCCACCTCATTCATAGCCTCGCTCAGCTCATCTCTCAGCCGCTGGATTTCCACCAGCAGCTCTTGTTTCCGCCGTCGGATGTTCTCCAGCTCCAGCCGCTCCTCGGGGGTCAGGTCCGGGGGCACTGAGATGGAGGTCACAGGTTAGCCTGATGCGGGAGCTCCCCTGCTCTAGGAGCGAGAGAGAAACTGGGGTGTGTGTGTGAATGGGTCTCGACTTTCCAGTGACAGACACCTGCAGTGTGAGGGGGATATGGGAGTGTTTGTACAGGGGTAAACAGTGAGGTGGCAGCTTCAAAAAGATCTCAGCAAACTAAGCAACTGGGCATCAAAATGGCAATTGAAATGTAATGCTGATAAATGTAAAGTAATGCACATTGGGGGAAAAAAATCCCAATTACACATACAATATGATGAGGATTAATTTAGCTACAACTACTCAACAGAGATCTTGGAGTCATTGTAGACAGATCTCTGAAAACATCCATGCAGCGTGCAGCGGCCGTCAAACAAGCAAACAGAATGTTAGGAATCATTAAAAAAGGGATAGAGAGTAAGACAGAGAATATCTTATTGCCTCTGAAGAAATCCATGGGGTGCCCACATCTTGAATACCGAGTAGAGATGTGGTCACCTCATCTCAGATTGGCATTTGAAAAGGTTCGGAAAAGGGCATAAAAAATTATGAGGGATTCAGAACGGATCCCATATGAAGAGAGATTAAAAAGACTGGGACTTTTCAGCTTGGAAAAGAGGAGACTGAGGGGGGATATGATAGAGGTCTATACAATCATGAGTGGTGTGGAGAAAGTGAATAAGGAAAAGTCATTTACTTGTTCCCATAACATAAGAACTAGGGGTCATCAAATGAAATGAGTAGGTAGCAGGTTTAAACCAAACAAAAGGAAGTTTGTCTTCATGCAGCGCACAACCTGTGGAACTCCTTGACAGAGGATGTTGTGAAGACCAGGACTCTAACAGGGTTCAAAAAAGAACTAGATCAATTCATGAAGGAAGGCCTAGCAATGGCTATTAGCTAGGGTGGGTAGGGATGGTGTCTCTCGTCTCCATTCGCCAGAGGCTGGGGGATCACTGGATGATTCCCTGTTCCCTTCACTCTCTCTGGGGCCCCTGGCACTGGCCACTGTTGGCAGACAGGACACCGGGCTGGTTGGACCTTTGGTCTGTCCCAGTCTGGCCATTCTGATGTTCTTATCTCCTGCCCACTGCAGAGACGCGGCTGCAGACATGGGGTGCGGCCGGGGAGCCCTGCGCTGTGGCTATTCCCTGCCTCCCCAGGCCCACACGGAGCACTGTCGCTGACGTGCAGAATCTGGGCACGTTCCCGGCCGTAGCCCTGGCTTTGAGGCCCCGAGCGCAGGGCGGGCTGACTGCCCCGGGACGTCCCAGGGCTTCCCAGGAGCCCGGCTCCGGGCTACTGTTCACTCGGAGTTCGGGCCCCCGGATCGGGCCCCCGCTGCACATGGGTCTGTCACTTGGATCCTGTCGGCCCGCGGGGAGCCCCGGCCTGGATCGGGGCCCCGGCGCCAGGGGCTGCAGGACACAGAACAAAGCCCCTGCCCCCAGGAGCTCCCAGAGCCATCGGGGGCGGGGCCAGCAGCATGTTGGAGGGAGGGGCCTGCCAAGGACCCGGCCCCTGCCTCTGATTGGCCAGAACAGGGAGTCAACGGGGAGGAGCTGCAAGGGAGGGTGGACAATAATGGTTGAGTCCAACACCCCCCATCCTCATAGGGAATCAATGGTTCAGCCCAGCCCCTTCCTCCCACCTCCCCCAATAAGGCAGCCTAGTCTCCATTATGGACAGCAACTCCCCCAACCCTAATGGTACAGCCCAACTCCCCCAACCCTAATGGTTCTGACCACGGTCCCTATTAAAGGAGGGAATGGTACAGCCCCGCCAGCTCCCCCATCAGCAAGAGAATGGTACAGCCCACACACCCCTACAAAGGAGGGAAAAGGTTCTGCCCAACTCCCCTCCGCTCCCCTATGGGGGAGAAAATGGTTCAACCCAGCCCCCCGCCCATAAGGGAAGGAATGGCACAACCCAACCCTCTCCCCATTCCCCATCTGGAAGGAAATGGTTCATCCCAACCCTGTCCTCAATGCCTCCTACCCCCCCATTAGGGAGGAATGGTACAACCCATCTCTACACGAGAAAAGGGCAACCTACCCATTAGGGGTGGAATGGTTCAGGCCACACACACCCCCTTCAAGGGGAGGGATGGTACAGCCCTGCCACCTCCCCACCAGCAAGAGAATGGTACAGCCCACATACCCCACAAAGGAGGGAGTGGTTCAGCCCAGACCAACCCCGCCCCCTGGGAGTGGACGGTTCCACCCCCCTCGCCAGCAGTGAATGGGTGTGTCCCTGCCCCCCCTCTGAAAGTGGTACAGCCTTAGGCCCCTACCATAGACTCCGTCCTCCATGGCGTCCGCAGCGGTCGCTGGGCTGCTCCGGCCCAGGGCAGGTCCCGTCTGCGCTGCCGCGTCGGTGGCGGCTTCCTCCTCCCGCAGCCGCCCGGCCTGGCACTGCGGGGGAATGTCCCGCCTCCTTCCCCAGGACCAGCCAATGGGGGAGCGGGGGTCCGAGAAACACCACCCCTCCCGCTAAGGACAACCAATAGGAGGAGGAGACTCCCGTCTGAACCCGTCAGATTTTAAGATTGATAGCCAGGTCAACCAATGGGCACCAGAGGGTTGATTAAAACCCGACCCAGCTGTGAGATTGAAATATAGCTCGTCCAATGAGACGCACAAGGAGTACGACAGCCGGCCTTACCAGTAATTGACATCCAGTTCGACCAATCAATGACTGAGAATCCAACACACCTCCCTGTGATTATAGTGACAGCTCAAGCAGCCAATGAAAGTCCGAACAGCCACAGTCGCTCCCTCCTTGGCTGTCAATCACTGTGAATGATGGACAAACTAGCCAATAGGAGACTGAAGCGCCCTTCCCTGGCCTCGCCCTGACTGTGCTCAGGGGACAGAGGTGAAAGAACAGGCCGTTGCTAGGGGCCGGCTGGGGCTTGGCCGTTACTAAGGGGCCAAGGTGATGAATAATTAATCGAGTCTCATGAATATTAATAAGATATTTATTTATATTCAACTCCACAGGTGGCAGGCCCCTCCCCCCCCATGCAGGGCCCCTGGGATGCCCCACGGCTGGACACACGGACACGGACACACGGACACATGGACACGGACACACGGACACGGACACACACGGACACACGGACACACGGACACGGACATGGACACACACGGACACACGGACACAGGGACACGGACACACACGGACATGGACACACACGGACACATGGACACGGACACATGGACACGGACACACGGACACAGGGACACGGACACACACAGACACACGGACACGGACACACACGGACATGGACACACACGGACACACGGACACAGGGACACGGACACACACGGACACACACGGACACACGGACACGGACACACACGGACACACGGACACGGACACACACGGACACGGACACAGACATGGATACACACAGACACGGGGACATACGGACACATGGACACACGGGCACATGGACACGGACACACGGACACGGACACACACGGACACACGGACACACGGACACAGACATGGACACACACGGACACACGGACACGGACACACACGGACACACGGACACGGACACACACGGACATGGACACACACGGACACACGGACACGGACATGGACACGGACACATGGACACAGACACACACGGACACGGACACAGACATGGATACACACAGACACGGGGACATACGGACACATGGACACACGGGCACAAGGACACACAGACACACACACAGATGCACACAGACAGGGACACACAGACATGCACAAACATGGATCCACACACACACAGACGCTGACACACACACACATACACATACACACATGGTCACACACTCGCATACACACACTAGGACATACGACACACACACACACACACACACACACACACACACACACACACACGTGGCTTCCCCTGAGGGTCACCTCCACCTGCCCCAGCTCCCAGTGCTGGGCTGGCAGGGGCTGTGGGTCGGGAGTGAGGGACACCAGTAGGGCTGGGGAGGGAGCCCAGTGCTGGGCTGGCAGGGGCTGTGGGTCGGGAGTGAGGGACACCAGTAGGGCTGGGGAGGGAGCCCAGGGCTGGGCTGGCAGGGGCTGTGGGTCAGGAGTGAGGGGCACCAGTAGGGCTGGGGGGGAGCCCAGGGCTGGGCTGGCAGGGGCTGTGGGTCGGGAGTGAGGGGCACCGGTAGGGCTGGGGGGGAGCCCAGGGCTGGGCTGGCAGGGGCTGTGGGTCGGGAGTGAGGGGCACCGGTAGGGCTGGGGGGGAGCCCAGGGCTGGGCTGGCAGGGGCTGTGGGTCGGGAGTGAGGGGCACCGGTAGGGCTGGGGGGGAGCCCAGGGCTGGGCTGGCAGGGGCTGTGGGTCGGGAGTGAGGGGCACCGGCAGGGCAGCTGCACAAGGCCTGCCTGGCACACACTGTGCCCCAGACCAGGGGCCCTGCCAAGCCCCGTGGCCCTGACGACGAGGGGACGGACCTCGGATGCCCGGGAATGGCATTAGCAGCTGGGGAGGGCAGGCTGGGGGGGGGGGCGGGAAGGCATCTGGCTGCGTCCCTCCTCCACTAATCCCCATCTGTGATCTCTTGCCCTTGGGCTCAGGAGGGTGGCAGAGCGGGGGAAGGGCCGGATTCGGCCTCTCCCCAACCCAGGGTCAATCCAGAGTGGGCCCTGGAGCATAATGGCCCGGATCAGACTGCATGGCCCCCCCTGCCTCCCGGGCCGGCCTATCCTCTATCTCATGACCCACGATTAGGGGCTCTTGAGGGGTTATTTTGGGCCTCCCCCTTATCACCAGGACAAGGTGTCAGCAGAGCCACTGGTGACAGCACCGCACCTTCGAGAGCACAGTCACATACACCCCCCCACACTCTACACACTCTGCCCCATGGCAGCCTGGGCTGGGGGGAGGGGGGTTAGCCCAGGCTGGGGGGCAGGCAGGGATGGGGAGGAAGCCAGGCTGGGCCTGGGAGGGGACACTAGAAGTCCGCGCTGTCCCCACCGTGGCTGCCGTTCAGTGGCTGGGTTTAGGGAGTGAAACTTTGCCAAGCTCCCACGGGGATCAGGTTGGACCCGCTGTGCTTGGCCTCCTCCAGAATCCCTCCATCCAGACCCATCCTGTTCCCTGATGGACTCCTCCTCCAGTAATTTATTGTGTTCTTATTGGGACCCTGTTACACCTTGGGCCTTGCCACCGTCCCCTGGCAAGGAGTTCCACAAGTTGACAGTGAAGAAACGCATTGCTCTGCTGTGTTTTAAACCCGCTGCCTAGAACTCTAATGGGGCGACCTTGTGTTCTGTCAGCCAAGGAGTAAATTCCTCAGGTTTTCCACACCGGTCGTGATTTTCTAGACCTTGAATGTCTGCCTCTACCCTCTAGTCATTTTGAGAAAGTCCCCATCTTGGTAATCTCTCCTCACGCAGAAGCTGCGCCTTACCCCCGAGTCATTTCGGATGCCCTGTTTATGCCTTTCCCAATCGATCTTTTTTTTAAGAATGGGGTGACCACATCTGAATGATTGCCAATTTCCGGTGAGCTTTTCCCCCGACCCCTGCGCACCGAGCGGATGTTTTCAGGGAACTATCTACACAAGCATCCCAAGCTCTCGCTCTTGAGTGGGAACAGCTATTTCAGACCCCACCGCTTTTGTATCGGTAGCTGGGATTCGGTTTTTCCACGTGCGTCACCGAATTCCACCTGCCCTCGTGTCGCCCCCTCGCCCAGGCCTGTGAGGCCCCCTTGTCGCGCTGTGCGGCCTGCTGTGCGCTTGAGGAACTTGAGTAATTGTGTGTCCTTGGCAAATTTTGCCACCTCCCCGGTCACCCCGGATCGTTTCTGAAGAGCAGCCCCAATGGAGCTCCCCTGTTCGTTCCTGCCCTTCCTTTCCTGAGCCTCTAAGGATCCTTCAGTTACCGGAAAGACAAGTCCCTCACCCCGCCGCCCTCTGCTGAGGAGCAAACTCCCTGCCCCCAAGGCAAAGTGGGGAGTAACTCAAATTCGGGTGCAGCTAAGAGCGGCCGCTGGAGCCAGGGTTCTGAGCAGAACTTTAGTGTGAAATGCAGGATGCCCCGTCCCCCCGGCCGCCCCAGAACCCACCCCACTGCCCTTCCTTGAGGACAGCCCTTATCCTGCCTAGGCCACTCCAAACTGGGGGGGCTATAGCCCCCCCCAGCCCTACTAAACTGGCACTCCCCAGCTAGCCTCCCTCCACCCCCCATCCATCCCAGCTCCCCACCCCAGCCAGCCCCCGGGCAATGCGCTCTCGGAAAGGGATTTTGTGCTGACTATTTTGTTCCTGGGCCAGGGCAGAGCCCACCAGATGCAGGGTTGGGGGGAGGGGAAGGGAGGGTCCTTGCCTAGGTGTTCTGGGGGACAGCTTTGGCTGGCGGAGTTGGGGCTACCTGGGGGAGCAGGCTTGGCTGATGGGGTGAGGAGTCCGGGGGGGGTGACACCCACCCAACCCCATTCACCACCCAATAATCAGACGGGTCCAATTTCCCTCTGCAAAGCCTTTTTATTCCCATGTCACTTTGGGGCTGCTTGGGGGAGACGGATGGGTGGACAGATGGACAGGCAGGGGCAGGATCGGCTCAGTTCAGCTGGGGCTGCTCCTTCCATCCCAGCCCCCTGCTTGCAAAGCTCCCTGCACTGCGGGGCTTATGACACACAGCTGCTCTGCAGGCTTCCCTGCCAGCAGGGGGCCTCACTCTCGGCTGCCCTCTACGGACCCTCCTTCCTGGGTGGAGCCTGAGCCCCTAAGCTGGGGGAGTCCCCCCCCAAGAATCCACCCCCAGGATTTGCCCCCAGAATTGTCCCCCCCAAGAAACCACCCCCGCAAGAATTGCCCCCAGATCCCCAGAGCTGTGCCTGTAACTCCCAACAATTGAGCCCCAAACCCACCCATGAGCCAGCCCCAACCCAGAAGGGACCTGCCCCCCCACCCCTTCCAAAACCCAGACTCCCCCCAATTCACCCCCCCCAGGACCTGCCCCCCCAACCCCTCCCCCTCCAGCCGTCCCTCCGGGCCCCCTCCTCCGTGGCCACCGTCACGTCTCCAGGTCCCTGGGGCCACCCGTGGCACCTTCGTCCCTGTGCCGCCGGCCGCTGCCCTCCTCCGCCTCCTCCCCCCCCTCGGGGCGGGGGGCCAGCTCGTTGAGGTAGCAGAGGGTGGCGCGGGCTGGGCCGGGGCGCTGCTGGCCCAGCTCCTGGGCGCTGCAGCGGGGGGTGCCGGGCACGGGGTAGGTGCGGTGGAAGTGGCGGAAGTCGACCTGGTGGCGCCCGCGGCGGCGGCGGGCCAGGACGGGGGCGAAGCGGTGGCCCCAGCGCAGCTCGCCCGGCAGGTAGGAGGTGCGGCACTGCGTGGTCATGGCCGTGGCCTCCACCATGCCCTCCAAGATGGCCACCAGCTCGAAGTCGGCCCGGGCCAGCTGGGCCGGCCCCAGCCGGTAGAAGGGGCTGTCGGCGTCGATCTGGTGCACCACGGTGAGCGGCGACACCAGGAAGAGGCGGTCGGTGCCGCTGTCGAAGCCCACGTCCACGTCCCGCTGGTCCAGGGGCAGGAGCTCGCCCTCGGGGGTCATGCGGGGCTGGTGGGGGGTGGCGACGGGGTGTAAGTGGGGCCACCCCGCCAGCCCCCCCGCCCCACCGCAGCCACTGGAGACATATCCCTGTCCCGCTTTGGCCCCCACTCCCCTCCTAGGGTTGCGGAGAGAACCCAGGAATCCTGGCTCCCAGCCCCACATGGCTCTAACCACTAGGCCCCACTCCCCTCCCAGAGCCAGGGAGAGAACCCAGGAGTTCTGGCTCCCAGCCCCTCAACGGCTCTAACCACTAGACCCCACTTCCCTCCCAGAGCCAGAGAGAGAACCCAGGAGTCCTGGCTCCCAGACCCTCATGGCTCTAACCACTAGACCCCGCTCCCTCCCCAGAGCCAGAGAGAGAACCCAGGAGTCCTGGCTCCCAGCCCCTCAACGGCTCTAACCACTAGGCCCCACTCCCCTCCCAGAGCCAGAGAGAGAACCCAGGAGTTCTGGCTCCCAGCCCCTCAACGGCTCTAACCACTAGACCCCACTCCCCTCCCAGAGCCAGAGAGAGAACCCAGGAGTCCTGGCTCCCAGACCCTCATGGCTCTAACCACTAGACCCCGCTCCCTCCCCAGAGCCAGGGAGAGAACCCAGGAGTCCTGGCTCCCAGACCCTCATGGCTCTAACCACTAGACCCCGCTCCCTCCCCAGAGTCAGAGAGAGAACCCAGGAGTCCTGGCTCCCAGCCCCTCAATGGCTCTAACCACTAGGCCCCACTCCCCTCCCAGAGCCAGAGAGAGAACCCAGGAGTTCTGGCTCCCAGCCCCTCAACGGCTCTAACCACTAGACCCCACTCCCCTCCCAGAGCCAGAGAGAGAACCCAGGAGTCCTGGCTCCCAGACCCTCATGGCTCTAACCACTAGACCCCGCTCCCTCCCCAGAGCCAGGGAGAGAACCCAGGAGTCCTGGCTCCCAGCTCCAACCACTGGACCTTACTCCCCTCCCAGAGCCCACCTCCCTCTTCCCCCAGTCCTCCCCCCCCGCCCCACCCCGCGTCTCCCACCTGCAGCAGCTGGGCGCGGACGTGGGCCTCCACCAGGTGGCTGTGGCGCAGGTTGGCCACGCGCCACATGAGGCACAGCTTGCCGTCCCGCAGGGCCACCACGGCGCAGCGGCTGAAGAGCAGCGTCTGGTTGCGCTTCTTGGGCTTGGCCATCTTGGCCACCAGGGCGCCCAGCAGGAAGGCGTCCAGCAGGCCGCCGGCCAGGCACTGCAGCGCCACGGCCAGCACGGCGGCCGGGCACTCCTCCGTCACGCTGCGGGCCCCGTACCCGATGGACGTCTGGGTCTCCAGCGAGAGGAGGAAGGCCCCCAGCAGGCCGGAGAGCTCGGTGAAGCAGGGCGGGCGGGGGGCGGGCGCGGGCCCCAGGTCGCCGTGCAGGGCGGCCAGCAGCCAGAAGGCCAGGCCGAAGAGCAGCCAGGAGAGCAGGGAGGCCAGGCAGAAGAACAGGGCCAGCCAGCGCCAGCGGGCGTCCACGCAGGTGGTGAACAGGTCGTCCAGGTAGCGCTGGCTTTGCGCCTCCAGGTTGAGGAACTCCACCTCGCAGCGCCCGTCCTTCCTCACCAAGCGGCTGCGGCGGGCGGGCGGCCCCGGCTCCCCCCCTGCCGCCTCCTCGTCCCGCAGCGGCTCCGGAGCCATGGCCCCGGGCACCCCCCGCTCCAGAGCCTCAGCGGGCACGGGGGGGACAGCGGCTGACGGCACCGCAGGACAGCAGCAGGGCTCTTCCCGTCCTGGAGATGGGGGGAGAGAGAGAGAGACGGACAGGCAGGAGTGAGGAGAGGGAGTCATGGGGCACGGTGTCCCACTCCCCCAGATCAACCCCATGGGCCCATCTACCCCGGTATCTTGCCTCCTCTTGTCCCCCTCGGATCAGCCCCACGGGCCCATCTACCCCGGTATCCTGCCTCCTCTTGTCCCCCTCGGATCAGCCCCACGGGCCCATCTACCCCGGTATCCTGCCTCCTCTTGCCCCCCTCGGATCAGCCCCACGGACCCATCTACCCCGGTATCCTGCCTCCTCTTGTCCCCCTCGGATCAGCCCCACGGGCCCATCTACCCCGGTATCCTGCCTCCTCTTGTCCCCCTCGGACCAGCCCCACGGGCCCATCTACCCCGGTATCCTGCCTCCTCTTGCCCCCCTCGGATCAGCCCCACGGGCCCATCTAGCCCGGTATCCTGCCTCCTCTTGTCCCCCTCGGATCAGCCCCACGGGCCCATCTACCCCGGTATCCTGCCTCCTCTTGTCCCCCTCGGATCAGCCCCACGGGCCCATCTACCCCGGTATCCTGCCTCCTCTTGTCCCCTTCGGATCAGCCCCACAGGCCCATCTACCCTGGTATCCTGCCTGCTCCCTGCCCCTGGGATCAGCCCCATCTGTCACAGCCCAGACTTTGTGAAAACTGGCCTGTGACTAGGACTCTGCATCGCGTGAAGATGCATTACGCAAAACAGGCCACGTAACCACCCCAAGTTCTAGTTACACTCGGCAGGGTCTGTATCATTCCCGCCTGCGAAGCGAGAAACGTGACGGGTGGCTCTGTTTGTCGTGGTCAATCTGCTTTGCGTCCTAGCCAGTCCCCGCGTCTGTCTGCCCGTGTGTCCGTCCGTGAGCTCGTCTGTTCCAGGACTCCTCCTAAGCGGTCCGAGCGAGGACCACCAAATGGGGCAGGCAGCTTCCTCCACTTCGAACGTAAGGCAAGGCCAGGCTCTGGCGGTGGCCGGACCATGGGACGTGCCTGGAATGGGACTGTGTCCCATCATCAGAACGGGAGGGGTGTGACAGCAGGGGCAGTTCTACCCAGCCCAGGGAGCAGCCGCTGGCCGGAAGCACGGCTCCCGCCACCCCGGCCTGCCCCAGGGAGCAGCTGCCGGCCGCAGTGCGGCCCCTGCCACCCCGGGCTGGCTCTGGACCTGGGCACCGCTGGGTGAGTCTTCGAGGGTATGTCTACACTAGCTCATTAATTCCAGCTAGATAGGCAAATCAGGGTTGCAAATGAAGCCTGGGATTTAAATATCCCGGGTTTTATTTGCATGTTCCCGTCCGGCCGCCATTTTTAAACCCCCCTTAGTCCGAACGAACTGCCCACGGCTACACACGGCAGTTTAAAGTTAATCCAAACTAAGTCCTTAGTTCGGATTCACTGTTACTCCTCATTCCACTAAGGACTTAGCTCGGATTAACTTGAAACTGCTGCGTGTGGCCGTGGGCAGTTCGTTCGGACTAAGGGGGATTTAAAAATGGCGGCCGGACGGGAACATGCAAATAAAGCCCGGGATAGTTAAATCCTCGGCTTCATTTGCAACCCCGGTTCCCTGATTTGCCTACCTAGCTCGAATTAACAAGCTAGTGTAGACACACCCCTAGTGTGCTAGTGAGAGTCGTTACTGAACCGCTGGAGAAATTTAATGGCGCTGTGATTACACCAATAGTCGTCTGTCCTGTGAGCCCGGACGGTGGTTGGTCCTAGAAAGACATGTGACCATAGCACCGGGTCCTGGGATCCGTCTTGAACCTGGGATTTTTCCGTGGCGATGGGGAATGTAGAACAAAAGATTCCCGCCCCGGGGGAAAGTCCATTTGAACCATGGGACTCCATCAGGCCTTGGTCTTCTGCTGGCCTTGGGAACTGCCTGGCTCCCCCCGAAGAGAGGCAAAGCGGCTGCAGAGCAAGTCAGAGTAAAACCCAGCTCTGATGTGCAGCTTTTCCCGCGGTAAGAACAGCTGTTTGGGGTAAGAATTTGCATGTGGCACGTTTCTTAGTGGATTCGAACGACTGACGTGGGTGGTTTTGGTTTGGTTTCATTTCGGAACTTGTTTTGATCTGGCTGTGTTCACCCACAACCATTGAAATCCTTCCGCCGAACGTGATAAAACACTTTTGGTTATTATCAGGCCTGGTGTAAATAGTTGTGACAAGGGCAGGGGAGAACCACTGTGCACGTCTCTCTTGCACGGATAACAAGAGCTCGCCTACGCGTTTTCTCTTGGGGGCAACCCTAAATCGGGGTCATCATTCTCTCCCCTCCCCCCCAGTGCGGCCACTAGACTCTCCACCCCCCGGTGACCCGCCATTGGCCTCCTGTCCCCTGCCCCACACAGGGGATCCCGCCCATTGGCCTCCATCCCCCGACCTATCCACTGGATCCCTCTTCCCCCAACCCCTCCCATTGGCTCCTGGAGCCCCCCTACTTCCCTGCCCCAGCTCCCGTCACCAGCCAGCTGCCTGCCTCATCCCACCATCCCCATCGCCCCCAACCAGCCACCCCACATCCAGCCACCCCTCCATTCAGCCTCCCCCATCCATCTGCTGGCTCCACATGCACCTCATCTGTACAGCCAATCCACTCTGCCCTCAACTTTCAAACCCTCCATCCGGCCATCCCCCACCCCTCCTCTCCCTGCCCCTCTGTCCATCCCCCCTCCCCTCCTCTCCCTGCCCCCTTCCCCCCACCCCCCCTCCCTCATCCCCCACCCCTCCCTCCCTCTCCCTGCCCCTCTGTCCATCCCCACCCCCCTCACCTCTGTCTCTCTTGGGCATCCGTGCCTACCTGGTCCTTGGGGGGTCCCCTTGTCATCTCCTGCGGGCAGCCCCCAAGCCGACCCCCTCCTGAGGGGATGGCCTTGGGCAGGAGTACTGGGGGCAGGATGCCCAAGGAATAGAGCCAGCCCCAGTGCCCCAGCCCCGCCCCCAGTTCCGCTGCCCCAGGTCCCCGTGGTGGCCAGGCCGGGATCCCTTACCCGTCTGAGACCAGCCCGTCCCGCGTCTCTCCGCCGCGCCGAGTCCTCCCGCGCCAGCCCTCCACCTCCCCACTTCCCCCTCGCCCCTGCCGGGCTCGAGCGCCCTTCCCCTCGCTGGAGCCGCGGGGTCTGGCTGGGTCTCCCGGTCACACGCGCTGCTCCCCGCACGCTCCCACGTGGGTGCTGCAGACACTTGGCCCCGGGCCCAGCCCTGGGGTGAGCTGGCAGGGGGAGGTGAGGGGGTGCAGGCCGGGGCGCTGCCAGGGTCCACTCCAGCTTGAGCGGGTTTCTGCCAGGCTCCAGCTGGAGTCCGGTTCTCGGGTCACTGACAGGAGTGAATGTGGAGAAAGAAAGAAAGAAAGAAAGAAAGAAAGAAAGAAAGAAAGAAAGAAAGAAAGAAAGAAAGAAAGAAAGAAAGAAAGAAAGAAAGAAAGAAAGAAATTGGGGACAGGAAAAGAAAGGGAATAGATAGAAAGAAGTAATAAAGGTAGGATGGAAAAGTAGGTATTTTTCTTTCTTTCTTTCTTTCTTTCTTTCTTTCTTTCTTTCTTTCTTTCTTTCTTTCTTTCTTTCTTTCTTTCTTTCTTTCTTTCTTTCCCAACCACCCCTCTTCTTTCTTCCTTCCATACACCCTTTCTCCTCCCCACAGTCTCTTGCTCTCTCTGATCCAGCTGCTGCTCCGGCCACCCAGCTGATCGCACAAGGGGTGATCAATGGATGGAAAATGCTCCCAGGGGACGGGCTGCCTCCTGCATCCGCGAATCGTCCTGGACAGCCTGGGATCGATGGGCCGCAGCCTGGCAGCAGGAGGCCTCTGGGGTGCGACATGGGGGGCGCTGGTTAGATGGGACCCCTTGCCTGGCACTGGGATGTGGCTCCTCTCGGGTGGGGCGCGGGGGTCGGGAATACGGGACCCCTCGTCTGGCGCTGGGACCGCAGCCCCTCTGGGGTGGGCCCAGGGAATACTGAGGCCAAGAAAGGCTCCTGGCCGCCTTTCTCTCTTCCTCTGCCCCTCGGGAGTTGACTCCAGCCGGAGCCAGGCCGGCGCCCGTATCTGCTCCCACTCGTGCACGACTCCTTGCACGACAGGACCAAGAATTCGTGCAAGGCCCTAGACAGCTGCAGGCTGCTGTCTCCCTCCCATGGACAGGTGGAAGGTTGCCAGCCCCAGGGTGGGGGGTGGGGTGTGTGGGGAGCTTCCCCCTTCTCTGTCCTGCGTCCCATGTCCTAAGGGGAGGGGGCTGGGGTTACCTCCCCCCTGCAGAGAGGGAGCTCATGGGAGTTGTAGTTTTAGTTTGGAAAAGGGGACTGGGCTGAAGCGGAGCCCGGCTCCCCTTTGTACCTCTTGCCCCCTCCCCCTACAACATCTCCACCCTCTACAGGTCCCCACCCCCTGCAGCCCCTCGCCCTCTGCAGCCCCCCCCCATGCTCATACAGACCCCCTCCCCCTACAGTCCCCCATGCCCATACAGCCCCACCCCATCCCCCTAAAGACCGCCATGCCATTACAGCCCCACCCCCTCCCCCTACAGCTCCCCATGCCCATACAGCCCCACCCCAGCTCCCTCCCCCTACAGCGCTCCATCCCCTACAGCCTCCCCCCTCCCATGCTCATACATCTGCCCATAGTTTGGCCAGGCTGCTAGGAGATTGCAGGGGGACCCTGCAATAACAAACCAGCGTGTACAGTCCCTTGCTCCGAAAGAACCTGCAGTAACCAAGCCGCGGGCGGGAGACCCTACCATAACAACCCAAAAGCTCAAGCACCACCCTCCGCCCTCCCGGAGTAGGAAACCAGTCTGGGTGCAAACCCAGGCTCCTGAGAGACCCGACCGTGACAAATAATCTGTGAGCAACGCCTGTGCTTCTGAGCAACCCTACAATAATCAGCCACTCCGGGAGCGAGTCCAGCAGTTCCGAGACCCTACAAGAACACCAGAGGGCGCACTCAAGAGCCCCCAGAAAACCTCTTCCAAAATAATATTTCCACACAAGCCAGGGTCCGCTTTCAAGCCTGCAGCCGTTTTATTACGAACGTTACAACGGCCCCTGTATTACAGTCACACGCCAGTGAGGGCAATGCTGGCCTGGACAGGGTTAACTACTTCTCTGAGCAGCGGGGGTCGGGGTGTTACAGGTGCCCGGATGAGTCATTATCATACCCCCCCTCCCCTATTAACGCAACAGTGGGCGAGGGTCAGGACCTCCAAAGGCGGCACATTTCGAGCAGAGCAGTTGCCATAGCACGTGGCTGACCTGCGGAACTCCATGACACATGATACTGCAGAAGCTCAAGTGCGAAGCAGGACTCCGGCGAGGAGCAGACATTTATTACGAGTATCATTTATCCTCCCGGTTGCCATAATGCCTGGGAGACCCTCCCCCCACTACGGTGCCGGGCACTATAGAGTCACTGAGCTAATCATATGGTCCCTGAACACTTACTGCATCCTACCAACAGCGCTACGAGGCAGCTATCAATAATGGGATGGGGATATGCTTTAGTGAGTGACTAGTATTGTAACGGGGAAGGGGTGCTGTTCTGCTGCATGCTGCACGCACTGCAATCAGAACTGGGACTCCCATTATGTTGTGCATGACAGATTTCCCGCCCCCCCATGAGATCAGCACCCCCCATTATGCCAGGTGTGCACAGACCTCCCCCATCCCTGACCAAGATCGGTCTCCCCCCATCACACACAGACCCGCCCCCACCTCCTCAGTGAGAGTCGGTCCCCGACTGTGGCACTTATGGATGATTCTCCCTGTGGTCGAGATGGGGAAACTGAGGCACGGCAGGAGGCCGCGACTGTCCCAAGTGAGAGGAGGGAAACCTGTGGCAGGTTCTGGAAGGGCAGCGCAGACCCGGGCCAGGACCCACACCATAATCCAGCCCCGCCTCGCTGCCATCCCCAAAATACCAAGATATCAGGGTCACATCCAGATCCAAGGTCCCGGTGTGACCCTATCATTAGTCATAATAATTATTCATTATTAATTAATTAATTAGTTAGTTAACCTAGGGCTCCCCTGCCCCAGGCTGGGGTTTGCCCAGCCCTGAGGCATGGTCTCTCTGGGATGGGCACAGGAGCTGTGTATACAGGGATCCCTTACCTGGCACAGAGATGCATTCACTCCCAGGGGTGGGGGGAATCGGGGCTGTTTATACCCACTTTCCCCCCAACCCTCCAGTGGGCCTAGAACTTACAACCCTTCCCAATGCCCCAAAGTACCTCATGGAGAATCCCCACCTGTTCCTGGCAGTGCGGGGCCAATGACACACGGCAGGCAATGCTGAGGGTGTCCAGCAGGGGGCATCCACGCCCCTCCAGCTGGTCTCCCCCCATCATGGCACTCCAGTGCATCACAGGACACCAGTACCAGCCCTAGCCCAGTGTGGGGGTGTTGCCCCTAGTCGCATGTGAGGGTGCCAGAAATAGCACTGGACACAGCTACTAGGGCCCAGAAGTTTGGGGAGGGGATTATCAGCATCCACGGCTGATACATTATGTTCATTTCTGGGTGCAGATGGTACCCCCCTCCCCCAGGGTTAATATCTGCATTAAAATGGATATAAAATATCACTAAAATTCCCTCTAAAGGGACTCTGGGAGGGCCAGAGAGCCACACAGCATGTTTGGGGCAGAGCTCCAGGGGGGACCCAGCCATTCTCACAGCAGGGGAAAAACCCAGGCAGCCTGGCTTCCAAACCCACATCCTATCCACAGGACAGCTCTGCTCTTCCATTAATTAAACTTAAATGCCTGATCCTCCCTTCAAATCCCCAGCGCTTTGCCTCGCCCCCCCATCCAGTAGCAAGGAGTTCCGCAGGTTAATCCCATGTCAGGGCAAATTGCTGGCTCTGGGTCCAGTCGCCCGCCTGCTCAGGCAGTTACAGCTCCATAGGGAAAAGGCTGCCCGGATGCCTGGGTTCTGTGCCGGGGCAGGGAGTTCGCAAGCCCCCTTCTGCAGCCTCCACGGTGCATGGGGTGAGCGAGGGAGGAGAGGGTTGAGGGGCTGCAGTACCGCTCGCCGCCGCAGGAGGGCACCACATGGCAGGGACAAAGGTGCAAGGGGGGGGGGGGTGACGCTCCACATCCCTGCGTCAGCTGAGAGAGGGAGAGAAGAAAAAGGTGGGTTCAGAACATGCCCTAGACATGCCAACACGCTTAGAACACGCCTAAAACATGAGAACATCCCCCCGCACACACACATCCCATGCAGACAGGCCAGCAACCCTGCAGTGTCTTCTGCTGGGTCCCCATAGCCCTGGGGGGTCAGGGCTCGGGCTTGGTCCAGTCATCCCAGGCCTGGGGAGCTGGAAGGAGCCGTAGGGCTGGACTGGCAGGGGCTGTGGGTCAGGAGGGAGGGGCACCGGCAGGGCTGGGAGGCAGGGGTGGGCTGATGGGCTGTGGGTCAGGAGGGAGGGGCTGCAAGATTTTTAGCAGACTCACCTAGAAGAGCAGATAAGTGATTAGCAGAGAAAGCAGGAGGCCGACGCCGAATCCACCTGCGACACAAAGAAACCAGGAGAGGGAAAAACTTTACTGCGCTAACCCCCGACACCTCCCAGCTGGGGCGGGAACCCAGGAGTCCTGGCTCCCAGCCCCCCGCCCGCAGATGCGCCCGGCTCCAAGCCCCGTTGGCTGCCACACTGAGCCACCCACCTGAGTTTGCCGCGTGCAGTCTCCAGGCCCCGCTGCAGTCAGAGAGCTGCCCGGTGCCTTTCGTCCTGGCCGGGAGGCTCCCGGGACTGGCTACAGCTACAAAGCAAACGAGTCACAGAGGTCCCTTTGGGACAGGGCCAGTTCCCTGGTGGCTCAGCAGGGGGCGCTCTCCCTGGCTGGCAGGGCTGTTCCCAATGCCCCAGGGTGGCACTAGGGGGCGCTGGGCTACGGGGAGCAGGGCTGTTCCCAATGCCCCGGGGTGGCACTAGGGGGTGCTGGGCTACGGGGAGCAGGGCTGTTCCCAATGCCCCAGGGTGGCACTAGGGGGCGCTGGGCTACGGGGAGCAAGGCTGTTCCCAATGCCCCGGGGTGGCACTAGGGGGCGCTGGGCTACAGGGAGCAGGGCTGTTCCCAATGCCCCAGGGTGGCACTAGGGGGTGCTGGGCTACAGGGAGCAGGGCTGTTCCCAATGCCCCGGGGTGGCACTAGGGGGCACTGGGCTACGGGGAGCAGGGCTGTTCCCAATGCCCCTGGGTGGCACTAGGGGGCGCTGGGCTACAGGGAGCAGGGACCCAACAGGGGGCGCTCTCCCTGGCTGACAGGGTTGTTCCCAATGCCCCGGGGTGGCACTAGGGGGCGCTGGGCTACAGGGAGCAGTGCTGTTCCCAATGCCCCAGGGTGGCACTAGGGGGCGCTGGGCTACGGGGAGCAGGGACCCAACAGGGGGCGCTCTCCCTGGCTGGCAGGGCTGTTCCCAATGCCCCGGGGTGGCACTAGGGGGCGCTGGGCTACGAGGGAATGGGGAGGGGCTCCGTAGGGGGCAGAAGCAGCCAGGAGCCGGGACACATCCCGAGCTAACCCCCGTGAGGCTCACCTCGGTAGTGCAGCCTCCTCTCCTTCCCCTGGAAAGCAAGACGACTGAAATCAGGAAACACACTCCCCTGCTCTAACCACCGCACCCCACTCCCCTTCCCCAGCAAGGATAGAACCCGACGTCCTGGCGCCCAGCCCCTCCCCCCCCGCTCCCCCATTTCCCACAGTCTCCCCTCAGACGCCCCCCTCACCGTTGTGTCGAACACAAGCAGGGTGAGATTCAGGCAGCGCGCCAGGTCGATTCCCCAGGCGCCCACGTCCAGCACCAAGGGGTGAGGCCCGCTGGGCGGGTAGGTGGCGATCGACTCCTCCTGGGGGGCAGAGATGAACCCTGTCAGTGGCCGGGGACCTGCCTCCCTCCACGCTCCCTGGGAACAACAACAGGCTGCCTTTCACGACCCCTCCCTGGGGCCAGGGGAATCGCCCTCCCCGGGGGGGCTCTGACACACAGCTGGTCAGTTCTGGATCCTCCAGTAGGAGGCAGCAGGGACGGATGGACACACACAAGCACAGACTCTCTCTCTCTCTCTCTCTCTCTCTCTCTCTCTCTCTCTCTCTCTCTGGTGCTTTCCAGATGCTGCTGCCACATGTTCCACCCCAGAGGCAGCTGCATCTCACCACCGGGCCTTTTATAACCAGCCCCTGATCCCCGCCCCAGAGGCAGCTGCATCTCCACACAGGGTGAGGGGCCCCCTCCAGTCAGCCCCTGCCACCCCCCGGAAGGCCCTAGCAAAGCTCACCCCCAGCACCCACTGCATGGACTTGTCTCCTTCCCGGGCGTGCGGCGGGAGCTCGATCCGGTGCGCGGGGGCGCCGGCGTCACACACGTAGCTGAGTGTCTCCTCCTGCACCGTGGCCCCTGCAAGGGGGAATGCGCCCCGGGGTCGCGGGCGGGGGGCTTTGAACGTGCTTGTGCGGCAGGGAAAGGGTTAAGCGGAGCAGGGCTGTCCCCGCCCACCACTCCCCTCCCAGGGAAGAGCAGCCAATGGGCAAGTCTCCGCATGACACGCTCCCGGCACAGCTGGCGTCTCATTGGCTGTGTGGGAGTCAGTGTGCACCAGGCCCGTGCAAAAGTGAAAATGTGCACAGGCTGGGGAGGAGGGAGGAGGCTGTGCAGTGTGCCCCCCAGCCCTGCCTGTGCCCCCACTCCCGCCCCACAGCCCCTGCCCCCCAGCCCTGCCTGTGCCCCCGCTCCCGCCCCACAGCCCCTGCCAGTCCAGCCCTGCCCCCCAGCCCTGCCTGTGCCCCCACTCCCGCCCCACAGCCCCTGCCCCCCAGCCCTGCCTGTGCCCCCGCTCCCGCCCCACAGCCCCTGCCCCCCAGCCCTGCCTGTGCCCCCGCTCCCGCCCCACAGCCCCTGCCCCCCAGCCCTGCCTGTGCCCCCACTCCCGCCCCAGAGCCCCTGCCAGTCCAGCCCTGCCCCCAGCCCTGCCAGTGCCCGTCACTCCCGCCACACAGCTCCTGCCCCCCAGCCCTGCCTGTGCCCCCGCTCCCGCCCCACAGCCCCTGCCAGTCCAGCCCTGCCCCCCAGCCCTGCCTGTGCCCCCGCTCCCGCCCCACAGCCCCTGCCCCCCAGCCCTGCCTGTGCCCCCGCTCCCGACCCCGCCCCACAGCCCCTGCCAGTCCAGCCCTGCCCCCCAGCCCTGCCTGTGCCCGTCACTCCCGCCCCACAGCCCCTGCCAGTCCAGCCCTGCCCCGCTCCTGCCCCACAGCCCCTGCCAGCCCAGCCCTGCCCCGCTCCTGCCCCACAGCCCTGCCCCCCAGCCCTGCCCCCCAGCCCTGCCCCCGAGCCCTGCCAGTGCCCGTCACTCCCGCCCCACAGCCCCTGCCAGTCCAGCCCTGCCCCGCTCCTGCCCCACAGCCCCTGCCAGCCCAGCCCTGTCCCCCAGCCTTGCCAGTGCCCCCACTCCCGCCCCACAGCCCCTGCCAGCCCTGTGGCTCCCCAGCTTACGGGGCAGGTGTGTGTGGAGGCACACAGGGGCCGAGCACGGGACGCTGCAGAGGCCAAGCCCTGACATCGGGGGGCCAGGGCCAGGAAGGGGGAGCAGCTGGGCAGCTGCAGGCTGGCTGGAGGCAGGGTGGGACCCCACCGGGCCCCAGCCGGCTCGGCCACAGGAAGCCTGGGCCCTGGGGTGTATCTCCGGGCTCTGCTCGGGGCTGAGTTTTCTCACCGCCCGCAGAATTTGCATGAAGAGGAGCAGAGTGAAGTCGCTTTCCGCCCCGAATCCAGGCCGGGGGGCTGAGCCCTGGGCACCCAGAGCTCCCCGAAACACAAGCCCCCGCAGCCCCATTCCCCCAGCCAGCCCTGGGGCCAGGTGGGAGCCGGAAATGTCCCAGCTGGGTCCCATTCCCCAAAAAGCCCCGTCAGGGACCCTCCCACGCACTCCGGCGTGCAGGGGGACGGCGCCCGGGGCAGCTGGCAGGTCCTGCAGCAGGAAGGGCGGAGCTGCGCCCAGGGCTGGGGGGGAGCCCCAGGCGGCTGAGGTTGAACAGCACGTAGCTGGCTACCTGCACCAGGCAAGGCCCGGCGGGGACATGTCGGGACTTGAGCTGGTCGTGACCCTGAGCATCCTGTGTCCCGCGCAGCTGGGCCCGGAAGAGAACCCGGGAGGCCTGGCTCCCAGATCTAACCACTAGACCCCACTCCCCTCCCAGAGCCAAGGAGAGAACCCGGGAGGCCTGGCTCCCAGATCTAACCACTAGACCCCACTCCCCTCCCAGAGCCAACGAGAGAACACAGGAGGCCTGGCTCCCATGCCCCCCTGCTCTAACCACTAGCCCCCTCTCCCTTCCCAGAGCTGGGGAGAGACCCCAGGTGTCCGGACTCCACCCAGCCCCCTCTGTGAGGGGCACCCTGCATCCATTGGGGGCTGTGCCCCACCCCTCCTGTGGGACTGACGCTTACCCCCGGTCCCAACCGAGCAACCTAGGAGCACCATCCACACCAGCTTTGCAGGGCCCATCAGGGCAGGGGTCCGGCGGCAGGTTTCAGGGGGCGAGGATGAATGTGAGGTGCGCCAGCTGCTGCCCGGCCCGCTTTACTTCCTCACCCGTGACAGCTCGCCCCACCTCCTCGGGGAAAGGAAATTACTTCACTTTCCCCAGGCGGGTGGGGAGCCGCTCTCACCGCACAGAGTGAAGCGACGTGTGGTAAATCTCTGCTGAGCCAAAGGGGGAAACAGAGGCACAGGGAGGGGGGATTTCTGTCCTGCCAGGGGGAGAACCCAGCCTCTCCTGCTCTAACCACTAGCCCCCACTCCCCTCCCTCAGCTGGGGAGAGGCCTCAGCCGCCCTGGCGCCCAGCCTCTCCTGCTCTAACCACTAGCCCCCACTCCCCTCCCTCAGCTGGGGAGAGGCCTCAGCCGCCCTGGCGCCCAGCCTCTCCTGCTCTAACCACTAGCCCCCACTCCCCTCCCTCAGCTGGGGAGAGGCCTCAGCCGTCCTGGCGCCCAGCCTCTCCTGCTCTAACCACTAGCCCCCACTCCCCTCCCTCAGCTGGGGAGAGGCCTCAGCCGTCCTGGCGCCCAGCCTCTCCTGCTCTAACCACTAGCCCCCACTCCCCTCCCTCAGCTGGGGAGAGGCCTCAGCCGTCCTGGCGCCCAGCCTCTCCTGCTCTAACCACTAGCCCCCACTCCCCTCCCTGAGCTGGGGAGAGCCCCCAGCTGCAGCCTCCTCCATCACTCTTGTTTACTGATGAGGCGGGAGATGTGGGGCCAGTGGGTTTCACGGGGGCTGCCCACTCCTGCCGCTGTGAGAGCCCAGGGCAGGACGCGCCCGAGTCCCTGCCCGAGCTGGGTGCGCTTGTGGGCAGGGAGGGGGCGGTGGGATCCCGGGCTGGAAGGGCCTAGTAGTCTGGGGTGGGGCGTGGGGACCCCAGGGAGTAGGAAAGCCGGGAGTCTGCAGGCATTGAAGATGAACCTTTAATTAAAGATGACAGCACAGGCCGAAACCTCCAGGGACAGGCTGGACCAAAACCGACAGCCCCCCGCGGGGAGTGGGGCAGGGGTGCCAGGCGGGATGGGCTGAAGGTTTGCCCTGCGGGGGCCATGGATCTGATCTGCGGGGAGGGGGCGCGGGGCAGAGCCAGAGGGGGGGCAGGGATACCAGGTGGGATGGGGCCATGGATCTCATCTGCGGGAGAGGGGAGTGAGGTGGGATGGAGCTATGGATCTGATCTGTGGGGGAGGGGCCGGAGGTGGGGTGTGGGGAGGGGATAGGGGTGGGAAGGGAGGTGGGGCTGGGGGCGGGGATACCAGGTGGGATGTGGCCATGGCTCTGATCTGCGGGGGAGGGGATGGGAGTGGGGAGTGGGGCGGAGGTGGGGGCGGGGAGTGGGGCGGGGGAGGGGGCGGGGGTGGGGAGTGGGGTGGGGAGGAGGGCTGGGATTCCAGGTGGGACAGGCCAGTGGGTCCAATGGCCCCCGCCCATGCCCCCTGCTCCGCGGGTCTCTCCTTCCGTGTCCCAAAGGGCCAGGCAGGAATCTTGGGGGGCACCAGTTTCCAAGCCGGCGCCTCCGTCTCTTCCCTGGGCTGCCGGCCCTGTTCCCTGCCGGGCTGCGGGGGGCTCACGGGGAGGGCGTGCCTAGGGCAAAACACAGACATCTCGTCAGCAGCTGCCACCTCCCCCAGCACCCCAACCCCCCCCACGCTCCCCTCTGCCCCCAGCACCCCACCCCCACGCTCCCCTCTGCCCCCAGCACCCCACCCCCACGCTCCCCTCTGCCCCCAGCACCCCCCCACGCTCCCCTCTGCCCCCAGCACCCCCCCCACGCTCCCCTCTACCCCCAGCACCCCACCCCACCCCCACGCTCCCCTCTGCCCCCAGCACCCCCCCACGCTCCCCTCTGCCCCCAGCACCCCACCCCCCGACGCTCCCCTCTGCCCCCAGCACCCCACCCCCCCACGCTGCCCTCTGCCCCCAGCACCCCCCCACGCTCCCCTCTGCCCCCAGCACCCCACCCCCCACGCTCCCCTCTGCCCCCAGCACCCCACCCCCCACGCTGCCCTCTGCCCCCAGCACCCCCCCACGCTCCCCTCTGCCCCCAGCACCCCACCCCCCACGCTCCCCTCTGCCCCCAGCACCCCCCCACGCTCCCCTCTGCCCCCAGCACCCCACCCCCACGCTCCCCTCTGCCCCCAGCACCCCACCCCCCCACGCTCCCCTCTGCCCCCAGCACCCCAACCCCCCCACGCTCCCCTCTGCCCCCAGCATCCCCCCCACGCTCCCCTCTGCCCCCAGCACCCCCCACGCTCCCCTCTGCCCCCAGCACCCCAACCCCCCACGCTCCCCTCTGCCCCCAGCACCCCCCCCCACGCTCCCCTCTGCCCCCAGCACCCCACCCCCCACGCTGCCCTCTGCCCCCAGCACCCCAACCCCCCACAGTCCCCTCTGCCCCCAGCACCCCAACCCCCCACGCTCCCCTCTGACCCCAGCACCCCACCCCCCCACGCTCCCCTCTGACCCCAGCACCCCAACCCCCCCACGCTCCCCTCTGCCCCCAGCACCCCCCACGCTCCCCTCTGCCCCCAGCACCCCAACCCCCCCACGCTCCCCTCTGCCCCCAGCACCCCCCCCCCGCTCCCCTCTGCCCCCAGCACCCCAACCCCCCCACGCTCCCCTCTGCCCCCAGCACCCCACCCCCCACGCTCCCCTCTGCCCCATCACCCCACCCCCCCCACAGTCCCCTCTGCCCCCAGCACCCCAACCACGCTTCCCTCTGCCCCCAGCACCCCAACCACGCTTCCCTCTGCCCCCAGCACCCCAACCACCCCACGCTCCCCTCTGCCCCACCCCACCCCCACGCTCCCCTCTGCCCCCAGCACCCCAACCACCCCACGCTCCCCTCTGCTCCCAGCACCCCAACCCCCCCATGCTCCCCTCTGCTCCCAGAACCCCAACCCCCCCACGCTCCCCTCTGCCCCCAGCAGCCCACCCCCACGCTCCCTTCTGCCCCCAGCACCCCCCCCACAGTCCCATCTGTCTGTTGATCTCCATGTATTCAGCCCCCTCCCCTCCAGCAGGGGGTGCGGGCTCTGGGGTGGGGCTGGGACCAAAGGCTTTGGGGAGAGAAGGGGGATCAGAGGTGGGTTGGGGTGCTCAGGGGGGTGCAGTTTGGGTGCTGGAGGGGACACTAGGGCCAGGCTGCGGCAGGGCGTTGGCATGTGGGGGGGGGGGCTCAGAGTGAGGGCAAGGTGTTGAGGTGCAGAAGGGGGCTCAGAGGTGGGGCTGGGTGGCCAGGGGGCTCAAAGCTGGGGCAGGGGGTTGAGGTGCAGGAGGGGTCTCAGAGCTGGGGTTGAGGTGTTGGGGGGCTCAGAGCTGGGGTTGAGATGTTGGGGGGCTCAGAGCTGGGGCAGGGGGTTGGGGTGCAGGAGGGGTCTCAGAGCTGGGGTTGAGGTGTTGGGGGGCTCACAGCTGGGGCAGGGGGTTGGTGTGTAGGAGGGGTCTCAGAGCTGGGGTTGAGGTGTTGGGGGGCTCAGAGCTGGGGCAGGGGGTTGGGGTGCAGGAGGGGTCTCAGAGCTGGGGTTGAGATGTTGGGGGGCTCAGGTCTGGGGCAGGGGGTTGGGGTGCAGGAGGGGTCTCAGAGCTGGGGTTGAGGTGTTGGGGGCTCACAGCTGGGGTGGGGGGGGGTTGGGGTGTAGGGGGGTCTCAGAGCTGGGGTTGAGGTGTTGGGGGGCTCAGAGCTGGGGCAGGGGTTTGGGGTGCAGGAGGGGTCTCAGAGCTGTGGTTGAGGTGTTGGGGGGCTCAGAGCTGGGGCGGGGGGTTGGGGTGCAGGAGGGGTCTCAGAGCTGGGGTTGAGATGTTGGGGGGCTCAGGTCTGGGGCAGGGGGCTGGGGTGCAGGAGGAGTATCAGAGCTGGGGTTGAGGTGTTGGGGGGCTCAGAGCTGGGGCAGGGGGTTGGGGTGCAGGAGGAGTATCAGAGCTGGGGTTGAGGTGTTGGGGGGCTCAGAGCTGGGGCAGGGGGTTGGGGTGCAGGAGGAGTATCAGAGCTGGGGTTGAGGTGTTGGGGGGCTCATGGCTGGAGCAGGGGGCGGGGGGTTAGGGTGCAGGAGGGGTCTCAGAGCTGGGGTTGAGATGTTGGGGGGCTCAGGTCTGGGGCAGGGGGCTGGGGTGCAGGAGGAGTATCAGAGCTGGGGTTGAGGTGTTGGGGGCTCAGGGCTGGGGCAGGGGGCTGGGGGTGGGATGCAGGAGGGGGCTCAGAGCTGGAATAAGGGGTTAGGGGCGCAGGATCAGGGAGGGAGTTTGGGTGCGAGAGGGGCCCCCAGGCTGCAAAGGGGAGCTCTGGACCTCCCTGGGGTGGGACGAGCCGCGCACAGGCCAGGCCCAATGCCCCAAGGGCCAGATCCCGGTTTGACCCCAATGCCCGGCTCCTTCCCGCCCCGCTCTGGGCAAAGGTCTCCAAGGCCCTGCCTGGGGGATCTGAGAGGTGGCCCCGCTCCCCAGGCACAGAGCAGTAGGGGGAGAGGGGCCCCCAGATCCTGTCTTGGGTCCTCACCTGCGGCTGTACCCGGCCTCGGCCAAGATGGCCACCAGGGCCAGCAACACCCCAGCGGCCAGGCCCAGACGGACGACGTTAGCCTGGGAGTAATTCTGCTTTGGGGGGGACCCTAGAGAGAGGAGAGGGGCAGGAGGTAAATGCCCCACATGGGGGGGCCGTGTCTCCCTAACTCCTTATGGGAAAGATGGGCCAGTCCCCACAGCCCCCCAATAGAGTCTCTCCTGCCTCCTGGATCGATAGAGAACCAATTAATCGGCCGGCCTTGAGACCCGTGTACCTGTCCCTGCGCTGCCTGGGCGGGTGGGAGCCGGCTGCGTCCTAGGCCGGGTGGGGTAGGGTCTCCAGGGACCACCAGAATCAGCACCTGTTGGGGGCGAGGGGAGTAAGGGGGAGACACAGCGACTTAGCGACACCACCCCACACCCTGACTCAGCATCGTCACACCGGGGGGAGCAGGATGTATAGTGGCTGGGGACGGTGCCTTCTGGGCTCCCCTGGTCACCCCCAGAGTGAGGGCAGCCCCCCCTCCCAATCTGCAGAGCTACCTTCTACCCAGCATCACCAGCAGCTGGGAACCCCCCCAGAGACTCCGTCCCCAGCTGGGTGTCCCCTCTCCTGGGCCCCGGGGACAGAGCCTGGCTCAGAACGTCCCATCAGCACCGCGCCCCCCTGAGGGTGTGTCCCAGCATGGGGCTGGGAGGGGGGACACCAAGCTGGGCCCCTCACCTGCTACCACCAGCTCTATGGGGTCGCTGGGGTGGGACACGCTGGGCGGCTCCGTCAGGCTCTCGTAGAGGCAGGTGTAGCTGCCCCCGTCCTCCCGCCGGATGTTGGCGATGCGGAATTCGGCCATGGAGCCAGTCGGCTCCGTGTGCCTCAGCGCCACCCCCGCCCGGTACAGCCGGAAGCGCATGCCCGACAGCGAGCCGTGGCAGTAGAAAGAGACGTCCGTCCCCGGCGCCAGCTCCCCACTGGGGCTGAGGGAGATGGTGGGCTTGGGGTAGAACTCTGGAGTGGGGCAAAGAGAGAGAGAGACTCAGCACCAGACCCCACGGCTAGGGGATCCCGTGGCCTTGTCCTGGCACATCGGCGCTGAAAGCATCGGAGTGAAACGTAGGGTGGGAAGCAGCCACCTCGTCCCGCCCCGGCGCTGAGCTGGGACCGAGCCAACCTGGACCACCCCCAACCAGTGTTTGTCCAACCAGGCCTCAAAAATCCCCAAAGGCAGGGATTCCACAACCTCCCAATGCAGCTATTCCAGGGCTTAACCAAGCCCAGATTAGGAAAGTTTTCCCTGCTACGTCTCTAGCCATCATCCACACGAATGTCTTCTTCTCCGGCCCTCGGGGGACAGGGAGAACAACCCATCCCCATCCTCTGTCCCAGGTCGGAAAACGTATCCGGTCCCCCCTCGGTCCTTGTCTTTAGACTAAACCCGGTCAGGCCTTTCAACTTTTCCTCACGTCTCCCTCTCTAGCCCTGGTGCCATCTTCATTGCTCTGCTCCGGATTCGCCAGATCTGCCTTTAATATTCAAAGCAAGTTGCTAGTGCCGTGTGAAAAATTCACCCAGCAGGATGGAGGGAAACCACCTTAACCCCTGGTGTGAATGCACCTTGCTGGACAGAAGAATTCTTCCCTCGAGTTAGCAACCACTGCTAGGGGAGGTGAGTTACCTACATCTATGGAAAAGCTTCCTGGGTCTTACCTACGACGTTTCTGTTAATACAGCCCAGAAAAAGATTTGCCTTTTCCACCCCCGAATCGCACTGGAGGCTTGTATTAAATTTGTGGTCTGCTCTAAAACTCAGACACTTTCCTGCAGTCTTGGACCGCACCAGCCTCGTGCCTTGGCTTTTTCCTTCCTACGGGCAGCACTTTACGCTCATCTTTATCGAGTTTCATCTTTGCGCTTTCGGCCAAGATGGCCACCAGGGCCAGCAACACCCCAACGGCCAGGCCCAGACAGACGACGTTAGCCTGGGAGTAATTCTGCTTTGGGGGGGACCCTAGAGAGAGGAGAGGGGCAGGAAGTAAATGCCCCACATGGGGGGGCCGTGTTTCCCTAACTCCTTATGGGAAAGATGGGCCAGTCCCCACAGCCCCCCAATAGAGTCTCTCCTGACTCCTGGATCGATAGAGAACCAACTTAATCGGCCGGCCTTGAGACCCCTGTACCTGTCCCCGTGCTGCCTGGGCGGGTGGGAGCCGGCTGCGTCCTAGGCCGGGTGGGGTAGGGTCTCCAGGGGCCACCAGAATCAGCACCTGTTGGGGGCGAGGGGAGTAAGGGGGAGACACAGCGACTTAGCGACACCACCCCACACCCTGACTCAGCATCGTCACACCGGGGGGAGCAGGATGTGTAGTGGCTGGGGACGGTGCCTTCTGGGCTCCCCTGGTCACCCCCAAGGTGAGGGCAGCCCCCCCTCCCAATCTGCAGAGCTACCTTCCACCCGGCATCGCCAGCAGCTGGGAACCCCCCCAGAGACTCCGTCCCCAGCTGGGTGTCCCCTCTCCTGGGCCCCGGGGACAGAGCCTGGCTCAGAACGTCCCATCAGCACCGTGCCCCCCTGAGGGTGTGTCCCAGCGTGGGGCTGGGAGGAGGGACACCAAGGTGGGCCCCTCACCTGCTACCACCAGCTCTATGGGGTCGCTGGGGTGGGACACGCTGGGCGGCTCCGTCAGGCTCTCGTAGAGGCAGGTGTAGCTGCCCCCGTCCTCCCGCCGGATGTTGGCGATGCGGAATTCGGCCGTAGAGCTGGCTGGCTCCGTGTGCCTCAGTGCCACCCCCGCCCGGTACAGCCGGAAGCGCATGCCCGACCGCGAGCCGTGGCAGTAGAAAGAGACGTCCGACCCTGGCGCCAGCTCGCCACTGGGGCTGAGGGAAATGGTGGGCTTGGGGTAGAACTCTGGAGTGGGGCAAAGAGAGAGAGAGACTCAGCACGAGACCCCGCGGCTGGGGACAGAGCCTGGCTCAGAACGTCCCATCAGCACCGCTTCCTCTGCTCATCACATAAAGCAAGGTCACGGTGCGGTTGTGCTAGAACAATGGGAGGTGCCTGGAATGGGATTGTTTCTCGTAACGTGGAAAGGGAGGGGTCTGGTCAGAGGGACAGTTATACCGAATGACCACAAGGGGGCAGCAAGTGGACAGGCATCGGTATTACCCCACTGGGCCAGCAGGGGGCAGAGGTGGAGAAAGGGACAGTTCTACCTATTTCAGAGTGTGTTTGTCTGTGTATCTGTTTGTCCCTCCTATTAGACCCTTCCCTGTCCATTTTATGAGGAACAATCCCATTCCGGGCACATCCCATTGTGTGGCAGAGCCAAACCCTGACCTTGCTTTAAGTTCTGATAAGGGGAAGCTACGTACAATGTGGTGGCCTGGCCAGGGCCGGCTCGAGCTATTCCTGCGCCCCAGGCAGCGGGCGATGCATGCGTGGCTCTGCCCCCGGGCGCACGTGTGGCTCCGCCCCCCAGTGCGCTGTGCACCTTACAGCTGCCATCAGGCACCCCCCATAGGTTGGCGCCCCGGCAAGCTGCCCAGCTAGCCTCCCCCTAATCCAGCCCTGGTCCTGGTTCTTACTGCTTAGGAGGAGTTCTTAGGCAAATGGACTCTCCGATGCACAGACAGGTGTATATTTATAGAATACAAAGCCAAAGATTTCGATATGTTTTAAATAAAATATTTTGTTCCCCTATTAAAATAACATTGTAATTGAATGCAGAAATGCAAAGAAGTAAATACAATTTGAACCCCCTTCCCCCATCCATTCTCTCAAATGTACTTTGGAATAAAATTAGAAAAAAACATAAAATAATAAAGAAAATGCATGTTGACGTGTAACACATTTGGCAATGAAAGAAATAATAAAAGATCTGTGTTAAAGATGTGGCATATGCTTAAAATAAAATACAGTTCACCCACATGAAAATGTATTGGAACAGATTTGGAAATGAAAGAAGTGCTTTCGAAATAAAACTGTCACCCAGCTTTCCTAAACCTTTGAGCCAGACCGAATAATGTCCTCTCACAACAGTGATAAATACGTCTCACGGCAAACAAGCGCACGCGGACGTTGAAAATGACACGCCACGATAATATTTTGAAATCAAATGTAGCGCCAATACATTTCATAAACACTCAGGTATCGGAAATAAAGGGACCCAGGTCTACGCCCACGCTGGAGTTACTCACTTGCTGATGGGTGCGAATGTCAGAGGCAAAACCTGCATGGAGAAGGGAGCATTTAGTGCCACAAAGAGAAAGGTCGGGAGAATCGATCCTGGTCCATGGGTTCCCACCTAGGGAGATTTCTGGTACCAGAGGGCTCTGGAATCTAGCAGGCAAATGCAGAGAGAGACGGTGGGAGACCAGGACCACTGGGTTCTCTTTCTGACTCTGGAAGAGGAGTGAGGTCCAGTGGTTAGAGTGGGAAGGGGAAGCTGGGAGCCAGGACTCCTGGGTTCCCTCCCCAGCTGTGGGAGGGGTGGGTGGCCTAGTGGTTAGCGCAGTGGGGCTGGGAGGTGATGTCCTCTGGGTGAAGCATACAGTGGTAAGGGGCCGGAGCAGGCGGGACGGTAGAGGGGAAAAAAACAAGGGCAGAGCCTCACCCGCGTTGATCCGGTCAGGGGCAAGTCCAGGCCACGGGTCCGGCGTGGGGAAAAACAGATAATTAACGTTGTTACTGATCACAGTCATATCTCACCTGGCCGGAGGTGGAGCTCAGCCCGACCAACGTCCCAGGGGCTTCACAAACCCGAAACAATGAACGTCTTCCCTCCGGAGACTGGGGCCGTGTCAAGAATTCATATCCAATGACCAAAGCAATAGGGCCTGGGAGCTGGGACCCCTGGGTTCTCTCCCTAGCTCTGGGAGGGGAATGAGGGCTAGTGGTCAGAGCTGGGGGCGGAATCCAGGGCTCCTGGGTTCCGGTACTAGGGTAGAGCAGACGACCCCTCACCTGCTACCACCAGCTCTATGGGGTCGCTGTGGGGGGACACACTGGGCGGCTCCGTCAGGCTCTCGTAGAGGCAGGTGTAGCTTCCCCTGTCCTCCAGCCGGGCGTTGGTGATGCGGAATTCGGCCGTGGAGCCGGCCGGCTCCATGTGCCTCAGCGCCACCCCCGCCCGGTACAGCCGGAAGCGCACGCGCGACCGCGAGCCGTGGCAGTAGAAAGAGACGTCCGACCCTGGCGCCAGCTCGCCACTGGGGCTGAGGGAGATGGTGGGCTTGGGGTAGAACACTGGAGTGGGGCAAAGAGAGAGAGAGATTCAGCACCAGACCCACGGCTAGGGGATCCCGGGGCCTTCTCCTGGCACATCGGCGCTGAAATCGTCGGGGTGAAACGCAGGGTGGGAGGCAGCCAACTCATCCCGCCCCGCGCTGAGCCCGGACTAAATCAGCCTGGACCATCCCTGACCGGCCTTTGTCCAACCAGGCCTCAAAAATCCCCAAAGCAAGGGACTCCACAACCTCGGGGGACAGGGAGAACCACCCATCCCCATCCTCTGTCCCAGGTCTGAAAATGTATCCAGTCCCCCCTCAGTCCTCATCTCTAGACTAAACATGGCCACCTAAACGGTAAGAGTGAGGACCACCAAATTGGACAGGCAGCTTCCTCTGCTCATCACATAAAGCAAGGTCACGCTTCGGTGGTGCTAGAACAATGGGAGGTGCCTGGAATGGGATTGTTTCTCGTAACGTGGAAAGGGAGGGGTCTGGTCAGAGGGACAGTTATACCGAATGACCACAAGGGGGCAGCAAGGGGGCAGGAACAGGTATAACCCCACTGGGCCAGCAGGGGGCAGGGGAGGAGAAAGGGACAGCTCTCTCCTATCTGTTTCAGTAATAGAGATGTAGCCGTGTTAGTCTGGTGTAGCTGAAACAAAAAACAGGACTATGTAGCACTTCAAAGACTAACAAGATGGTTTATTAGGTGATGAGCTTTCGTGGGCCAGACCCACTTCCTCAGATCAAATAGTGGAAGAAAATAGTCACAACAATATATATACCAAAGGGATACAATCAAAAAAAAGTGAACACATATAAAAAGGACAAATCAAATTTCAGAACAGAGGGAAGTTGGGGGGGAGGTAAATGTCTGTAAGCTAATGATATTAGAGGTGATAATTGGGGAAGCTATCTTTGTAATGGGTAAGATAATTCGTGTCTTGTTAATCATCTTACCCATTACAAAGATAGCTTCCCCAATTATCACATCTATTTCAGTGTGTGTTTCTCTGCGTATCTGTTTGTCCCTCCTATCAGACCCTCCCGTGTCCATTTTATGAGGAACAATCCCATTCCAGGCACATCCCATTGTGCAGCACAGTCAAACTCCGACCTTGCTATAAGTTCTGATAACGTACAATTTAGTGGTCCTGGCTTTTACCGCTTAGGAGGATAAACCTGAAAAAAAACCAAATAGTTTTGCAGCACCTTAGGGTATGTCTAGACTACACCTCTCTGTTGACAGAAAGATATAGATTAGGCACATCAAAATTGCTAATGAAGTCGGGATTTAAATATCCCGTGCCTCATTAGCATAAATATGCCCACTGCTTTTTTTTGAATTGGAGTTTTTTTTGAAAAAAAAAAGGCTGTCTAGATGCAGATCTGTCGAAAATAAAGCCTTTTTCGACAGATCCTGTGTTCCTCAAAAAATTAGGTTTACAGGATCTGTCGAAAAAGGCTTTATTTTCGACAGATCTGCGTCTAGACTGCCAGTTTTTTTCGAAAAATCTCCATTTCGAAAAAAAGCGGTGGCCATGTTTATGCTAATGAGGCACGGGATATTTAAATCCCGGCTTCATTAGCAATTTCGACGTGCTTGATTTGCAGCCCTCTGTCGACAGAGGGATGCAGTCTAGACGTAGCCGTGGACTGCATCATGAGCTTTTGTGGGCGCAACGCACTTCTTCAGATGAATGGCGTTATTAAAGGTCCAGTTTCGAAATAAATGGGGGCTAGGGAGGGGGGAGAGAATTGACTATTTCTTTCCCTTTTTTTTTGTCTAACTCCAGTCATCTGAAGAAGTGGGCTGTGCCCACAAAAGCTCATGATCCCCTCTACATGTTTTGTTAGTCTCTACGATGCTGCCAGACTGTTGTTTTTTAAGTTTTTCCAGTTACAGACTCACTCGGCTCCCCCTCTGAAGCAGTTAGGAGGAGTTCTTGAACAAATGTGCTCACAGATGGACAGACAGATGCAGATTTCTAAAATATATAGTAGAAGCTTTCCATGTGTTCAATACAATATTTTGTTCCCCTATTCAAATCACATTGTCATTCAATCCTGAAATGAACAGAAATAAATACAATTGGAAAATCCCCTGTCCATGCTGTTAAATGTACTTGTGAATAAAATCTGAAAAATCCATAAAACAATAAAGTGGATAGTTGATGTGTAATCCATTTTGCCATGAAAGAAATAATAAAAGATCTATATTCAAGATTGTGTGTATGCTGAAAAGAAAATACAGTTCGCCTACATTAAAACGATTGGGACAAATTTGGAAATGAAAGAAATGTTTTTGCAATACAATTTTCGCCAAGCTTTACTAAACCTTTGAGCCAGAACGAACAATGTCCCCTCGCAACAAGGACAAATACGTCTCACTGCGAAGAAGCGCACGCTGAAGTTGAAAACGACACACCACAATGAGATTTTGAAATCAAACGATTCACCAGTAGATATAATAAACACTAAGGCTGTGTCTACACTGGCATGAATTTCTGGAAATGCTTAAAACAGAATAGTTTTCGTTATAAGTATTTCCGGAAAAAGAGCGTCTACATTGGCAGGATGCTTTTCCAGAAAAGCCCTTTTTCCAGAAAAGCATCTGTGGCCAATGTAGACGCGCTTTTCCGGAAAAGAACCCCAATCGTCATTTTCACGATCGGGGCTTTTTTCCGGAAAAGACTACTGGGATGTCTACACTGGCCCTTTTCCGGAACAGTGTTCCGGAATAAGGACTTATGCCAGAGCGGGAGCAGCATAGCTTTTCCGGAATAGCGGCTGATTTTGTACAGTAGAGCATCGTTGCTTTTCCGGAAATTCAAGGGCCAGTGTAGACAGCTCGCAGCTTATTCCGGAAAAGCGGCTGATTTTCCGGAATAAGTGGCCCAGTGTAGACACAGCCTAAGGTATCAGAAATAAAAGGACTCAGGTCTACGCCCACGCTGGAGTTACTCACTTGCTGATGGGTGCGAATGTCAGAGGCAAAACCTGCATGGAGAAGGGAGAATTTAGTGCCACAAAGAGAAAGGTCAGGGGAGAATTGGTACCCCGACTCCTGGAACCCTCATTGTCCGAGGAGTAAGGGAAGATGGCGGGGCGGGGGGGGGGGGGGGGGGGAGCGCTCTACCTCAAAATAACTGCAGTGTAGGCAGCACCAAAAGCCGAGATGAGCCCTCTGACTACGCAAATGGCGTAGCCCATGTCGCGGTTCGCCCGGCTGTGTAGACACACCCTAAAGGTCCGAGCAGCGGGGCTGGGAGGGGGGGTGCACCATGGAGGAGAATCCAGGTCCCCCCAGGGGACATCTCCACAGCCAGCGACAGTGGAGTTAAGCCACGTCGCGTGCGGGGCTGAAATCGAAGGAGCGGGACGCGGCTTCGGGCATTGTCTGTGCGGCAGGGAGGGGAAGGAAGCGCGCTCTCCCTGCGACTTCCCCCACACCGCGGGAAATGCAGGGTACAGCGTCGGAACGAGAAGCCTGTTATTTCGAAACAGCCCCCGTGTTAAAGGGCCGGAGCAGGCGGGACGGTAGAGGGGGAATAGACAAGAACAGAGCCTCACCCGTGTTGGTCCCGTCCGAGGTATGTCCAGGCCGCGGGTCCGGCGCGGGGAGAAACACACAATTAATGTGCTTATCCATCACTATCCTAGAATCCTACAGCGGGAAGGGACCTCGAGAGGTCGAGTCCAGCCCCTGGCCCTCACGGCAGGCCCAAGCGCCGTCCAGAGCATATCTCATCGGGAAGGAGGTGGAGCCCAGCCCGACCCATGACTCCGAAGCTGAGTTCAGAATTCATGATTAAAGCAGGGAGCCAGGATCTGTGGGTTCTCTTCCCGGCTCTGGCAGGAGAGTGAGGTCTAGTGGTTAGAGCCGGGGGGAGGGTTGGGTTCCGGTACTCGGCTATCGCAGACAACCCCTCACCTGCTACCACCAGCTCTATGGGGTCGCTGTGGGGGGACACGCTGGGCGGCTCCGTCAGGCTCTCGTAGAGGCAGGTGTAGTTGCCCCCGTCCTCCAGCCGGGCGTTGGTGATGCGGAATTCAGCCGTGGAGCCGGCCGGCTCCGTGTGCCTCAGCACCACCCCCGCCCGGTACAGCCGGAAGCGCACGCGCGACCGCGAGCCGTGGCAGTAGAAGGAGACATCCATACCCGGTGCCAGCTCTCCGTTGGGGCTGAGGGAGATGGTGGGCTTGGGGAAGGGGGCCTCTGCAGAGAGATGGATGCAGGCTGTGAGGTACCGCACCCCCTTGGGGGAGGGAAGGTCCCCTGCCCCACGCCCCGCCCCTGAACCTGCCTGTCCCTGCCCTGGGGCCAGATGGGAGCTGCCCTTCCAGAGGAGACAGACCCCCACCCCCTAGACCTCCTTCCTTGCCCCCCTGTACCAGCCTGTCCCTGCCCTGGGGCAGGGTGGGAACTGGCTGCCCCTAGAGGGGAAAGGCCCCATTTTCCACCCCCCATGAACTAGTGAGCCCCTGTCCCTGGGGCCCACTGTCCAGCATCCCCCTACCGTCAAATCTGCCCCCTCGAACCCCTGCCCTCTCCTGAGCTGTGATGTTACCCTCCCCCCCATCGCATCTCCCAGACCCTTCTTTGGACAAAGCTGGTGTCTGCAGGCGACCCACGTGCAGCAGCCAATGGGAGGCGGGCCCAGATGACGCCTGTAATGAGAAGTGGAGCATTCACTGGAGGGCGGGGGGAGAATAGATCACATCCCGCCCCTCCCTGTGTTATATCATCAGGGCCAGAGTCACATGCCAGCCCATGGGAATCCGCAGCCGTGCACACGGGCTGTGCACATGGGCGTTAACTCTGAACCCTACCGAGGGGCCGAGAAATTCAGCTGCTGGGAGAGATTCGTCCCAAGGAAACCGAGAGTTTTAAACCTCCCCTCCGCTGTGTAGCTGCAGCCTGGGAGAGATGCAGAACCTGGGGCTACGCCCCCAGGCACTGGGCTGTGGGCACGAGCCAGGTCCCTCTTGGGGGAATTTGCCCACCGCTCGCTGCGGAACCAGGGCTCCAGCTGTTGACTGGGAGTTTCCGTGCCCAGCCCAGAATCCACAGGGTGTGGGTGGGAGGGGGGTTGGGGACCACAATGGGAAGAGGTGCCCAGACTACGGGGTATGGGGGGCTAGGAGACAGATTCCAGCCATGGGGGATAGAACAGGCCGGAGGAGGAGCTGGGGGGGGGGGGTGTTGGTGATGAAATAGGGAGCCAGTCTCTCGCTGGCAACTTCCCTAAAGTGCCCTTCCTCCCCACCCCCGCCATGTCTGCCTTACCAGGTACCGTGCCTTGGCTGGGGGGAGGGGGGCACTAACACAGCTTCTTCCTGGGACCTCAGTTCTGGGGTCCAAAGCAGACCTGGCCCCGCCACACAAACTCCCCCCGCCCCCCACCCAATCTGACCCCCGGCATTAGGAAACACTTCTGGGCATGGGTTAGGGGAGAAGTTAGGGGGCTGGGCTGAGGACAGGGCTAGTTGTGGGGGGCAGGCTGTGTGTGGGTGGGGGGGCTCTCCCTGGCTCCCCACTTGCAGTGGGGACCTGACAAGGGCTCACGGAGGCTGAGCCAGCCCCGTCCCTCAGCCTCGGGGAGGGGAGACGACTCCCCCAGACGGGGGAATGGCCGAGGCGCAGGGATGTACTTACCTAGGGCGAGGAGCAAGAGCGGGGGGAGGCCCATGGCGCTGGGGAGCCCGGGGAGCAAGCGGCACCTGGGGAGCGATGGGTGTGCGACTGACTCTGGGGAGGAAGCGCCGGCTCAGTGTCACAACCGGAAAAACTTTTCCCAGGGCCTCCACCACCCACAGCCCAAGTTACACAACAGCCTCCAGACGTTGGCCTCGCCGCAGGGGCTGGCGCCGGGGGGCGGGACAGAGCAGCCTTTGCCCTGGAGGGGCTGGCTCACAGCTGGCCCCACAGCAAGGCACCGGCTGTCTCGGGTGGGCTCTTTAAGCCGGCGTTAAGGGAAACTGAGGCAGCGTGGACCTGGCTGACGTCTGAGCATTGGGGGCAGGTGGACCCGGTCCGTCGTGTCTCTTCAGGCTGACGGGCACCGCAGGGGCTCGGGGAGGGGGGGGGGCGTTTTGTGCAGCAGCCAAGGGGACCCCTCCGCTGCACACTCCCTGGCCCCCTGCTGGGGGGATTCCGAACGGCACGGCTATGTGTCCTAGCCCCTGCACAGCTGTCACGGAGGTGTGGGGAGCCGCCAGCCAGACCTGACTCCCAGCCAGCAGGGAGAACAGACGGTTTATTGGTCCTCAGCGTTGCACAGACTTGTGGTTACGGGACCCAGGAGCAGCCAGGGCGATCCCGCTTGGGGAGCGGAGGGCGCCCCGGGCTCCCTCCCTGCATCCTAAGCCAGCCAAGACTCGCTCACACGCTCGGCAGAGGTGCCGGGCTGGGGCGGCCTCCAAAACTCCCATCCCCAGCCAGGGAAACTGAGGCACGCTACTGCAGAGCGCCCAGGGAGCAGCGATTCCTGCGTAGCCCCAGGGGCAGGGCCCAGGGCCTTGCCCACGTTGTCCGGTCCAGAGTTCTGGGGGGGGGGGGGGAGATCAGGGTCACAGGGTCATTCCCCCCACCCCCGGACTCCCGCCTCCGGATCTCTTCCCTTCCCCTCCCCCCATGACCACATGGAGGGGGTGAATATGGCCAGCATCAGTGGGTCTTGGGTGTCAGACCCCTCTGTAGTTTCACCCAGAGTCGGGGGGGGGGGGGAGAACTGGCCAACGTCCCTTTCCCAGAGGGGCCACAAGGCCGTGCTGGGCAAGGGACCCCTCCCCCAATATAACCAGCTCCAGTGCCCCAACCCAGAGATGGCCGCATTTTGGTGCCAGGCGATGGGTCCTTGTATAAACAGCCCCCGCACCTGCCCCATCTTCCCCCCGGGGTTACACCCCCCCGCGCAGGGATAAGGGGCTGTGGGGTGCCGGGGGGGAGCAGTTTGTGGTTCTGTGTTTATTACAAATCTGGACAGGAACAGGGCGCAAAATAACACAAAGAGCCGCCTTGGTGCATCCTCTCCCTTCTCCCGGCGCTGAGCCCCCGCCGGCCCCCCCACCCATGGGTCTGGGCAGGGCAGGGGGGCCCCAGTTCAAAGAGACGGGGCTGCAATGGTGGGAGCGCAGCGTCCCCCCGAAATCTTCTCTATAAGAGTTCTCTGGGGCTGGTGCTGCAAGTGAGTCCGGTGCCCCGGGGTTCTGGGGGGCTCTCATGGCGGGGCCCCCCGGCTCCCACTGACGGCGGCGTACAGGACGGGCTCCGGGGCAGGGGCCCCCCGCTTGGCCTGCAGCGCCTGGTGGTCCAGCTCGGCGTAGGTGAGTCCGTCGGGGTCGGGCTCCTGGGGCTGGGAGGAGAGAGAGTCACTGGGGTGTGGATGGGCCTGTACATCCAGCAACTGCCCCCTACCCAACACACACAGAGCAGGGCCTGTCCCCTCCAGCAGGGGGCACACACACACACACACACACACACACACACAGCAGGGCCTGTCCCCTCCAGCAGGGGGGGCGCAGGGACACACACACACACACACACACACACACACACACACACAGAGCAGGGCCTGTCCCCTCCAGCAGGGGGCGCGCGCGCACACACACACACACACACACACACACACACACACACACACGGTGATCCCATAACCCCAGCCACCCCACCCTGCATTGAGTGAGCCAGGCCAGGCGGGCGGGGCCCACGTGGGGCAGGATTGGGGCTCAGGCCCCCTGAGGGAACCGGGGACACTCACCAGGCTCTGCGGCTGTTTCCCTTCGTCGACGGAGGCGTCTGTGGAACAGAGACACCCGCTGAGCGGTACCCCCAGCCGGCCCAGAGCAGAGCCGCACCCCCAGCGCTGACCCCCCCCACACCTGTCCATCCAGGGGGCTCTGAGCCCAGCACAGCGCCCCCCACCTCACCCCGCAGGACAGGACATTAGTGCCATGTTACAGAGAGGGAAACTGAGGCATAGAGCCGGCAGCAGGATCATGGGGGTTACAGAGGGGCAGGGCATCTAAGTTCTTTCTCCTGGTACTGGAGGGGGAGTGGGGCTTAGTGGTTAGAGTGGCGGGGCGAGGCAAAAGCCTAGATGCCTGGGTTCTCTCCCCAGCTCTGCTAGGGGAGTGAGGTCTAGTGATTAGAGCACAGAGGGGCTAGGAGCCCAAATACCTGGATCCTCTCCCTGGCTCTGCAAGGGCAGCGAGGTCTAGTGATTAGAGCACAGAGGGTCTAGGAGCCCAAATGCCTGGATCCTCTCCCTGGCTCTGCAAGGGGAGTGAGGTCTAGTGGTTAGAGGAGGTGGCGCCAGGACGTCTGGGTTCTCTCCTCAGCTCTGGGAGGGCAGTGGGGTCTCGTGGTTATGGGGGGGGGGTTGCGACTGGGAGCCAGGAGTGGATGGGGGGCGGTTCCCCCAGGTCTCTGGCTGAGAAGGTCTGAGGGGGGAGTGAAGGGTGGGGGGACACAAGGCTCTAGACCTGGGGTGGGAGAATCGGGGGGGCACAGTGAAGTCCCTGAACTAGAGGGGGATGGGAGTGTGGCCCCCAGAGGTGGGAGACAAGAGCTCAGCTGACACCAGCCGCGTCTAGGACCATCTCCTTAGTCCCACCCAGCAGCCGCTGGAAAACAGGCCCCTGTGAGGAAGTGGGGAGGGAGTTGCCAGGGCCGGGCACGTGAGGCGGGGAGCTCAATTGGCGCCCCCAGGCCTCCTCGCTTGGGCCAAAACTTTGAAAGGTCTCAGTTCTGCCTCCTTCCTGCTCTACTCTCCCACCTCTCCGTGCACACAGAGCAGAGAGAATACACACGCGCCAGCAGCAGACACAATTTTCTACACTCGGGGTCCTAGTGGGGCCCCCCATAGCCTGGCACGTGAGGCGGCCGCCTCGGTTCGCCTCACGGTAAGGCCGGCTCGGGGGGTTACATACACGTCAGTGCCCAGATGTTACTGGTTTAATGTGACAAAGGGGGGAGTTTGTGTTTCCAAGAACAGCCCAGAGCTGGAGCCGGGGTGTGTGGGACCCTGGTGACCCCCACCCTGCTCGGAGGACACAGTCGGTTCTGGCCAGAGGTCGGACAATGGGCTGCAGAGAGGGACCCGCAACCGGCCCAGCTGATCCCAGCGAGGGGAGAACATTGGATGGAGAGGAGGCGGAGAAGCGAGGGGCCAGGGGACCCTCTTACCTGGGGAGAAGACAGTGGACGGGGGAGGGGATGTTGCTGGGCGACCGGGGGCTGTTTTGGGGGGACTGAAGGCCGAGCAGACAAGGCTCAGCTGGCTGCAGGGGAGACTGATGTGTGGGCTGAGGGCCCAGGCCAACTGGCCTGACAGACCCCTTGCTGCGTTCAAAGCTCAATAGACCCTCCTGTTTGGTGCTGGCTGATAGCCGCTCTGGTCCAGAGAACAGGGGGGCGCTGTCCCTTCTGGGAGTGGAGGCCCTGGGGGTCCAGAGGGAGGGGACCCCCCGAAGGGGCTCATGGCGGAGGCAGGCGGCTGGAGGCCCTGAGAGGCACCGCCCCAGAAGCAGAGGGGTGGACCCCCCAGATGAGCGTGGGCCCCCCAAGAGAGGGTCGCCGCACTGGAGTGGACCCCTGAGGAAGGGCTGTCTCACTGCCGCTGGAGAGGAGGGGGCTCCCCGAGAAGGGGCTGCCGCACCGGAGAGGGGGGATCCGCCCAGGAGCCGAGGGGCCACGTGTGGGCCCGACCTGTGAGCCGTGACAGCCCCACTCCCAAGTGGGTGGAGCCCCCACAAGCCCCTCCCTGTGTGTTCTGCTCTCTCTCCCCCTCCTCCCTTGTACCCCTTGGATGTGTCACTCACAGAGGGGGTCTTGCTGAACTGGGGTCTTCAACGCCCCAGAGCTGGCACTAAAGAGAGAGAAAAATTCCCTTGTAAATGTCATAGCCCCCCACCTGCAGAGAGATTCCCCAATACACACCCCTGCTCAATTCTTCCTCTCTTTGAGCCCTGTTCTCTCTTCCAGCAGTTCTCAGTCAGGGGTTTGGGGCCGCAGGCAGGTTTCAGGGGGGCTACGAAGCAGGAAGCCAAAGCCCCACCACCAGGGGCTAACGCTGCAGCCTGAGGAACTTCGCTTTGAGGGCCCCCTGTGGAGAGGGGCCCCAGGGCAACCACCCTCTAACACCAGCCTGGCTTTTAGATGCAGAGAAACAGGTGTGGGGGCTTCCAGACCCCCCCCCCAACCGCTATGCACCACGCCCCACCCAGAGCCTGAGACGGAACCCAGGAGTTCCCACTCCTAGCCCCCTGCTCTAACCACCAGGCCTCACTGCCCTCCCAGAGCAGGGTACAGAGCCCAGGAGCCCTGTGACCCAGGCAGCTCAATCACGGAGTACGGGGGGGATGGGAGCTGGATCCCTACCTGCTGGGTCTCGGGGCGTCTCCTTTTCCTGCAGAGGGACACAAACCAGAATCCCCCATGAGCCAATCAGATCCCGGGACCGGCACCCAGCCCCTCGGCCCTGCACAATGTGGGGGGAGAGGCCTTCGCCTGCTGGGGTGAGCCAGACAGCAGGGGGCAGCACAACGCCATGTGCTGGGGGGAGGGGCAGATGAACTGGGGGGCTGCCCCGAAGCCTCCCTCGTGGGTGACTTATAACGAACCGGATCTGTGGGTCGGCTCCCCTGGCACCCCAGTACCTGAGCGGCGCGGCGCCGGCAGCTTTTCCAACAGAGACCCTTTGCCAGTTCTGAGATGCGGCCACCTCTGGGGTGGGGCAGCTCTGTGCACAGGGATCCACATGCAGCCCCCCCCCTTCCTCCCTGCCGAGCCCCCACCCCATTCCTGGTAGCACTGCCCACCCTAGTGCTGCCCGGGGCATCTGGGCCATAGTGCCCCGGGGCTCCCCACTGAGCCCCACCCCCCATCCTTGGCTTTTCCTGCAGCCCCCCATCCAAGCCCGACCCCTTCCCGCCCTGCTCAGTGGCAGCTCCGACCTTCCCCTAGCCGGGCGGGGCACTTACTGGCTCGGGTTCTCGCGAAGCAGACGAAGGCCGCGAGGAGGAGGAGGAGGAGGCCGATGGCCGCGACGCTCACCCCGGCGATGAGGGGGGTGCTCGGGCCATCAGATCCCGATTGCTCCAAACCGTCTGGGAAACAGCAGCAGCCGTGAGGGCCGGGAGCAGCTGGTCTGTCCTCCCCCCGTCCCCCCCGCAGAGTCCTTCCCACCCAGGCAGTGCTCAAGGGGCCAGGACACCGCAGGGCAGAGGCAGCAGCCAATTCTATGGGGAGGCTGTTGGGGGGCCCAGGGGATCAAGTGGGGCCAGAGCAAGCCAGATGCAAGGGGGTGCTGGGCTGCAGGGAATGGGGGGCTCACTAGGGGGCGCTCTCCCCATTGCCCCAGCATGGCACTAGGGGGGCACTGGCTGACCCAGCCTGGACTAATTTCCAGTCCCCCTGCCCAGTCGGTACCATGGCAACAGTCAGGCCTGGCCACCTGGCTTCAGACCAACGGGCCCATCTACCCCGGCGTCCCGCCTCCCACGCCAGCTGCTTTCCAGGGAGCCCCAGGGCACCCCAGTGGCCACTGATGGGCCCGGCTGCCCCGTGACCAGTGAGTTTGTGTCTGAGCAGGCGGCTTCACTCCCCTCCCAAATCTATCAATACGGGGGAGTCACTGCCCCGTGAACAGTCTCCCTCCCTCCCCCGCCCCGGTACCTGGCCCTGCACTGCCCGGGCGGGTGGGATCCATCACCGCTCTGAGATGGGTCTGGTCGGTTCCCACTGTGGGAATAGAACCAGGGTCTGTCGGGGACCCAGGCGGGACAGGGGAAGAAATGGCAGCTCAGAGAGAGCCCCTCCAGCCTTCCCGGGGGAATAGCGGGGCCGGGCCTGAGCCCGACTCCTCTGTGCATCCCCACAGCGGGGGGAGATGGGGGAGCAGCCCCCGGGGAAGGCCCCTGCTCTGCAGCACCCCTGGGGCAGGGATCCCCCCGCCTCGCCCCGAACTTCCAGCAGCTGTGGCTTGCCCCTTGCTGGGGACCCCCCAGTGACTCTGTCTCTGCTCCCTGACCAGACATCCCCTCTGTGGGGCCCAGGGCTCACGGACCCCTCCCGCCTGGCTGGGGGTGGAGTTGGGAGCCGTGGGGCTGGGAAGGGCCCTCACCGTGTACCATGATCTGCACGGGGTCGCTGGGCGCCGAGTAGGCAGCTGGTCCTGTCCTGTGGCTATAGCGACAGGTGTAGTTCCCACCGTCTTCCCGCCTGGCGCTGGGGATGGTGAATTCAGCCTCAGAGCCGGCAGGGTCTGTGTAGTTCAGATGGTTCTCAGCCCCGTCCTTGTAGAGCAGGAACCTCACGCCCAGCTGCTCAGTGCAGCACCGGATGGTGACGTTTCCCCCCACGGGGATCACCCCCCCGGGGCTGGCGGAGATGGAGGGTTTGGGGTACAGCCCCTCTGGATGCACAAACAAACCGGCATTAAGTGGGGGTGACACAAACCGTGGCCACCTGCTTCCCCCTCTGCCCATCTGGGGCCCAGCGGGTTCCCCCTCGCCCGGCCCTGGGTGCAGGCCCGGCCCCACGGCCATAGCCGGGGTGAGACCCAGGAGATCTCCAGCCCTGACTCCTGCAGCTCCCCAGGGTCACTCCAGCCCTGCCCCCGTGGCAGCCAGGCGTGGCCCTGTGGGCCTGAGACCAGAACCACTTTCCTTCCGTCTCCCTGACCCTCCGGCAAAGCAGCAGCTGGGCAGAACACGGATCCTTTGAATGTTCCCGCACCCACGGTCACTCCGGCTGTCCTCACGGGGCACAGGGCGGGACGTGGCCCAGGCTGCCCAGGGGATGCTCAGAGCACCGGGCCGGGCAGCGCCGGACCCAGGAGCCAAGCAGGGACCCGTGTGTGCCGCCAGCCGAGGGCTGAGAACAACGGAGCCGCGAGACCCTCCGTCTGCGTGTGCACTTCTCCCCGCCCGGCCCTGCCGGAGCCGCTCCCCAGGCTGCTGCCAGAGCCCTGGGCTGAGTTGGGGGTCACTGCGGGGCACTGGGGGCTGACTCGGTGTTTCCTGGGGGGAGGGGCTTGGGTGCAGGTGAATCCTCCCGCCGTGGTGCCCATCCCTGTAATGAGCGGGGCGAGGTCTCAGCCTCTGGCTGTGGGAAGGAGCCCATATCTGGCAGGATCATCTCTGGGGGAATCTGTACCCCTTGATCTCCCCCCCCCCCGCGTCCCTCGTCCTTAATGCTGAAATTCCCCGTTGCCCCGTTCCCCACAGATACTCACGCCCCCGAACCCAGCTCCGTCCGGCCAGCCAGCAGCCTGGAAAGAGACGGGTCGTTAGGGGCCAGATCCCAGAGCAAGTGGATCCCACAGATCTCAGATCCATCCCCTCCCCCGACACATGCCTCAGCCCCCCCCCCCCCGACCCCATGGGCACACACCCTGGTCTCAGGCCCCCCCGTGGGCATACACCCTCATCTCAGACCCCCCCATGGGCACACATCCTGGTCTCAGACCCCTGCCCCCCCGAGGCACACGCCCTGGTCTCAGACCCCCCCGTGGGCACACGCCCTGCTCTCAGACTCACCGAGCAGGACAGTGAGAACAGACACCATGGTGGGCGCAGCGGAGGGCCCCTCTGTGCCCTGGTGCCTCGCTCTCTGCAGCCCGAGGCCCGAGTGCGAGCGGAATGAGGAACTGCACTGAGGATTGCAACCCCAGGAAGCCCGTGACGCGCTCAGCCCCCTTTCTTCCCCATCAGATGGTTTCTCTGAAATCTCCAGGCCAGATCTACCGTGGGCAGAGCAAAGCCAGCACCCAGCAAACCACATCCCCCCACGCAGCCGCCTGGTCCCACACGGGAGCTGCTGAGTCCGTGCACCAGTTGGGAACGGGGGAGTCTTGGGAGGTGTCAAAGGGGCCCAGACTGTCCTGGCCTTTTGCAACTGGCCTGTTTAGCCTCCCTGGAGCAGCTCACGGCAGAAAAAGGCCCCACCGGCCTGAGAGTGGAGGGGTCTGGCCAACTTCCCGCTCAGGTCACATTGCTGCAGACGCTGTTGTCAGCCCAGTGGTACAGGACAGAGGCAGGATGAGGGGCCTGGAGGGGCTGAGCTTTCTGGCCCCTCTGACGGGGGAGGGAAGGCTACACTTAGATCCTGAGTTATTAGAGGGGGAGCCCAAAATTCCACAAACGGCACGTTTGATGCTCGCTTGCTGTTTCTGCTACTGCTGGTGCAAGTCAGTGTAAACCTGATGCCCCTGCACCAGAGCCAGATTTTGGGGCAAGTGCCGGGCTTGGGGGATGCCAGGCGTAGACCACAGAGTTTTATAATGTTTTATGTATGAGAATGAATGTTAAACAACTACAACTGCCAGTCGCTCTTCCCCAGGAAGCCGGGAAGTGTCTTAGGCCCTTAATAAAGATCCATCAAGCAAACTGCTTGTGTCTGTATCTGATGTGAAGACAGTTAGAGATCAGCAGGCTCCTTGTGAGTCAGCGTGATCACACTGTTGCTCTCAGGAGTAATTAGAATAGGGAGTGTGTCGTAAAGAAAATACAATGAATGAATGAAAAGTTTGTACTAATAGAACCTTTGAATTAGGTATTAGATTGATACCTTCCTATGAATGTCAAGGACTCGAACCCAGACGGCTTCGGTTCGTTGTCTGACCGCAAAGAGACAGGCAACACCAGCAAGGGCCAATCACAAAGCTCTTTATTGAAGAGTGCACACGACAATAGAGAGTGGCCCGTCTTCACCGAGAACCAGCCACGATTTCAATAACAAGTAGGTTTATATAGACAGTTCCGTCGCGTCATAGGCTATTCACCCAAGCAACCCACCCCCCTCTTATCAGTTAGAAACTTTTAGTATTCATGCATTTCTAGCCAACTATACACTGCGGCAACTTCCTTATCAGCACAGGAGACAAGCACCAGAAAACAGGGAGACAGGGAGTTAAGAACAGGCAGAGAACAGAAACAGGGAGTTTAGGGAGTTTTCTTGTCAGTTCTCCAAACAAGCGGTTCCCCCAGCACAGCAGGTACAAGAATGCAGCTTTCCGCTTATCTCACCTTTTGCAGCTTAAGCAAGTATCTAAAGTACGCCCCTGCTTAAACCATGTCTCCAGTTCTGCTCAGGGCCTACCCAGAAACCTTTGTTAGCCTCTTTTCGGTCTGTTTTAGCATAACCGCTCTAGGCCCAATTTTCTGAGGCCTCACAGTCCCCCCTTTGTCCCTAGAGTGCCACAAAGGGGACGCTTGGGACATACTTGCAGTAGTGAGAGAGGGACAAATTACTGCTTAGAGGAGCACAACTTGGTGCCTATTCAACTTCCACATCGGGTAATAACATACAAAACTACCAGTCGACAAATAATGATGACAGCACTGCGAAGCAAATTAAGGAGCCAACCCCCAGCATTGGGAAACCAATTAAAGAAATTACTCCACCAAGAACTCCAAGTCTTTCGCTCCCCTCCATGGTTCTTAGCTACTTGCATAAGATGGTTAGCTTTTTCCCAAGTTGTGTTAACTTCAGGAACATATAGGCTGCGTCTAGACTGGCATGATTTTGCGGAAATACTTTTAACGGAAAAGTTTTTCCGTTAAAATTATTTCCGCAAAAGAGCGTCTAGATTGGCACGGATGCTTTTGCGCAAGAAAGCTCCGATGGCCATTTAAGCCATCGGGCTTTCTTGCGCAAAAAATTAAGGTGCCTGTCTATACTGGCCCTCTTGTGCAAGTATTCTTGCGCAAGAGGGCTTATCCCCGGGGGGTGGATATAGGGCAGGGCGAGCGGGACGGCCGCCCCGGGCCCCGCGGGCAAAGGGGGGCCCCGCGAAATTGTGCTGCCCTGGGGCCCCGCAAAATGGTCATCTGCTTATCCCTGAGCGGGAGCGTCAAAGTATTTGCGCAAGAAGCACTGAATTCTTCCATTAGAACGTCAGTGCTCTTGCGCAAATTCAAGCGGGCAGTGTAGACAGCTGGCAAGTTTTTGCGCAAAAGCAGTCGCTTTTGTGCAAAATCTTGCCAGTCTAGACGCAGCCATACACAACACTTTTGCCCGATCAATGCATATGTTCCTCCCTGAGAGGCCAACAAAATATGTCATGCCAAGCGATTTTGGAGAACCATTTGCCTTAATCTCTTTTGCTCAGTTGCCAAATCCATCAGGGCTTCGGCAGTGGAATTTGCCCTTATTTTCAAGCCCCCCCGGAGTCTCATTATTCCTTCTCCTATTCGCCAGGTGACCCCTTCACAGGCAAAGGGAAATCCTGCACAAGCGCCTGTCCAATCATTCAGAGCCCGCCAAGTAAGAGGAAGAGATTCCTTAACATCTGTCTCAGCACCCCTTACATTTCTAATTTTTTCCCTGGGAAGATGAGGGCGATAAACTACAGGTGGCTCTAACCAGGCCAAATAGCAGGAACCGCTCCATGAGGGAGGAAGAATCAAGTTGCCTTGTTACCCAATATACCCCAAAAAGGGTCGGAAAAATTTTGGACCAGGTAGCATTGCTTTCAAGCCTAATTGTGTACCATTCCAACCAAGATGGGAGAAGGGAAAATTTAGCCTTAGACTTATTAGCGGAGCAAATGTTGTACTTAAAAGAAGTGCTCGGGATCTTTTTCAGGGGGATAAGGCAACATGCCACATTTATTGAACATACATAGATCAATCAATACTTATCATATGCATATGACACATCACACTCATGCACTCTCACATACACACAAGCAAAATGCAGGACAATGTAGCACTTTAAAGACTAACAAGATTTTGTTGTTACCAAAAGTTGCTCCCCCTAACTGCACTGGCCAGGTGAGTTAGATGGGGGAGGGGTGGAGCCGGGCTTCTGCAGATCCGGATCGATGCTCCCATGTTGACAAGACGAAAACCCGGGGTCCCTCTGCAAGATGCCTCCTATTTATCCCTCTCATGCAACCAATTAGTCATCACCTTGCCTTTCTTAATGCTGCTTCAAAGAGAGTTCTTCCAAGGGCAGGCACTTGCTGCTTGACTCCCAAGGCTTCTGTATGTCCAGTTTTCTTAATGAGCTCACTTTGCAGGTATTGTCTTGGGTCTGGCTCCCAGACCTTCTCCACCCTTGCAACTGCTGCTGGAGGTGCTCCCCTTTCATTCTCCATTCATGCCTCATTCATTTCAACAGGACAATCAAGGAAAGGGGAGAGCTCAAAAGACATTTTTTCTTACAAGATCTATATATCTTAATACAAAGTTATAGGAGAAATGTTACAGAGATTCTATAAGAACACTTAAAGATATATCTAAAAGGACAAGATCTTAATACAAAGTATAATATCACAGGGATTTCTCCACACATAGGCACATAGTATGATTTGGCAGGCTATACTTAAGTGTGCAATTAATAACATAATATTTAACTAGTTTGTGACTCTCGTACCGAAAGTGCTCGTCCCCATGTATACTACATTTTTGACCAGGAAAATTTTACCACTCGAAGGTGCAAGAGGTCGCCCCATCCAGGAGAGAAATACCAGGACCTTTCTTGCTTCTGAAATGGGTGCCGTTAAATAGGCTTCATACTCGCTGTTCCCTAGTGCTATTTTTTCCTTTTTCAGGAGGCACCACTTGCCAATCCTTGCCAATGAGATATTTGCTTTCAGGAATTCCAGTCTCGGCCCAAGTTCTGTTTAGATTATCAGAAGAATTCTTCCAGGATGGGGTCCAAGTCATATTCATTGCACTAGGGGAATGGGAATCATGGGAAGACTTTTCTGGCTATTTACTGGCATTAAAGAGCATACCCAGCACGAAGCATTATGAGATGCTGGCATACGAGCTTTCATTTCGTGAGCAAGACGTATGAAGGTATTAGATTCTGAAGCCTTTACATTTCATACCACCAAAGAAGAAAGACAACAAATAATAAACAGGTTAAAAACATAAGAACCCAGGCAAAGAAACGGGGCCATCCTTCCGGGAAAGGACACCACCAATCTAAGGTTTTTTCAGTCGAAGCTTCAGGTCGCCCAAGGGGGTAGCAGTCCATTTGCCCCAGGCACAGAAGTCGTCTGCTTCTGGTTCACCCGGTTCGCGGTGGGGTGAACGTGCGTGGCTCCCTTGAAGTCCGACGTCGTCTGCTTCTGGGGAACCCTTTGCCAGGTCAGGTTCCCTAGCGGTGCTCCTCTTGGCTCTGGTATGATGGATCCAATTGGGGAGCTCCTTTACCCGGATAGCAGTAGGGCTCACCAGAAGAGTTTCGAAGGGTCCTAACCACTGAGGCTGAAGCGGAATCTTCTTGTATGCTTCAGAGTTCTTGGCATAATTTTGTCAAGAGATTTTTCAAAGTTCCATTCCTACGCTCCACCCGGCCTGAACTTTTGGGGTGCTAGGGAGCGTGAAAGGCCCATTTTGGTCCTACAGCTTCGGTAAGTTTTTTACAAATGTTTGCTGTGAAATGAGTACCTTGATCAGAGTCAATTATTTCAGGAGGGCCAAACCGTGGTATAACTTCATTAAGTAATACCTTGCAAACTGTAGTTGGAGTAGCTCGGGCGGTGGGAAATGCCTTCACCCATCCAATGAGCTGGTCTATTATAACTAACAGATGCCGTTTTCCTTCAGAGGGAGGTAAATCAGTAAAATCAATCTGTACATGCTGCATAGGTCTATGAGCCCACCTGCGCCCACCAAGCGGTGCTTGTTTGATTATACCCTTTGGGTTACTTTGCTGGCACAGGGCACACTTTTCCACTACTCTCCTGGCTACTTTATGAAGTCCTGGAGCAACAAACTGTCTTAATAAAATTTGGGCTATTTTATTTGCTCCTAAATGAGCGTTTTTGTGAATTTGTTGCACCACCTCACTTTGGTGACTTTTGGGTAAAACAAAACGACCATCACACTCCCAAATTCCTGACGAGTTGGGCTGAGCTCCCCATCTCTCCCAGATTACTTTTTTAGTATCTGGGGCCTGTGGCTGCCAGGTTACTAGAGGGGAACATAAATCTAACTGAGTACTTTGTAAGGCAGCTGCTCAGCAACCTCATCGGCAAAGTGGTTTCCTACTGACACGGGATTCGTTTGTTTGGTGTGAGCCCTGCAGTGAATAACTGCAATTTTTTGAGGGGCCCGAATGGCTTGCAATAATTCAGCTATTTCCTTCCCGTGACCCCGAGGAAGTAATAAATCCTCTCTCTTTCCAAATGGCTCCAGTAGCATGACACACGCCGAAGGCATATTTAGAGTCAGTATAAATGTTAACCCTTTTTCCTTTAGCATACAAACAGGCAGCTGTTAGAGCTTGCAATTCGGCTGACTAAGCGCTTGTCCCAGGTGACAAGGGTTTTCCTATTAATACTGTATGTCCATCTGTAACTGCATACCCAGAATGTCAAACTCCATCCCGAACAATGGCAGATTCATCGACAAACAAATCTAATTCCGGATCAGATAGAGGAACCTCAGTAAGATCAGGTCGCGGAGTGGATACCTGATCCAGGCAATTACGCACTTGTTCCTGACCCTCCTCAAGGGGTAGTAGGGAAGCCAGGTTTAAATTTGCACATTTATTTAAGGAAACGCCATGAGTCATTAACAGAGTTACCTCATACTTAGACAGCCTCTGGTGAGTTAAATGTTGGTGCTGCCGAGAGTTCAACAAGCTGGCTACAGCATGTGGAGTGTAAACAGTTAGAGGGTGTCCCAAAACGATTTCTTGAGCCTTTTCTACTAATAGTGCAGCCTCTGCCACATTTCTAAGGCAGCCTGGGTGTCCCTTAGCCACCAGGTCCAATTGTCCTGAAAGGTATGCAACAGGCCTAGGAGCATTTCCAAAAGGTTGTGATAGTACTCCAGAGGCCACTCCCTTTACCTTATGGACATACAAGTCAAAAGGCTTGCTGTAATTGGGGATGAGAGATTCCTTTAGTGCTTTAAAAGCTCTTATTTGCTCAGAGTTGGGATGTAAGGGCTCTTTAGCCTCCTCCCTTGTTAGTTCATGCAAGGGTTTTAGCAATTTTCCAGCTGAAATAATCCAAGGGCAACAAAATCCAGTCATGCCAATAAAGCCCCGCATACCCTGCTTCGTGGTGGGAAACGAGATATTAACCATGGCTTCAATCCGCTTAGGATCCAGACTACGTATTCCAGGACCCAATGTATACCCGAGGTACTTTACCTCCTGTTGGGCCCGCTGTAATTTTGTGGGGCTGACTTTATGGCCTTTGAGTGCCTGCTGATTAAGTAAATAGACAGAGTCCTGCTTATTATTCTCTTGAAGCCACCAAAATGTCATTAACATAGGTCACCAAAGTAGAGGCAGTCGGCAACTGGACATCCTTTAAATCTTCTGCTGAAACCCTGGCAAACACACCCGGTGCTTCCACATAACCTCGGGGCAGTCTAGTCCAAGTGAGTTGTCCCTTTCCTGGCTGTACTGGGGACCCCCCAAGTAAATGCAAAAAGATACTGTTTTTCTGGGGCAACCAGTACAGAAAAGAAAGCGTTCCTTAAGTCCATACATGTAAACCATTCCGCTTCCGGCGGTACCATTGCCAAAATAGTGCTTGGGTTCGGTACTACAGGATGTTCTGGAATCACATACTGATTGATAAGTCTTAAATCCTGCACCATTCTATAGACAGGTTTTCCATCAGGGCCAGGCTGTGGGTTTTTTTACAGCTAGAATGGGGGTGTTACAAGGAGAGATGCACGGCACTAAAATTCCTCTCTTCTTAAGATCCTGTACAAGGGATTCAAGTCCTTGTAGAGCCTCGATTTTAAGAGGGTATTGTCTCTGAGCAGGGGGAGGCATAGTGCTCTTCACAACCGGATTTAAAGGTGAGGCAGATTTTACCAGGCCCACGTCATGTTTCCCTCCCCACACTATAGGGTTCATTTCATTTTGAACTCGGAGGGGAAGTATTTCACAGTTGCTGCCGGCGAGTTGTGTCAGCAAATAAGCTTTTTCCACCAGGAATCAAAGGGAAATACTTTCGGGAGTACAAATAATTTGTGCATGCAGTTTACACAACAAATCTCTTCCCGGTAGATTTACCGGACTGTTCATTAACAGGAAAGAGTGCTGAACAGAAATAGGACCCAATGTAGCCATACAAGCATTAGTCATGACATGACGTGCAGGCTTACCAGTGACTCCCACTACATGTTTTTCCACTTCACCCTTCGGTGCCGCTCCCTCAGATATAGCCGAATGAGAGGCTCCTGTATCCACTAATAATTCAACAGTCTTTTGTCCTAATTTAAGGGGAACCACTGGAAATGGCGCATCACACTTAAGCTGTATTATTCCGGCCTCATAAACCTCAGGATCCTAGGAGAGCGGCGCCTCCCTTCATTCATGATCCACAGAGAACTGACCCATCATCTCAGGCTTGTAATTAGATTTTGGTCTGAACGGGCATTCCCTTTTCCAGTGTCCTACCTCACCACAATAGTGGCACGCATCGCAGCCAGGGTCCATACTACCTCCGCGTCCTCGTCCTCTAGCTACTCCACCCCTTCCCCTTCCAATAGGTCCTCCCCAGTTCCCGCGACTCCACCCGCGGCCCCCTCCTCTGCCTCCCGACAGGGCCACTGCCAACAGCGACGCTTGATCCCTCATATCCTTCTGTTTTTCCTTCCTTCTCTTTTTCTTTTTCTTCTCCTCTCTTCCGTTGTAAACCTGTGTCGCAATGCTAACCATTTCGGGTAAGCTTTTCCCTTGCATCCCGTCCGGGTGTTCCCTAAACCTTCTTGCAATATCCTCCGCACACTGTGCCATAAAAATTATTTTTATCATTTCTTTTCCAGAGTCTGACTTAGGATCCAAGTTACTATGTTTTCTAATTTTATTAGTCAATCGCATACAAAAATCGGAGGGGTGCTCATCAGGGAGTTGGACACAAGCAGTAACCTCACCCCAGTTAGGGGTAACCTCTCCCGCTGCCCTTAGCCCATGCAAAATAGCTTGTCGATAACGACTTAAACTTTCCTTTCCCCCAGCTCCATTCGGATCCCAATTGGGCTCAGAGGTGGGCATGGTTCCCCAAGCTTGGTCCTGGTAATATGCTGCAGCTTTTTCTTTAACCGTTTGACATTCATCCTCGGTTAGGCAGGTATTCAACAGCTGATTCACATCTGCCCATATTGGTAGATAGACAGAGAAAATGGTTCGAAACGTTCTCTCTACCTCCTCAGGATTGTCCTGAAGGCATGGCATAGAACGCTGCCAATTAAGTAAATCTGTTGTTGTGAACGCAATATGGGTAAACACCCTTTGAGCTTGTCCATTACTCTGGGGAACAGGGTAGGCTCGCAAAGGAAACATGAAACTGCCTGGCGGGTCCCCAGAAGACCCCTCAAAGAAGCTCTCCTCCTTACTCTCCTTCCCACCTCCCTGAACATGTCTTTGACTCTGCCACCTCGGTACGCAAAGGGGAAGATACTCCTCATTTTCTGGCTGTGTTTCCGGGACATAGGGTGGGGGAGATTTGCTAGATTCTTCCATACAGACGGCTTCAAAGGCCGTTGGCCCCTCTTTTGGCTTATAATTATACCAAACAAACAAATAATCCATTTGTCCCGGTCTAAGATTGACCAGTATATCTCTTAAGGAATTCATCCTTTCTGCGGAAAATGTTCCACACCCTGGCCAGTCTTTAGTCGGGGACAAATGGGCAGTAAAGGAAGGCCATTGAATTTGACATAAATTTCTCATTTTTGACTTAGCTAAACCGGTTGTTCCAGAGATACCCTTCCAATCTCTGAGTATCAGGGACAACGGGGCGTCCCCCAGGCATTTACTGCCAACTTCTCCCATTTTCAACGGTCAAGGGACTCGAATCCCGACCTCTCAATACCGAGCGCTCGCTTACCTTTTCAGGGATTCGAACCCTGAAGACCTAGATCCTACACAACGGGTAGGTTGACGTTGCTGGATTTCTACGGGCTTTGGCTGGTTCACAGGATACGCCTTATCACCGACGCAGGGATCAGGCCACCGGGCAAGGATCCTCAAAAGCCAGAGGATGTGTGCTGCATTGCTTGGAAGTCTGATCCCGCGCTGGAGAGTCAGACAGGTCCCATCTGGGGTGCCAAATTTGTCGGGGACTCGAACCCTGATGGCTTCGGTTTGTTGTCTGACCGCAAAGAGACAGGCAACACCAGCAAGGTCCAATCACAAAGCTCTTTATTGAAGAGTGTACACGACAATAGAGAGCGACCCGTCTTCACTGAGAACCAGCCACGATTTCAATAACAAGTAGGTTTATATAGACAGTTCCGTCGCGTCATAGACTATTCACCCAAGCAACCCACCCCCCTCTTATCAGTCAGAAACGTTTAGTATTCATGCATTTCTAGCCAACTATACACTGTGGCCTTAAGCAATTCATAATGCCTTGGCAACTTTCTTATCAGCACAGGAGACAAGCACCAGAAAACCGGGAGACAGGGAGTTAAGAACAGGCAGAGAACAGAAACAGGGAGTTTAGGGAGTTTTCTTATCAGTTCTCCAAACAAGCCGTTCCCCCAGCACAGCAGGTACAAGAATGCAGCTTTCCACTGATCGCACCTTTTGCAGCTTAAGCAAGTATCTAAAATACGCCCCTGCTTAAGTCATGTCTCCAGTTCTGCTCAGGGCCTACCCAGAAACCTTTGTTAGCCTCTTTTCGGTCTGTTTTAGCATAACCGCTCTAGGCCCAATTTTCTGAGGCCTCACATGAACAACTGTGTCCTTCTTCCCATGTGCGGCATGATTGTGTAGTGTTACTAGATGTGCCCAATACGCTGGGGTAGGTTCATTGATTAGGGTTATTCTTATGGGGCTGGGGGGAAAGTTAACAATTCTATCCGTGTGCGGCTTGTGCTTACTGGTGCTCTCATATGGAGCTGAATTCTCCCTGCTGCCAATTCCCCCTCCCATTGGAGCTCTCCTGCAGGGGGTAGGTTCTCAGGATGGGGTGCTTCCCACCTTAGCAAGACACACAGACACGCACCCCCACTAACAGCACGCCTGAGAGGACTGGGTCATCAGCACTCACACGCTGACCCCTCATATGTCCCTGGACTCAGCAGGCTGCTTTCACAGCGATGCCAAACTGCACCCTCCTGTGCCTTTGGACTCAGTGGGCTGGATTAAACAGCACTTTAACCTGCCATCCTCATATGCCCCCAGGTCCAGCACTTCCCTATCTCCACTTTCACACCACAGTCATTCGCTGGTAAACCACACTATGATCAAACCCCACAGGATATTTGGGGCCCTTTAGCTTGGGTACAAGAAGCGTTGTTGCAGAGCGAATGGGGAAGCCCAAACAACACCCCTGAGGGAGAATGATCAAAGACAAAGAAAAAGTGAGAGACGCATCCTGCTTACAACGAAAGTGATTTATTTCTGGGTAGTGAAAATATATATATGAGGAGCCAAACACACAAAACAGTTACAATATTAAATCTAAATTGGAACTGATTACAAATGTTAGGGCTAGAAAACCATAGAACAGTTTACACAGGGCAGGGTCGGGAGACTATGCTTAGAGAGAGGTAGTGGCGGGGGGCGGGGGGAGAGAGAGACCTCACTAGTAGAAAAAAAAATGCTCCCCCAGTAAAAAAGTTTGGCCAGGCCGCTCTTGCTATAGTGGGCTGCAGTATTCCTTGGGAGAAACCGGCCGCACCCTTCCTGCATACCATTGCCTTTAGAAAAAGGGAAGGTGTGAAAAGGGGAAAATAGCTTCAGACTCTCCCACCCGTCACCTTGGCCTGAGAACTGCCGGGCTTACCTGGTCGCATGAAACCTGCACAGTTTCTGCCCAACCCCTGGTACACAGGCCCCCCACTTGGTGACCATTGGGCCATGTATGGTAATATACAAGCGCAGAAAAGCGATGTGCAGATTTGCGGATAAATACCCATCACACAGTTTGCTCGAGGAGGTCTTCGCAACACACGTACCACCGTGCGTGTGCCTTCCCGTATACTCCAAAGCGCTGCCGGCCTGATCAACCGACCAGCCACCTCCCCCGACTCTCGGGCATAACCAAGGCCTTCGCAACTGAACCGGTATCTTTGAAATGTTCCGTGTGCTGTGTACGTTGGTATGTAGGATTTGATTTTCTTTGTTGTATAAGCTTAGTGTTGTAGTTGTTTTGGGTAGTACATAGAGTTTGTAGTTATTTAATTAGTGTAGCTGGATATTGTTAGAATAGAGACTATTCCCCTTGCCATTCCCATCCTTATATCTCTGACACGTTTAATTAGAAATCATAGAATAAATATAATAAATACTATAAATTCATCACCGTCATAAATAAATATCCTTTTATTTGCTAAAACTGTCCACCTGGTTCTGTCTTTCCCCCCTTGGGTATGCATCATCGGACCTGTGATTCTCGCGACACTCACCTCTCCATTGAGCTTACACTAATCGGGGTTCCCAGGTGGTGATGGGAGCCGGGGGTCCAGAGGGCAGGAGACAAGCAGAGCAGAGCTCCCAGCACGATCAGGCAGGAGATGAAGATGTCTCAATGGAACGGACACAGTTTAAATCCAGGTATCAGAGCAGTTTTTCTTGGGCACGGGTAGGAGTTTTTGTAGGTTCAGGACAATAGTTGGAGGAGGACACTGGATTTGTTTCTGGGTAAACAGAGGTGAGACAATAGACTGAGCACCAAGCACCCCTGGCTGTGGGTGATGCTCCTTGAAGGAGCTCACAAAGCAACTAGGCAGTTTCAGTTTTTGGATGTCAATAGGATCCATGACTAGAATGGGTCTGATCATGACTAATTTGGGTGTGAGCAGGCCTGGGTTCATTAGCATCTGGAGCAGAGATTTTCCATCAGGCCGTGCTTCTCTGCTTTCGGTATCCCAGAGTTCAGTGCGGATCCTGCTTTGCAAGAACTGGTCTCCATGCTGGATGCTAATGGAGATGTCTCTAGGTTCTGTCTTCCATGCAGAGGAGGCTGGACTGTTTCCTTAATTCTATCCTCCTTGTCTGGAGCAGTTTAGCTGGGTCTTCCCCGGCCTTTCCATTGCTTTGTCTGTGATTTCAAGCAGAGGCCTGGGGGAGAGGGTTTGTTTTCCATGAGTGCCACTCCCTGCCTTCCCAAGAGCACAGGGCTGGCAGCGGCGAGGAGTCTGTGGTACCTTATTGTCAGCCGACGGTCAGGGCAGTGTGTATGTGCTATACACCCAAGACTTCAACTGCTGGGACCGGGGTCCCTTGCAGCAGGCAACCTGGAGGAGGTTGACGGGTGCCCAATAAGTTTACAGGGAGAGCTTATAACACCTTGGATTTCAGCTGCTAGAATTCGTAATTCCTTCGTAGCGGGCAGCCTTAGGGAAAGACTGAAAGGTGCCCCAGTAGATCTGCCACCTGGGAGTGACACAAATCCAAACGCCCAAGCTCTCCCTATATCTGTCCCTTAAGACCGGCTGAAGTTCTTTTAAATTGTGCCTGGTTCTGTTTCAGCAACTGAAGGAGTCAGGTTAAAGCTTAAACAGTTACAGGTTTATTGAGGAAGCTTATAAATCATATGGTTGCAATGGCTATTCTATTTCTTAACTGCTGGCAAATATATATGTATATATAGATCTTAAAAAAAAATGGTTACAAAGAAAAATAAAGATAGGAAATAGAAAATAATGGTACCAAATGACAGCTTAATCTTTAAAGAGCTCTATTCTATGCATGCACTAAAACAAAAGGACACATACAGGTACAATTTTTACCCCCTTCTGCGTCGCTCGGTCCCAGCGTGTCAGGCCAGGATCGGTCCCTCAATTCCTCAAAAAGACGAAAATACGAGGTGGGCGTCCCCGTGGAACCTCGGGAGGTCAAACACCTAACCCGACCAGCAGGTAGAGGGTAGAATGACACTCAAAAGTGAGTGCGCTGCTGTACCCACCTTTATACCCATTGGGTCACGTATTTCTCTTTCTTATCTGTGATGCCAAATGGTGCTGGTCTGTCTTTTGTGACACCAGTTCTTACAAGGGAGTTGTGAACTTAATTTACACTTGTAAGAGAGAGTTGAGAGGATTAAATTGGAAGTACTGGGCATTCTTTTCTCGGTGGGGCATTCCTCTCCCAGGGACGGCTGTGTGTGTTCGTATCAACATGGGTGCCAGCCGGGCACTTCTTGCAGCCTTGAGCTCAGCTTATTGCCTTAATCGTTACTCAGAGTCAGAGAAAAACTCGCATATCCTGATCTCGCATCAAAGCAGATCAAAGCTTAATGGCTATGCTGATTTTCCTTATTGTTCCTTCTCTGCCCTGTATACAGACATCTCAGAGGGCAAGCAAGCTTGATGTGACAAGGGGGAGGGGTCTGTCTGGCTACACTTATAGACTAGCAGAAGTGTTGGAGCATAAGCTTTCGTGGGCAAAGACCCACTTTGTCAGATGCATCAGGTCTATAAGGTGCTGTAGGACTCCTCACCGCTGGGAGGGGTTGCAAGTGCATTGGAGGATAGGATTAAAATTCAAAATGACCTTTACAAACCGGAGAAGTGGCCTGAGGTTAATAGGATGAGGTCCAATGAGGACAAATGCAAAGTGCTCCACTTAGGAGGAACAACCCGTTTCACACACACAGCATGAGAAGCGACTGTCTAGGCGGGGTACTGCAGAAAGCGATCTAGGGTCATAGTGGACTATAAGCTAAATATGAGTCAAGTGTGACACTGTTGCAAAAAAAAACCAACAAAACACATCATTGTGGGATGCATTAACAGGAATGTCATGAGCCAGGCATGAGAAGTCATTCTGCTGCTCTACTATAAGCTGATGAGGCCCCAGTTAGAGTATTGTGTCTATTTCTGGGCACCACATTTCAGAAAAGATGCGGAGGAATTGGAGATGGTCGCGAGAAGAGCAACAAGAATGATGAAAGGCGAAGAAAACATGAGCCGTGAGGGAAGACTGAAAGAATTGGGCTTGTTTAGTTTAGAAAAGAGAAGGAGAGGGGACATGATTGTAGTTTTCAAGTACCTAAAAGGGTGTTACAGGGAGGAGGGAGAAAAATTGTGCTCCTTGGCCTCTGAGGACAGGACAAGAAGCAATGGGCTTCAATTGCAGCAAGGGAGGTTGAGGTTGGACATTAGGTAAAACTTCCTAACTGTCAGGGTGGTGAAACACTGGAATAAGTTGCCTCAGGGGGTTATGGAATCTCTCTCCCTGGAGATATTTAAGAGCAGGTTGGACAGGCATCTAGCAGGGATGCTCTAGATCAGGGATCAGCAGCCTTTCCGAAGTGGCGGAAGATTTAACGTATTCATTTCTGTTTACGGGTCAGCCTGCTGGTGATACTTTTTAAAGTCTGTAATCGTCCTGCCTGCAGCAGCTTCGTTCACAAATAAAGTAAGATGAAGATCTAACCGTTCAGGGTGCTCCTTGGCCTGGCTGGGTTCTCCGATCTCGGGCTCGTAGTTTGATGCTTTAAGCAGCACACAACTGAGTCAGGGCTTGGTAACCTACAGCAGGACACAGTGGCCACGGGCCCATCCCCATCTCCAACCCGCCTGCCCGCAGCTCCAATCCTAGGCGGCAGCAACCAGCCTGACCACAGCTTCAACACCCTCCCCAACCCTGGCAACAACCCGCCCGGCTGAAGCTTCAACCCCCTGGCAGCAACCCGTTAGTTTGCGGCCCGTGGTGCGGTTTGGGTTTACGGTGTGGTTTGGGCTGATATGTGCTTTAGTAGTTAAATACCTGGACTGTTGTGAAGCCAAAACAAAAAAGTCGTCACTATAATGGTCTCCTGTTGATATGCCTTTTGGAAGTTCAATTCCTGGACTATCATTGCTCATTCAAAGTGCTGTCCTATGGGTGGAAATTGGGTAATTGTTGCATTTTATTAATATCAGCAGAACTGACTTGAATGGGGCCTGCGTGTTGTGTAGTCTTGCCTTGATCTCTGTAGTCTTGCCTTAATGTGTCTTCATGCCTGTCCGTGTGAAAGAAGCTATTTGCATATATTTGCATGTATATGCAACCACACTTCAGTTGTGGCCCTCGGTATGTGCTGGGAGTATCATTGTGGCCCCCCGGGCTTCCAAAGTTGAGTAGCCTTGGTCTAGGTTTACTACGTCCACCGCTCCATCTTGCCCCTACTCACTTGCACTGCTCCCTTTGAAACATCACCTGTGCTCTTGGGCCCAGTTTGAAGGCCCCCGCCCACCGGGGCTGACCGCACCCTGTTTAGGGTGTTGGCCAAGAGGTGTGCATTGCCAAAGGTCAGTGGGAACACGGCCGCTATGTTACAAGAGCTGTATTTGACTGTAATGATTCAGGGCTAGACGTGAATTAATAACCGTGCTTCTGTGTATTGTTCCTTGTGCTTCTGCAGACGCAAAAGCTGGGGCAGACAGGAGAGTGCAGAGCGCGTGCAAAAGACCCATCAGCAGAGGATAAAAGTCAGGGGGGAGAAGAGGCTGAAGTCCTTCAACACACTTCTACAGATGTGTGCTCGTCTCTCTCCCCCCCGTCCTCGGCCGCTGATGCGGAACCATTTTCCATGTCCTCCCCAAACTCTTTCCGCAGGTTCCTTCCAACTTTCCAGAGCATCTTGGCAACCCAGTCGCTCCCCCCTTTCAGACAGCTTCCAAAACGCTAGCTGCACTGATACACCCCTATGACAGCCGCCACCGTCCTGTACCACTACCTCCGTTCACCCCGCCTTTTGTGTGTCCTCACTGCTGTTTAATAACGACAAGCGCTCCGAAAGATAACCAGTCTTTACTTTGTGTCCTCCCTGAAGCGATTGAAGCTGGTAGTAAAACAGATCAATGCAGGTAATCATTTGCTTACCTGAAATCCCACTCCAGGTGCACCACTGGTGTTAGGCAAAATAAGAAAACTCAAATAATGAATCACAGCAGGTAGCTGAAAAGAAATACACATTACTGGGGCTCATTATTAAAATGCTCTCTCAAAGCCTCCCTGATTCAAATCACCCTCCACGGTACCCCTATAAAAGCCCTGGTATCAGGCTGCTCAAAATCATATAACCATAGAGCTGGAAGAGACCTCAGGAGTCATCAAGTCCAGCCCCCTGCCCAAGGCAGGACCAATCCCAACTAAATCAACCCGGCCAGGGCTTCATCAAGCCAGGACTTAAAAACCTCTAGGGATGGAGATTCCACCCCCTCCCTAGGGAACCCATTCCAGTGCTTCCCCACCCTCCTAGGGAAATAGTTTTTCCAAATATCCAACCTGGACCTCTCCCACCACAACTTGAGACCATTGCTCCTTGTTCTGCCATCTGTCACTACTGAGAACAGCCTCTCTCCATCCTCTTTGGAACCTCCCTTCAGGAAGTTGCAGGCTGCTATCAAATCCCCCCTCACTCTTCTCTTCTGCAGACTAAACAAACCCAGTTCCCTCAGTCTCTCCTCATAAGTCTCATGCTCCAGCCCCCTAATCATTTTGGTCGCCCTCCGCTGGACCCTCTCCAATGCGTCCACATCTTTTCTGTAGTGGGGGGGCCCAGAACTGGACACAATACTCCAGATGTGGCCTCACCAGAGCCGAATAAAGGGGAATAATCACTTCCCTAGAGCTGCTGGCGATGCTCCTCCTAATGCACCCTAATATGCCGTTAGCCTTCTTGGCTACAAGGTCACACATTAGTCAGGCTCCTGTCTCTCCGCGCCTCCCCCAGGCACATTTCGCCACCCTCAGCATCGCAAAGATCATGGGGTGTGCAGCAGGCAGCTATCCCCATGGGAATGTTTTCCTCACTTGGATCCAACCTGCCACAAAGGCGTCACCAGGGAGCTTTTAATCTGCCAAAGGCACTTTCCAAGGTCAGGCTGCACCTGCTCAGCCTTCTGTAGAAGGGCTCCTTGCTGCTTTCCAGATTTCCTGTGTTAGGTTTCACGAGCCGAGGGGAGTAAATGGTATGCAGGATCTCCCGGAATCACAGTGGGCATTTCAACATCCCCAACCAGAGTCTTCTAGTCTGGAAAGACAGAATCTGCTTGCAGCTTTCTCCTGCAGGCAGTGTTCCTGAAGACATACCCTCCCGAACCACCCCGCATCGATGTCGGTGAAACACCCGCGGCGATCCACAAGTGCCTGCAATGCCATGACGAAGTACCCCAGGTGGCCGAGAGCCTCTATCGCCCCGGAACAGTCAGCGAATCCTGTTCCCGCAGAACCCATCCAATATTTCACACACACTGCCAAGAGTCACGGTCCTTGTAGGAAGATGAGACGAACGGCTCTGCACGCTGGTGTGAATGCAGCCCCCCTTCTAAACTGACTGAAAGGAGTCTGGAATCGCCAGCTTCCACACTACGACCACCAGCAGCTTTTCCGGCAAGAGATCAGCTCTTATCTTCATGTTGCTGCACCACGGGGTCAAGCTGAGCACCACACACAGTTCCAGGAAGGCAGCTTCCTGCAGCTGAAAGTTCTGCCGCCACAGCTGGTCACAGGCGGCGGGTAACTGCAGATGACGGGGGTGGGGAGGGGGAAGGGAATTACTGCCCCAGTCAGCTTCCCGGTGTCTGCGGAGGCTCCTTCCAGCAACACCCTCATGTTCCCAGTGTAACCTTGGGTGGGCGAGACTTTACTGCTCTTCTCCAGTGCCTAAAAAAACCGCCCACTCCCACGGCCATACAGTACTGGAGACCCAGCGTTCAGTCTGGAAGGAGTTTCAGCAAAGATTGCTTGGTGTCAGCCTCCCTACATTCAAGTTCCAAAAGAAACTAAAGAAATGGATTTAATTAAATAACTGGATAACATCTTACGAAGAAACAAATCATCTAATGCTTACAACAGAGCCCAGCTATGTCATCCCCCAGAGATAACGTCCATTGTTACTGGAAACATAAGTCAAAAGAAAAGTAAAAGTAAAAGTTGAACAGTTCAGTCCACACACACACAGAAAGAAGAGACGGAGAGGTCCCGAAAGCTCAGATTTAGTTCACCAAAGCCTCAGCTTGTGCCTCTGACCGTCAAATCTGCCCCATATGCTGAGTCTGAACCGTCTCTCCACGTGCTTGTAGGGAATCCTCAGTTGAAGTCCAGGCAGCCTCTTCCTCTGCTGTGGATTGGGTTGCCAGATGGTTTAACAAAAAATACTAACACCCCCACCCCCGGCCAAAAAACAGGAAAAAAGGGAGAGACCAAAGTTGTTGAGCAAAAAAAAAAAAGAAAAGGGGAGGGGCGCTGCGCCTTTAAGGGTATGTCTAGACTACATGCCTCTGTCGTCAGAGGCATGTAGATTAGGCTACCCGGCATAGGGAAATGAAGCCTCAATTTAAATAATCGCAGCTTCATTTAAATTAAAATGGCTACCGCGCTCTGCCGACCAGCTGATGATCAGCTGTTTGTTGGCAGATCGGGAAACCAGGTTTACCTGTGCCGGTCGACAAAGGCTTCCTTGTCGACCGCGGCGCGTCTAGACTGCCCCGCTCCCCCCGCTCCCTGTGCCCCTCTGGCTCTGCGCTGCCCGTTCCCCACGCCGCCCCTGCACTCCACTCCCCTGCACCCTGGTCCTCCTGCTCTCCCTGTTCCCTGCGACTCTCTGGCTCTGTGCCACCCTTGCTCCCTGCTCCCCCCGATCCCTGTGCCCCTCTGGCTCTGCACTGCCTGTTCCTCATGCCACCCCTGCACCCTGGTCCCTGCGTCCCTCTGGCTCTGTGCCCCTCTGCACCCTGCAGCCCCTTTTCGCTGCACCCCTCTGGGTCTGTGCTCCCCATTTCCTGGTCTGCCCTGGACCCCGATCCCTCTGCCCCTCCCATTCCCCGCGTCCCATTCCCCGTGCCTCCCCTGCACCCCGCACCCTGCTCCCCCCACTCCCTGTGCCCCTTTGGCTCTGTGCCTCCCATTCCCCACGGTGAACCCTGCTCCCCCTGTTCCCTACGCCCCTCTGGCTCTGCGCTGTCCCTGCACCCTGTTCCCCCTGTGGGTCGTGAGTGAGGGGTGCTTGTCCATAGGGAGTGGCTGGACAGGGCAGGTAAAACGCTGTTGTGACCCAGCAGCAAGCAAAAGGGGCGGGGGAGTTTACTTGAAGTGCCTTTGCCTTTCTGTTCCTCCGTTAGGCTGTGTCCAGACTCCATGCCTCCGTCGACGGAGGCATGTAGATTAGCCAGATCGGAAGAGGGAAATGAAGCCGCGATTAAAATAATCGCGGCTTCATTTAAATTTAAATGGCTGCCCCGATCTGCCGATCAGCTGTTTGTCGGCAGATCGGGAGAGTCTGGACGCGATGCCCCGACAAAGAAGCCTTTCTTCATCGACACAGGTAAGCCTCGTGAAACCAGGTTTACCTGTGTCGATGAAGAAAGGCTTCTTTGTCGGGGCATCGCGTCCAGACTCTCCCGATCTGCCGACAAACAGCTGATCGGCAGATCGGGGCAGCCATTTAAATTTAAATGAAGCCGCGATTATTTTAATCGCGGCTTCATTTCCCTCTTCCGATCTGGCTAATCTACATGCCTCCGTCGACGGAGGCATGGAGTCTGGACACAGCCCTAGTCACTATTCATCTTCTCTGAAAGTCTACAGAATTGTTGGGTGTGAGTGGAGGATGTCTACACGGCACCAAATCTTGCTCTAAAACGCTATTCCGACACATCCCTTAATCCTCGTGGCACGAGGGTTACAGGGACGTCGGAATAGCGAGCCTATTATTGCAAAATCAATTTTGAAGTAACGGGCTACTTCCAAAGATGTGGAATAGCTATTTTGGGATCGCGCCCCCGAAATCACACCGCCGTCTAGACGTACCCTGAGGGTATGTCTGCCCAGCGGTGTTATTTCAAAATAACACAGAGCACATCTACAGAGCAAGCCCGTTATTTCAAAATAAAATTTGAAATAACGGGCTTCGTACGCCGACTCCTGCAACCCTTGCTGTGTGAGGGGAAAGGGAAGTTGCGGGGAAGAAGGTTTGGTTTCAAAATCACAGCTATGCAGGCAGCGCCAAAAGTCAAAGTAAGCAATTTCGACTTCTGCTATGCAATTAGCGAAGCTTAAGTTGCGTCGCTTATTTCGAGGTTAGCCCTGCTGTGTAGACGCGCTCGGAGGGGTCCCAGGGTTGTTTCAATTGCCGGACAAAGATCTATTCTGGTTGTAGTGGACATAATGGAATGACCCAAGTGGTTTCAACAGTAGGCTCACAAGTGAGAGACTGGCGGTAGAGAACCTAGTAGGAAAAGTAGCCACCAGCCTCCCGACATAGATCCGGCGCATCTCGGAAGCTACTTTCCGAAGTCCATCAAGCCAACTGCAGTAATTTTAAGTCCACGGCCAAGGACTGCGTGTAAGAAAGCCAGCGGGTTTTCCTGGGCTGGACTGATCTGAACTGGTCATGGGCGCTGGGTGGACCCCTGGCTGGAGGAGACTGGCCCCTCAACCTGCCCCTTTGGGGAAAAGGCAGCAGAGAATTCTATGGGGAGAATGTTGCGTGGGGAGCAGAGACTCAAGCAGTGTCAGAGCAGGCAAGACGCTACGGGGTGCTGGGCTGCAGGGGGCTCGGTAGGGGGCGCTGCTTCTCATCAGCGCAGCACTAGGGGGCGCTGTCTGGTCCAGCTTGACCATCATTTCCAGTGCACCCCCCCTCCCCCCCACACACACATTATACCATGGCACTAGCCGGGGCCTGGCCACCCCATCTCCAGCCAACGGGCCCATCTGGCCCGGCGTCCCGCCTGCCATGCTGGCTGCTTAGCGGGGAGTTCAGGGCACGCCCGTGGTGACAGAGAGACCCAGCTGCCCCCAGAGGGAGCCTCCGGCTGTCCTGTCAGAGAGGGGTCTGTGGCTGAGCGGCAGGTTTGCTCCCTGCCCAAGTCCATTAGCGGGGTGGGGGGAGAGTCACTGCCCCTGTGAGCAGCTTCCATCCCTCCCCCGGCAACCCCTGCAGGAGCTGCAGCCCCAGAGCCCCAATTTCATGCGTCTCCAGAGCAGGGACATCCTGGGCCTCCCCCTGGGAAAAGCCCCTGGCTCTGCAGCTCCCACAGGGGCAGGGACCCTTCGGCCCCAAATCTCCCGCAGCCGCTGCTCCCCACAGCTGGCAAAGCCCCTCATGACGCTGTCCCAGCTCCCTGGGCCCGTGGCGCTCTGCGGGGCCCAGGGCTTGGGGCAGAGCCTGGCTCTGAGTATCCCCTCGTGCAGGGGAACCCCCCCCCCAAAGCATCTGGCCCGGGGCAGGGCTGGGAGCAGGGACATGGGGGCGCTGGGCTCCCACCACTCAGTCAGTTCGGATTTGGTGTGAGAGGGGGCAGGTGCAGCTCCCTCGGTCGCCCGGCTCCAGGCCAGGGAGGGGAACTAGGCCTCTGGCCACCCGGCTCCCGCTTGGCTGTTCCCCTGCACACCAGCAGGAAACGTTTCCCCCAGTTCAGACAGCCCCCCCGGGGGCTCACGGACGGAGGGTTTGGGCAAGTTTCTCTCCTGATTAAAAAAGAACCAGGAGGTGAGTGATGCAGGGGCCAGCCCTGCCCCATTGGCGTCTGTCTGTCCTGCCCCTACCTTGCCCCATTGGCGTCTGTCTGTCCTGCCCCTACCTTGCCCCATTGGCGTCTGTCTGTCCTGCCCCTACCTTGCCCCATTGGCGTCTGTCTGTCCTGCCCCTACCTTGCCCCATTGGTGTCTGTCTGTCCTGCCCCTACCTTGCCCCATTGGCGTCTGTCTGTCCTGCCCCTACCTTGCTCCATTGGCGTCTGTCTGTCCTGCCCCTACCTTGCCCCATTGGCGTCTGTCTGTCCTGCCCCTACCTTGCCCCATTGGCGTCTGTCTGTCCTGCCCCTACCTTGCTCCATTGGCGTCTGTCTGTCCTGCCCCTACCTTGCCCCATTGGCGTCTGTCTGTCCTGCCCCTACCTTGCCCCATTGGCATCTGTCTGTCCTGCCCCTACCTTGCCCCATTAGTGTCTGTCTGTCCTGCCCCCACCTTGCCCTGTTGGTGTCTGTCTGTCCTGCCCCAACCCGTTGGTGTCTGTCTGTCTGTCCTGCCCCCACCTTGCCCTGTTGGTGTCTGTCTATCCTGCCCCCCACCCTGCCTTGTTGGTGTCTGTCTGTCTGTCCAGTCCCTGGGTGTCCAGAGACAGCCCCGTCCTCACAGCCCTGGGAAACATGGAGCAGGGTGAGCTGGGCATTTCAGCTCTGCCGCCTCTGTGAGCCACCTCGTCAGACTCTGATCTCGGAGTCCCCCCGGACTGCGCTGGAGGCTTGGCTGGGGTCTCATCTTGCTCCTCCCACGGTGAATCCAGATGAACTCTTGCATCAGCTCTGGATTCTGGGTTTATTCTGGGTCCTCCACAGCCGGGCGTGGGACACTCTGTGACCTGGGGAACCGTGGTGGAGGGTGTCAATGAGAGTCTGCAGTGAAGGTTAGAATTTGGTTCCCTTTTCCCTCCCTCTACCCCACCATCCTGCATGGTAACATCCCCCCACGCCCACCCCCCACCAATACTCACCCCACCCCACCCCCCCTCCGCCCGGCCAGCCAGCAGCCTGGAAAGGAGACGGCTCGTTAGGGGCCAGATCACAGAGCAACTGGATCCCACAGATCTCAGATCCACCCCCTCCCCTGACATATGCCTCAGTCCCCGTCCCCCCCCCCGATGGGCACACGCCCTGGTCTCAGATCCACCCCACATGGGCACACGCCCTGGTCTCAGGCCCCTCAATGGGCACACACCCTGGCTGTCTCCAATACTCACAGAGGAGGAGGACGGTGGGAGCAGACGCCATGACAGGGCAGTGGGGGCCCCTCAGTGGTCCCACCAATGCCCCGGTGCCCAGCTGCACCCTGCCCGAGTAAGAGCGGAATGAGGAACCGCACCGGGGCTGCAGCTCCAGAAAGCCGGCGAGTCGCTCGGCCCCTTTCTTCCCCGTCAGATGGTTTCTCTGCAACCTCCAGGCCAAATCTACAGTGGGCAGAGCAAAGCCAGAGCCCTGCAGCACCCAGCAAACCACATCCCCCCGTAGCCGCCTGCTCCCTCCTGCAGCACCGCCCAGTGTCCGGAGGGGCCCAGGCTGCCCTGGCCTGTCTAGCCTGTTTGCAGCCACAATGCTGAGCAGAGACGGCACCCCCCCCCCCAGTCACCGCTTCCCTCCCCCCAAACACCTCTCTCCCACAGCAGGGCTGAGATTCCTTCCTGACCCGGCTGGGTAGGACTCAGTGTCCGCCCTGGAGCATGAGGGTGAAGCAACTCAGCCAGCCTCCTTCCCAGCGTGCATGACAGGAGATGCTCCTCTTAGCCCAGTGGTACAAGACAGAGGCAGGCCAGATGGGCGGGGGCTTGTAGTTTCCAGTTCCCACAAGGCCCTGAATCAAACCCTGACAGGAAGCCAGCGATGGACAATGGCTCCTCCTTCCTGAGTCCTCTCACCTTGTGTTCAATCGGCCGGGCAGAGCTCCTGTGGTCAGAGGCAGCAGAGATCCCTGCAACATCCAGAAAACTGTGGGATCCTCAGCCTGGCCAAGTGTCATGTAGTTCTCAGCTTGTCTGTCTGCAGGAGGGTGGACCGGGGGGGAGAGGAGGGGAGGGTCATGCGCCATGCGCCCTGCAGCCGGGGGCTGAGGCACCGGGCTGGGAGCCAGGAGAACCCTGGGGCTGGTCTGCGGGTCCACTGACCCCTGCGCCTATTTCCACACAGATCCCCCTGGGTTACCGTCCCGGCTCCAACCCGGCGGACGAGCCACGTGGGGAAAACTGACCGGCGGGCTTTGCCGGGGGGAGTCGGCAGCAGCCGGGGCCGGGTTCCGTGTCAGAGTCCCTCCTGCCAACGCAACAGAACCGGCCCGAGGCCCCAGCCAGTCACCGGGGAAAGTCGAGTCCCGCGGGGGCGCTTCTCGGCGTCTGTGTGTCCCGCTCGCGAGCTCTGAGCCGGTCCAGAGCAGAGACCCCGTCCCACTGCCGCTGTGGAGCGCCCGGGCCTTCCCCGCGTCCTCGTCTTCCGCTGCCACCTGCCTCCTCGTCCAATCGCGCCCGAGACTCCCCCAGTGACTGCGGCTCCTGGGGGCCCCCAGGAACGCTGCTGTCCCGTGGCAGGTCTGAGCCTCACCCCGACCCACCCATTCCAGCCTGGGCAGATCTCCGTGAACAGGGGAGGGGGCAGGGCAGATGGCGCCTATGGCTCGTAGGCAGAGCCCACGCCACCCTCTGTCATTCTTCACAAGGATCCTGCCCCCACGCCCCCCCCGGCGCAGCGTGTCCAGTTCAAACAAGGGAACCCCGCAGCCAGGTCGGGCTATGCACTCGGTAACCCCCAGGACGGCTGCATCATTTTTAACTAGGGATGTAAAATGTCAGCTAACTAGTTAAACATTACGTTTAGCGGGTTAGCCACTTAACCGCAATCCCTGGTTGGGGCACCGTTAACCAGTTAAGCATCACCCGGTAAGGGTGATCCCTACCCGTTCATCGGTTACATTCCTATTTTAAACAGTGACCCTTTAATCCACAGACACCTTTTAGCACAATTTCAAAAGAACCGTTGATATTAGCCATCAGAAGAATGACTAGAAAGTCCAGAAGACACGAGCTAGGAGGGAAGACTGAAAGAGCGGGATTTGTTTTGTTTGGAAAAGAGAAGGAGAGGGGACGTGAGAGCAGCTTTCAAGTATCTAAAAGGGAGTTGTGATAGAAATGTAGCCGTGTTAGTCTGGGGTAGCTGAAGCAAAATGCAGGACAATGTAGCACTTTAAAGACTAACAAGATGGTTTATTAGATGATGAGCTTTCCTGGGCCAGACCCACTTCCTCAGATCAAAAAAGGGAGTTGAGAGGAGGGAGAGAAATTGTTCTCCTTGGCCTCTGATGGCAGGACAAGCAGCAAGGGGCTTAAACTGCAGCAAGGGAGGTTTAGGGTGGACACTAGGAAAAACTTCCTGCCTGTCAGGGTGGTGAAACACTGGAATCAATTGCCCCGGGGGGGGGGGGGGGTTGTGGAGTCTCCACCTGTGATGTAGTGGGGGGGGGGGGGCTGTACACGCTTGTGGGTCTGGATCCTGTCTGGTTGAATTCACTGGTTGCTGTGGGTTGTGGGTGACCCCTACTGGTCTGTGTCTGTGAGCACTGGCAGGGGTTTGAACAAAGGAAGGGGCGTGACTAGCTGGGGGGGTGAGTGTTCTGTGGGGTGTGACTAGCTGGGGGGGTGAGTGTTCTGTGGGGTGTGACTAGCTGGGGGGATGAGTGTTCTGTGGGGTGTGACTAGTTGGGGGGATGAGTGTTCTGTGTTTTGGAGAAAGGGCAGTGTCAGCATGGAGCAAGCAGATCCAAACCAGTCTAGGGGGTTCAGGGGCCTGTGAATCCCTTCCCCCCAAGGGGCTCTCGGCCTCTCCCCCTGCGCCTCCATTGAGCCTGAGCTGTGCTGTTTCTTGGAGAAGCAATAAACCCACGTTTACGCCACTGGCTGGCGAAGCGTCACATCTGGCTGCGGACGGGGGTGCAGGGTCGGGGGCTCCCCGACGCGCCGTCACACCCCCACTGCAGATACTGAAGAGCTGGTTGGACAGACACCTGTCAGGGATGCTGTATGTGGATGGTGCCTGGTCCGGCGGTGCGGGCAGCGGACGGGACTTGATGACCCCCCGAGGTCCCTTCCAATTCTATGACTCTATGAGAAATAACCACTGGCCGGCCGTGGGCACTACGTTTTGTGGAATGGCTCTGGCGACCCCTGCTGGCCACTCGCTCTGCGTCCCCCCCCTTCCCCTCCCCCGTGTTTTTAGATACCTCAGTTGCTTAACCACTTAAAACAGGGGTGGGGAACCTCTGGCCCCCGACTTGCCTGACTCTGGCCCGCGTGGCTCGGGGCTCCTCCCTCCCAGCACTGGAGGGCTGGAGCGCTGGGTCCCCCCTGCAGGAGGGGAGCCCCGAGCCACGCGGGCCGGAGTCAGGCAAGCAGGGACTGGATCTGATCAACGGGGTGGGGGGCAAAGTGGCTGCCAGTTCCTACCCCCCGCACACCGGCTGGGGAAATGTCATGGCAGTAATTGCGGCCAACGGGAGCAGCGGGAGGCGGTGCCTAGGAATGGCCAGGGAACCCGGAGCCACGTGCATCCCTGGGGAGCTGCACCAGGTAAGTCCCCCCCCCACCATCTAGACCCTGCACCCCCAGACCACTCCTGCACCCTCCCTCCCACCCAGACTCCACATCCCAAGCCCCTTCCCATACACTGAACCCCTCATTTTTGGCCCCGCCCCAAAACCCAGGGGCCCCCCTAAACGTGTGAGGGGGCCGTGGGCAGTGTCTTTCTGCTTCTCAGGGGCCACATGAGTGAGGTGGGTTTTTTTTTTTTTTTTTTGCTTCTCACTCCTGTGCGATCCCCAGTTGAGTTTTCTGTGGGTCGGGGCCCCCAACCCCATCCCTGGCTTAAAACATTCCCGGTACCTCGCCGGAGGCAGCGGCAGAGTCATGCAACAAATGCACTGGACCGAGAATCCCTCCCTGCCTTTCCTGGCCCCAGCGCGGCCGCCCTCCTGCCGCCGCTTCAGCGGCAGAGTGGCCAGCCAGGGGCTGCAGCCAGCCTGCCCATTTCTAACCGTCAGCCCGTGGTTGGGTGGTGCCGGGCTCTGCCTATCCGGGGATCGCGCCATTCCACCCCCATCGCCTGCCCAGGGCAGCGGGTTACCTCAGCCTCCGGGGCGGGGGTGGAGACTCCGTTGCCACGGGTGGGCATTTTAGTTATCCCTTCGCCACCCGCCGCGAGGCCTGGGGTGACAGAGGCTCAGACCGTAGTGGGGGAGGACTGGGAAGTGGCAGGCGTGATGGGGACCCTGATTTCAGTCATGGGGGGAGGGATGTGTGGCACCCTGGGCCACGGGGTCTTGGCCACGGAGGCAGGGGGCAGCACCCAGCACGGGGGGCCCCCCATCTCAGCCAGGAAGGCCGGGGTGATGCTCCATGCAGCAGGGGCCCCGATCTCGGTCCAGGGGCAGCCCAGCATGACGGGGGCCCTGCCTCGGTCCAGGCACTAACCGTGGGAACGTGACAATAACGGTGCGGGGGGGACACAAGCTGCCAGTCACCGGAAACACCCCCCCCCGGGGGCATCACGCTCTTTATTGAGGCCCAGTCCCCGGGCCGTATGAGGGGCTGGGCTGTGTAATCCCAGGAGGTGCCGGGCAGCAGGGAAGCCCCACACTGGCGGCCCCAGAGGCTGGTGACATGGTACCACCCCTCACCCCTCTCGCCATGGTAGCTCCCCTGCCTGCCTGCGGGGGGGGGGGGGCGCAGTTCGACCAACTGCCCCAGGAACCAGGCTGGCCCCCACTGGGCTCCTCCAGGACCCCTCTGCGCCAAGACACGTTTGCTGCGTCCTTTGCCCGGGAGACACAGGACCCAGCCTGGATCCCAGGGCAGCCATAACCCGGGGGGGGGGGGGGGGGCACGGTGGTGGGAGGGACTGGGATAGCCCAGGCTGGGGGGAAGGGGAGGGGGTGGGGGGTCCCAGCAGAGGGGGAGCTGGGGAGCTGGCCAGACGGGCTGGGATAGCCCAGGGTGGAGAGGATGATGTGGAGGGGGCATGGGGGATGGAGGAGACAGAGGGCTGGCTTGGACAGGAGAGGGGTGATTGGTGGGCAGGAGCCGAAGGACTGGGAGGGAGGGGATGGGGCACACTGGGCTGGGGGAGCTGGGGGGGAGGATCCCAGCGGGGGAAGACGGGGAGTGTCCATGCAGTGGAGGGGACAGTGGCTCCACCTTCCTTTAGTTGCCTGCGGACCCACAACAGCCTGTGAGGGGAGAGAGGACCCTGTTAGCTGCACCCCTGAGAACCTCCCCTTTTTGGATAGCAGGGCTCCCAACCCCCCCTCCCTGAGAGCGGGGCGGCTCAGCCCTGCTCCTCCCACCAGGGGCCTGGCCAGACCCCAGCCCTCCCCTGAGCGTGGGGAGCCGTGAGAGGGCACCAAGCGTGCAACAGACTGGGGGGGGGGGGACTTTCCCCCAAACACCGCCTGGAGGCTGGGCTGCAGTGGGAGGTGGCAGAAATCAAGAGGATGGCATTGCAGGGGGGTGCAGGTACCCTATCGGACTGCTGGGTTCTCTCCCTGGCTCTGGGAGGGGAGTGAGGTCTAGTGGTTAGAGGGGGGAGGGGCCTGCGATGTAGGAATCTGTAGCATGGCTCCATCCCCACCCGAGCACCCACTCACCAGCCTCAGCCTCGCCGGCGTCTCTCCTCCCAGCAGGCCTGGGCGACGAAGAGCAGAGCCAGCAGCAGAACAGCGGCCCCCAGACTCAGCCGCAGCGCGTTGATCCGGCTGCAATCGGTCCCCCCCGACTGTGAGCCTGGGGGGCGGGATAAATACCTGGCTAGAGATCGGCCGTCGCCACTAGTGTCCCATGGCGGGTGGGGGAAAAAAGGGAGAGGGGAGAGAACCCAGGTGTCCTGCTCCCCCCCCCCCCCAGGCTCAGACCCCCTAGACTCCCACACCCATCCCAGAGCTGGGTACACTCAGCCCGTCTCCCCCCCCCCCCCCACATGCCTTCTCCATCTGCTAGAAGCCGCCGGTCCAGCCGCTCCCTCACCTTCAGTCCACACCTCTGTGTCATTGACAGCCAGGTCCCCACGGCTGCCCGGAGCCTCCCGCCCGTATTGGCAGCTGAAGGCCTCGTGGGGGCCCAGGACCTGCTCTTCCGGGAGATCGAAGCCGGCCGGCTCGCCGTTCCCACTGGCTGCGATCCAGCCCAGGGGCTCGGGGTCCCCGACTCTGTACAGGAGGAACCAGCCGCCCGGGGCGTCGGGGACGGAGCAATTCACCCGGAGCGTCCTGGCCACGTCCACGAACCGCTCCCAGGGGCTGGGGACATCTGGAAGAGCCGAGAGCCCCCGTGAGACGCTGCTGCCTCTCCGCGTGGCCCTGTCGGGACCCGACCCGAGCCGGGTCACTGGTCTGCAGGAGGGGCTTCCAGCCACGGAGCCCACGGGGCCACCCCACAATGCACCGGGGGCATCGCCCACCCTCCCTGGCTCGCCCTGCCAAGCACCCACAATGCACTGGGGGCATCGCCCCCCCTCCCTCGCTCGCCCTGCCGAGCACCCACAATGCACCGGGGGCATCACCCACCCTCCCTCGTTCGCCCTGCCGAGCAACCACAATGCACCGGGGGCATCACCCACCCTCCCTCGTTCGCCCTGCCAAGCACCCACAATGCACCGGGGGCATCACCCACCCTCCCTCGTTCGCCCTGCCGAGCACCCACAATGCACCGGGGGCATCACCCACCCTCCCTCGTTCGCCCTGCCGAGCAACCACAATGCACCGGGGGCATCACCCACCCTCCCTCGTTCGCCCTGCCGAGCACCCACAATGCACTGGGGGTATTAGCCTTCCACATCCCTCCAGCCAACCCCTATTTCCTCCATCCCTCCATTTTTCCTCGTCTACCCCCTCCCCGTCCATCCCTGCCTCCCTCCCTCCATCCACAAACTCTCCCGCCTGTGCCCCGTTCCCTGACCCCCCGAGCCAACCAGTCGCTCTCCTGGGGTCGGGTGGGAGCTGGCGCCCCCTAAAGGAAGGGGCCCGGTGTCCCACCCCCGCATACCTGTGACCCTGAGCTCCAGGGGGTCGCTGGCGTTGGACCAGACGAAGGGCTCGTGGACGGTGTGATAGTAGCAGGTGTATCTCCCCGTGTCAGCGGCGCTGGCATTGGCCAGGTGAAACTCGGCGGTGGGGGGGTCCCCGCGGGGCGCCCGCTCGGTCCGGAACTCCCGCGCCTGGTACAGCACGAAGCTCATGCCTGCATACGGGGCCCAGCACCGGATCGTCCAGGTCTGGCCAGCCAAGACCCCCGCACCAGGGCTGACGGCAATGGACGGCTTGGGGTAACGATCCGGCCCTGGCGCTGGGGAAAGCAGCGTGTCAGGATGAGCTCCTAGGTACCCCGAGCTGCAGGTGGGGGGCAGTGGGGAGACCCTGGTATCCCCCACCTGGGTCAGCCCCATGGGGCTATCTACCCCGGTATCCTGCTCCCTCCCTGCCCCCAGGATCAGACCCTCGGACTCACCGCTGGTGATGTTGGCAGGGTCGCTGAGCGGAGACTCCACCCGCCCCCCGGCCGCATCCCGGTTCCAGTAGCCGCAGCGGTACTGCTCGCCGGGGCCAGTAGCGGGCAGCAGGAAGGTGACCTCCGAGCCCTGCACGGGGGCCCGCTGCTCAGCCACAGAGCCCGGTGCGCCCTCTCGGTGCAGGGTGAACCAGCCGCGGCGGAGCGGCTGCGGGATGGAGCAGCGCAGCCGGACCCCCCCCTCCACACCTGGGGTCGGGTCCCAGATCAGCGATGGTTTGGGCAGGGCTGGAGACAGAGAGCAGGGCGGGGAGTAGTGAGGCCTCTGGGTGACCCCGAAACAAGCCTCCCTTTTCTCCTCCCCCCCCCCCGCAATCTGCCAGCTACACCCCCTTCCTGCTCTGGATTCCCCTCACCCCGCCCCACACACACCCCTCCAGCCCTACCCCTCACAACCTGCACCTTTCCTTCATTCCTCCACCCAACCGAGGGGCCTCCATGAATCCCGGGGGTCACCCCCCCTTTATAGAAGAGTTTCAATGGCCTGTTTAGCCCTCATCTGTTCTGACAGAAATAGAACCCAGGCATCCTAGCTCCCAGCCACCCCCCCCCCCAACCACTAGACCCAACTACCCTCCCACAGCCAGGGGTAGACTCCTGGTGTCTGGGCTCCCAACCCTCCCGCGCCAGCCCCCTTCCCAGCTGTGGGGCAGGATGCTGATGGGGGGCCAGGGCAGCGGCACTCACCGACAGTCAAGAGGAGGACTGGCAAAGTCACGGCCATGCTGAGCAGCAGCCGGGCTAGCGATAGGGAAGTAGCAGGGATGGGACAAGGCACCCAGGGCAAACCCTGCCCTAGGAAATGAGCCACCAGCCACGATGGAAAAACCTCCACTTCCCATTCTGAAGGGGGCCAAACAGTGTGGGGGGGGTGGGGGGAGGAAAGTGACAAGGCTGCTGCACTTCTATTAGGTGCATTACGGTAGTGCCAACCAAACTGGGCCCCCTCATGTCAGTCACCACCCGGGCCACCCTCCCACTGAGCTCTGGGTCCCCCCCAAAAGCTGCACAGACACCCCCCTCCCCCACTGAGCTGGGGGCCCCGTCACGCCGGACGCTCCTTAGGGCTCACAAAGGAAACTGAGGCACGGAGCAATTCAGAGATTTGCCCAGGAGCACATGGGATGAAGTGGGGGAGGGGTGTGGCACCAGGAACGGGACCCAGGTATCCTGAGCCGCAGCCCTGTGCCTTACCAAGCCTTAGGCTGCCATGCACGAGGCCAGCCAGCCAGCCAGCCCCGGGAGGGGAGTGGAGGGGAGTGGTTGGAGCAGGGGAGCTGAGTGCCAGGGCTTCTGGGGTCTCTTCCCAGGTGAGGCAGAGCAGTGGGGACTAGTGGTAAGAATGGAGGGGGAGGGGGCTCGGACACCGGGGTTATTTCTCTGGCCCTGGAAAAGCAGTGGAGTCTAGTGATGAGAGCAGGGGGACTGGGCACCAGGATTCCAGGTGCTCTGGGAAGGGAGTGGGGGCTAGTGGTTAGAGTGGGAAGGGGTTTGGGGCCTGGACTCCAGGTGTCTCTCCCCAGCCCTGGGAGGGCAGTGGGGGCTAGTGGTTAGAGCAGGGATGGGGGCTGGGGGCCAAGACTCCAGGTTTCTCTCCCCAGCCCTGGGAGGGCAGTGGGGGCTAGTGGTTAGAGCAGGGAGGAGGGCCGGGGCTGGGGGCCAAGACTCCAGGATTCTCTCCCCAGCCCTGGGAGGGCAGTGGGGGCTAGTGGTTAGAGCAGGGACGGGGGCTGGGGGCCAAGACTCCAGGATTCTCTCCCCAGCCCTGGGAGGGCAGTGGGGGCTAGTGGTTAGAGCAGGGATGGGGGCTGGGGGCCAAGACTCCAGGTTTCTCTCCCCAGCCCTGGGAGGGCAGTGGGGGCTAGTGGTTAGAGCAGGGCCGGGGGCTGGGGGCCAAGACTCCAGGTTTCTCTCCCCAACCCTGGGAGGGCAGTGGGGGCTAGTGGTTAGAGCAGGGAGGAGGGCCGGGGCTGGGGGCCAAGACTCCAGGATTCTCTCCCCAGCCCTGGGAGGGCAGTGGGGGCTAGTGGTTAGAGCAGGGACGGGGGCTGGGGGCCAAGACTCCAGGATTCTCTCCCCAGCCCTGGGAGGGCAGTGGGGGCTAGTGGTTAGAGCAGGGATGGGGGCTGGGGGCCAAGACTCCAGGTTTCTCTCCCCAGCCCTGGGAGGGCAGTGGGGGCTAGTGGTTAGAGCAGGGCCGGGGGCTGGGGGCCAAGACTCCAGGTTTCTCTCCCCAGCCCTGGGAGGGCAGTGGGGGCTAGTGGTTAGAGCAGGGAGGAGGGCCGGGGCTGGGGGCCAAGACTCCAGGTTTCTCTCCCCAGCCCTGGGAGGGCAGTGGGGGCTAGTGGTTAGAGCAGGGCCGGGGGCTGGGGGCCAAGACTCCAGGTTTCTCTCCCCAGCCCTGGGAGGGCAGTGGGGGCTAGTGGTTAGAGGGGCTGTCTCCAGGAGTCCTGTGCCCAAGGCTGGGTGCCCCCCAGCGGGCTCAGAAAGTCCCGGCTGACTCAGAGGAAACAGCTGCGTGATGGGGGGGGCCGGGGTTCCCCCCGTGGGGGGAGGGGCTCACGACTGCCCCCAGCCCCCGGGGCTCAGGTTTTGGGGGGAGGGGAACCCCCAGGCGCCCCCACCCCGCGCAGGCCCAGGGCGGGTCTGGGAGCAGGGCGCCCGGTCCCCCTCCCCCCCCCCCCCCCCCGGCTGTGGGCGGGCCCGGGGCGGGCGGACACTACAAGTCCCAGGCTGCCCGGCCCGGCGCTTCCTGCCGGGGCGGCGCGAAGATGGCGGCGCTGAGCAGTGAGCGTCTCCTTGGGGCTGCCCCGGCGGGGGGGGAAGGGAGCTGTGCTGGGGGGGGCTGCTCCAGCTGGGGGGGGAAGGGAGCTGAGCTGGGGGGGGGAAGGGAGCTGTGCTGGGGGGGCTGCTCCAGCTGGGGGGGGGAAGGGAGCTGTGCTGGGGGGGGCTGCTCCACCTGGGGGGGGAAGGGAGCTGTGCTGGGGGGGGCTGCTCCAGCTGGGGGGGGAAGGGAGCTGTGCTGGGGGGGGCTGCTCCAGCTGGGGGGAAGGGAGCTGTGCTGGGGGGGGCTGCTCCAGCTGGGGGGGGAAGGGAGCTGTGCTGGGGGGGGAAGGGAGCTGTGCTGGGGGGGCTGCTCCAGCTGGGGGGGAAGGGAGCTGTGCTGGGGGGGCTGCTCCACCTGGGGGGGAAGGGAGCTGTGCTGGGGGGGGAAGGGAGCTGTGCTGGGGGGGCTGCTCCAGCTGGGGGGGAAGGGAGCTGTGCTGGGGGGGGCTGCTCCAGCTGGGGGGGGAAGGGAGCTGGGGGGCTGCTCCAGCTGGGGGGGGAAGGGAGCTGTGCTGGGGGGGCTGCTCCAGCTGGGGGGGAAGGGAGCTGTGCTGGGGGGGGCTGCTCCACCTGGGGGGGGAAGGGAGCTGGGGGGGGCTGCTGGGGGGGGAAGGGAGCTGTGCTGGGGGGGGCTGCTCCAGCTGGGGGGGAAGGGAGCTGTGCTGGGGGGGCTGCTCCAGCTGGGGGGGAAGGGAGCTGTGCTGGGGGGGCTGCTCCAGCTGGGGGGGGAAGGGAGCTGTGCTGGGGGGGGAAGGGGGCTGTGCTGGGGGGGGGGGAAGGGAGCTGTGCTGGGGGGGCTGCTCCAGCTGGGGGGGAAGGGAGCTGTGCTGGGGGGGCTGCTCCAGCTGGGGGGAAGGGAGCTGTGCTGGGGGGGGCTGCTCCACCTGGGGGGAAGGGAGCTGTGCTGGGGGGGGCTGCTCCACCTGGGGGGAAGGGAGCTGTGCTGGGGGGGGCTGCAGGGGGGGGCCTGGGGGGGGCTCCAGCTGGGGGGGAAGGGAGCTGTGCTGGGGGGGGGGGGGGCTGGGGGGGCTGCTCCAGCTGGGGGGGAGGGAGCTGCTGCTGGGGGGGGCAGGGGGGGCTGCTCCAGCTGGGGGGGAAGGGAGCTGTGCTGGGGGGGGCTGCTCCAGCTGGGGGGGGAAGGGAGCTGTGCTGGGGGGGGCTGCTCCAGCTGGGGGGGGAAGGGAGCTGTGCTGGGGGGCTGCTCCAGCTGGGGGGGGAAGGGAGCTGTGCTGGGGGGGGGGGGGCTGGGGGGGCTGCTCCACCTGGGGGGGAAGGGAGCTGTGCTGGGGGGGGCTGCTCCACCTGGGGGGGCTGCTCCAGCTGGGGGGGGAAGGGAGCTGTGCGGGGGGGGGCTGCTCCACCTGGGGGGGAAGGGACCTGTGCTGGGGGGGCTGCTCCAAAGAAACGGGATCCCTGCAGAGGGAGCTGGGGAAGCACTGATCTAGGGGAGGGGGGAGGGTTTTGGTGGGGGCCAGGTCTGGGGGGGGGGCTGAGAGTACCAGGGAAGCTGTATGGAGAGGGGGCAAGGAGAGCGCTCAGAGGGGGGAGGGCAGAGGTCAGCCCAGATTGTGCCTCCCCCCCACCCAGAGCCAGGTGGGGTTCAGCCACCAGGGCCGCAGCGGGGTAGGGGGGAATTAACCCTTGGTGCTCCCTTCGGCCCACCAGAGATTGGCGCCTTCCTGAAGAACAGCTGGGACAAGGAGCCCGTCCTCACAGTCTCCGTCGCCATTGGCATCCTGGGTGAGTAGGTCCTGCTCCTCCACCTGCCCCACAGCCGCCTCCTCCCTGCTCTTCCTGGCACCTCCCACCTCTGTGGGGCTGCGCTGATGCTATCCCTGCCCCTCTCCCTGCAGCCCTCGTGGTGCCACTGATCAGCCCCTACTCGAAGTACTCAGGGATGATCAACCGAGCAACTCCCTACGTCTACCCAGGTGAGGGCTTGTGGGGGGGGGGGGGCATGGGCTTTGACCCACCTCACCAGCTGAAGGACTCCTGGTGTCAGGGGAGAGCACCCCCTGCTGATCCCTCCCCCACAGTGCCCCTTGGGGCAATGGGCCAGCCCAGGCTGGCAAGGGAGAGAGCCCCATCCTGCCCCCTGCAACAGGCCCCTGGGAGCCACATGTCTCACCTGCTGGCCCTCATGGCTGCAACTTCAGGGTGCTCCTTAGGCTGGGCTGAACGCAGTGGGGTACTGACCCCTAGGAAAGGGGGTGAGCCCCAGCTGACTTAAGTGCATCTTCATGTCACATCATCCCTTGGGGGAGCCCCCTAAAACCCTCTAAGCCTTCTCTGCCTCTGTCCCCAGTGCCTGTGCGAGATGATGGCAACATGCCCGACATCCCTTCCCATCCCTGCGACAAGGAGGGGCCCAGTCTGGAGTGGCTGAAGAAGCTGTGACGCATCCCAGGCTGCGGAGGGAACCTTCCCCCAGGGCCGGGTCAGCACGCTGCCCCCTGCCTGCTACAGGTGGTTCGGTTCTCTCGGCCTCCCCCTCCTTCCTGTGGCTGTAATAAAGAATTTGACTCAAGGAGCAAGCGTGTCCTCTGCTGCCCCCTGCTGGAGGGACAGTGCTCTGCTGGCTACCAGCAGGTGCCCCTCCGCTGCCCCCTGCTGGAGGGACAGTACTCTGCTGGCTCCCTGCAGGTGCCCCTCCATTGCCCCCTGCTGGAGGGACAGTGCTCTGCTGGCTCTCTGCAGGTGCCCCTCCATTGCCTCCTGCTGGAGGGACAGTGCTCTGCTGGCTCTCTGCAGGTGCCCCTCCATTGCCCCCTGCTGGAGGGACAGTGCTCTGCTGGCTCTCTGCAGGTGCCCCTCCATTGCCCCCTGCTGGAGGGACAGTGCTCTGCTGGCTCTCTGCAGGTGCCCCTCCATTGCCCCCTGCTGGAGGGACAGTGCTCTGCTGGCTCTCTGCAGGTGCCCCTCCATTGCCCCCTGCTGGAGGGACAGTGCTCTGCTGGCTCTCTGCAGGTGCCCCTCCATTGCCCCCTGCTGGAGGGACAGTGCTCTGCTGGCTCCCTGCAGGTGCCCCTCCATTGCCCCCTGCTGGAGGGACAGTACTCTGCTGGCTCCCTGCAGGTGCCCCTCCATTGCCCCCTGCTGGAGGGACAGTGCTCTGCTGGCTCCCAGCAGGTGCCCCTCCATTGCCCCCTGCTGGAGGGACAGTGCTCTACTGGCTCCATGCAGGTGCCCCTCTACTGCCCCCTGCTGGAGGGACAGTGCTCTACTGGCTCCATGCAGGTGCCCCTCTACTGCCCCCTGCTGGAGGGACAGTGCTCTGCTGGCTCCCAGCAGGTGCCCCTCTACTGCCCCCTGCTGGAGGGACAGTGCTCTACTGGCTCCATGCAGGTGCCCCTCTAGTGCCCCCTGCTGGAGGGACAGTGCTCTACTGGCTCCATGCAGGTGCCCCTCTAGTGCCCCCTGCTGGAGGGACAGTGCTCTACTGGCTCCATGCAGGTGCCCCTCTACTGCCCCCTGCTGGAGGGACAGTGCTCTGCTGGCTCTCTGCAGGTGCCCCTCCATTGCCCCCTGCTGGAGGGACAGTGCTCTGCTGGCTCCCTGCAGGTGCCCCTCCATTGCCCCCTGCTGGAGGGACAGTGCTCTGCTGGCTCCCTGCAGGTGCCCCTCCATTGCCCCCTGCTGGAGGGACAGTGCTCTGCTGGCTCCATGCAGGTGCCCCTCTACTGCCCCCTGCTGGAGGGACAGTGCTCTACTGGCTCCCAGCAGGTGCCCCTCCATTGCCCCCTGCTGGAGGGACAGTGCTCTGCTGGCTCCCTGCAGGTGCCCCTCTACTGCCCCCTGCTGGAGGGACAGTGCTCTACTGGCTCCATGCAGGTGCCCCTCTAGTGCCCCCTGCTGGAGGGACAGTGCTCTACTGGCTCCATGCAGGTGCCCCTCTACTGCCCCCTGCTGGAGGGACAGTGCTCTACTGGCTCTGTCCTCTCTGCAGGGATTCATTGTGTTGAAGGGGCGGGAGAGACGTTTGGGACAAAGGACAGGGCCCAGGCCCTGCCCTCACTCTCCACATCCCTGCAGCTCAGGCAGAATTACCAAAGCTTTGCTCTGATTTTTGAGGGGGAAGAGCAGTAGAGAATTCGGGACAAGGACTAGAACGCAGGCACCCTGATTCCATTTATTACTTTTTGCGGGGGGAGTGGAGTATGGCACAACAATTCTAGACCAACCTCCCCTCTGAGGGGGGAGAAGCCAGGAGTCCTGGCTCCCAGCCCCTCCTTCCTACCCAGCCCAGGTGTTCAACACCCCTCCCCTCAGTTCAGCAGAGTCCTCTCAGTATCTGGGCACCCAGACCACAATCCCGAGCAGTCTGGTGTGTGACCAGCTCAGCACGGCACTTGCAAGCCTGATGCCAGCTGCCCAGGAGCCATTTTACCCGTGGGGACGCTCCCCTTGTCCCAGCCTGCACTTGCTGTCAATCCTGCAGCACAGTGCGCTGGTGTAGAAGGGGTTAACCCTTCCAGTCCGCAGGGGGGGGAACCCCTCCTGGTTTAACTCCTTGAGAGACAGAGGGTCAGTTCCTGGAAGGCTCAGTCGAAATCAGCACAGGGCCCAGGGCTGGAGAACTTGGGGTAATGGAGGAGTTTGTCCCGGGGCGGAGGCCAGCTGGGGCCAAGTATGGTGTCTTGGTCGCAGGGGAACTCGTCCTCGCTTTTGAGCTGGAAGGAGGGGAAAAGGTCAGAACCGCCAGTACCCCACTCCCAAGTCATAGGCCCAGGTATCCTGCCCCCTCCCCATATCAGCCTCACGGGCCTGGAGAAGCTGCCACCCACCCGCATCAGCCCCATGGGCCTGGAGATCCTGTCCCCTACCCACTTCAGCCCCATAGGCCTGGAGATCCTGCCCCTCACCCGCATCACCCCATGGGGTCCATCTAGCTGCCTTCCCAGCAGCGAGGGGACTGTTCCGTACCTGTGAGGGGAAGTCATCCATGGAGAGGAGGGCAGGGGGTGGCTGCCTGCCCCGCGGCTCCTTGTCCTCCCGCCCATGCCGCCGCCGCTTCTTCCCGACGGGGGTCTCCACCTGGGAGGGGCTCTTGGGCTCTGGGCCAGCTGGAGGGGGACCAGGGAAACGCCGGGGGGTCTCCTTCTCTGGAGGCTCATTCTCAGTGTTGCCGGGGGTGGGGGCTTCTGTGCTGGGGCTGCCTTCGTCCTGGGGAGGGGGACAGAGCTGTTGAGGGGGTCCTGCTCTGGGCTCTCCAGAGCGGGGTAACTAACAGGCCAGCTTCTGGCAGCTCCAAAACAGGGTCTCCTCTGCTTCAGGAGGAACCCCTCGTGGGGAGAGGAGTGCCTACCTCTAGGACAAAGGTGAGCTGGCTCTGTCTATAGTCATCGCCATAGGAATCCAGGACCCTCATAAGGAATCTGTAAGGGAGACAAAGAGAGACACAGGCTGGGATCAGGGCCCCGCTGGGATCAGGGCCCCGCTGGGATCAGGGCCCCGACGGAGTCACTGAGCATGGTGCACCAGGCTCTTACTTCCTCTCCTGCTTGAGCCGTCGCGTGATCTTCTGCACGTGGTGGAGCCTGTTCAACACCCTCTCGTTGACCTGGAACCAGGGACACAGACGCATTAGGCCACTGACTCACCCCAGGCCAGAACCCTCCCCCCCCAGCACCTCACCTGCCCCAACCGCAGCACCTCATCAGGGGTTGCCCCACGAGTGAGGTGAGTCTTGGGGGACTTCAGGGGGGTGTGAGATGCAGTTCACCCCCTCCACCAGGGGTGAAGAATCATTTCTGATGGGAGGGCAACGCCAAGATTTTGGAAAGTGGTCGAGGGTCACACTCTTCCTGGATATTAATGAAGGAGGTGAGGGGTCTAGGGTGCAGAAGGGAGCTTGGGATAAGGGACTGGGGTTCAGGAGGGAGACTGGAGTCTGGGATGCAGTTGGGGTGAAGGAAGCAGTTATAACGTAGGGCAGGGGACTGGGATGCAGGATTTTGAGATGTGACCTAGGCTAGGAGGGGATTGTGTGGGGCAGGAGATTGCGGTGCCAGATCTAAGAGGGGGTATGGGTGCAGGAGGGGGCAGAGGGCTGGGGAAGGGAGAGGCTGGAGTATGAGAGGCAGGCTATGGCTGAAGATGGCTCGCTGCTCCATGGGCTCAGCAGTTTTTTGGTTAGCGTGAGCTCTAATGAGGCTCCTGAGGTCGGAGTGCCACTGCCCTCCACGTGACTGTAACAATCTTGGCTCAAAGCCCGGTGAGAGGCCATTTGAAGACTCAGCATGCGGATCAGCGCGATCATGGCCAACACCCGGCAGCGTTACGTGCAGTGAGCTGAGACCACCACAGACGTGTTTCCGAGCTAAGTCTGGGGAACAGTTAGACCAGGTTCTCAAAGACCAGGGGAAGGGGATGCCCCAGCTCGGTGTCAATGAAGCCGCCGGGGCAGCACCTAGCAAGTGGCCAGTCTTGGGCAAGAAAGGTGGCAGAGACAGAGACCAGACCTACACTACAGACCCTGATGAATGTAACTCGGGGGCTGTGGGGGGTAAGTCCGTCTCTTCAGCCGTTTGAGATTGCCACTCCATGCTGCCTCCCCACCTGCTCGATCTCCTTGCAGCGCCGGGTCAGTGCCTGGATCTTCCGGCGGCCCAGCTCACGCTGCCGCTGCTGGCTCTCCTCCTCCTCCTCCTCTTGCAGGTTGTCCCCGCTCAGCCCCCCATCCACGAACTCCACCTCCGTCTCCAGCTCGCTCTCCAGGATGTTCCCTCCGAAGAGCGGGGGCAGCGCCAGCTCCGAGCCCGGGGGCACCGAGAACTCCTCAAAGCCCACCCCGGCCATGGTGCTGGAGGAGCAGGGCAACAGTGAAACAGGGGAGGGGGATGGGGAAACCATGGGTCTCCCCCCCCACCAAAGAAACCACCACTGCCCTGCTGCTAACCCCCCATGGACCCATTCCCCCACTGTTAACGCCCCCCATGGATCCATCCCCCCACTGGTATCCAACCCCCGCACTGGTAACCCCCCCATGGACCCATCCCCACCACTGCTAACCCCCTGTGGATCCATCCCCCCACTGGTATCCAACCTCCCACTGCTAACCCCCATGGATCCATCCCCCCACTGGTATCCAACCTCCCACTGCTAACCCCCATGGATCCATCCCCCCACTGGTATCCAACCTCCCACTGCTAACCCCCCCCCCCCGTGGATCCATCCCCCCACTGGTATCCAACCTCCCACTGCTAACCCCCATGGATCCATCCCCCCACTGGTATCCAACCTCCCACTGCTAACCCCCATGGATCCATCCCCCCACTGGTATCCAACCTCCCACTGCTAACCCCCATGGATCCATCCCCCCACTGGTATCCAACCCCCCCACCCCTCCCCACCACTGGTATCCAACCCCCCCCATGGCCCCATCCCCCCACTGGTATCCAACCCCCCCCCATGGCCCCATCCCCCCACTGGTATCCAACCCCCCCCCCATGGCCCCATCCCCCCACTGGTATCCAACCCCCCCCCATGGCCCCATCCCCCCACTGGTATCCAACCCCCCCCCCCCCCATGGCCCCATTCCCCCCACTGGTATCCAACCCCCCCCCATGGCCCCATCCCCCCACTGGTATCCAACCCCCCCCCATGGCCCCATCCCCCCACTGGTATCCAACCCCCCCCCATGGCCCCATCCCCCCACTGGTATCCAACCCCCCCCCCATGGCCCCATCCCCCCACTGGTATCCAACCCCCCCCCCATGGCCCCATCCCCCCACTGGTATCCAACCCCCCCCCCATGGCCCCATCCCCCCACTGGTATCCAACCCCCCCCCATGGCCCCATCCCCCCACTGCTGACAGCCCCAGACACTTCCCTGCCCGGGGGGGGGGGGGGGAGCTAAGCGCCGAGGTGCTCACCTGCCTGCAGGCGCAGCGAGCCGGGCGCGCGCTGATGACGCCACGAGCGGGGCGGGACAAGGGGCCGGCTAAAGGCATCGGCCGCGAGCCCGGAAGGGGGAGGTGACGTCATCCGCGCGGGCCGGAAGTGACGCGCCTCGCCTCGCCTCGCGGAGAGCTCAGAGCGCAGCCGAGGGGGAGGAGCACGAGCCGGTAACGGGCCGCCCCGGTTCCTTCCTGTCTGTGTCCCTCCGTGTGCGGAATGAATTTTGTGCTTTGCACGGCGGCCTGTGCGGGTGCGCACCACCCGTAGGAGCAGGCCAGCTGCGAGCCCCCGGGGGGGGGGCAGGGGGGAGCCCCGGGGAGGCGGGGTTGGAGTCCGGGGGGAGCCCCGGGGAGGCGGGGTTGGAGTCCGGGGGGGGGCAGGGGGGAGCCCCGGGGAGGCGGGGTTGGAGTCCGGGGGGGGGGCAGGGGGGAGCCCCGGGGAGGCGGGGTTGGAGTCCGGGGGGAGCCCCGGGGAGGCGGGGTTGGAGTCCGGGGGGGGGCAGGGGGGAGCCCCGGGGAGGCGGGGTTGGAGTACGGGGGGGGGGCAGGGGGGAGCCCCGGGGAGGCGGGGTTGGAGTCCGGGGGGGGGGTCGCCATAGGGACCTGGGCCGCAGCCCCCCCAGGCTCCCCTCCCCTCTGCTCCGGCCCCAGGCCTGAAGGATGTCTCTGGCGGACGAGCTGCTGGCCGACCTGGAGGAGGCGGCGGAGGAGGAGGAGAACTTTGTGGACGAGGAAGATGAGCCGGCCATCGAAGACGTGCAGGAGGAGATGCAGCTGGACCTCAGCGTGGACTCGGTCAAGAGCATCGCCAAGCTCTGGGACAGCAAGATGGTGAGAGACGGAGCCTTTCCCCTCTCGGGGGGGGGGGCTGCCATCCCGCCCCGGGGCAGGGACTGGCTGGCTTGGGAGGATGGTGGGGGAATGAGAGATGGGGCCTCTTTTCTCTCTTTGGGGTGTGGGGGTCAGTCCTGATTCCGAGGGGAGAGCACCTCCTGCTGCCCTACTCGCTTCGCCTTTTCTCAGTACGAAAGAGCCTGTTGTGTTTTCTCTTGGCAGTTTGCGGAGATCATGGTGAAGATTGAGGAGTATATCAGCAAACAGTCCAAAGCCACGGAAGGTACCGGGGGTGGGGGAGATGGGAGGGAATCCCTTGGAATCCAACATCATAGTGCTTATATGTCAGCACTGTCTATGGGGACAGAAAACCCCCTACTGAGCCCTCAACCCTGCTCCACAGCACCCCTAGCATCCTGTAGGACACTGGGATCATCCCTGACTGCCAGGGGGAGAGGGCCCCCTGCTGAGCCTCCACCCCATCTCCTGAAGCACAGTACCCCTTAGCACTGCACAGGGCATTGAACCCAGCCCTGACTTAGCTGAGAGCAGTCCCTGCTGAGTGCTCCCCCTCCCCCAGCTCCCTGCAGCACTGCACCCCCAGTACCTCAAACAGCCCCGGTGCATTCTCCCCTCAGTGATGGGGCCAGTGGAAGCAGCTCCGGAGTATCGGGTCATCGTTGACGCCAATAACCTGACAGTGGAGATCGAGAATGAACTGAGTGAGTAGGTGCCTTGAGGCGGGTGTTGCCATAAGAGAAATTTGTGGGGTGAGGAGCCAGTGTATTGGGGGGGGGGGGAGGGCTTCATCCCCTTTGGCTGGTGCTCCCTGCGATGGATTCACTCAGAGAGATCCCCTTGACACGGTCACTTGATGTGCTGAAATACCACTGGGCCCACCTGCCCTGTGGGACACCCCACCACCCTGTCCTGCTGAGCTAGGCCGTCTGGTCTCCTCCAGTGTTGGCATAGGGGCGGGGTCACGGCCCACAGCAGAACAACACAGGCACTAAGATCACATCAGCTCTGGGAAGACTCAGTCACAAGAACTTGCCACAGCCCCAGATAAAACTTTATATGGAGTAAGATGGGTTTATGCAGAGCAAGCTCATAAGTTGTTTGCCCCCTTTATCAATGAAAGAGAAATGTGCAGCGGTTATATCCCCCTCCCGCCAGTATTTACACTGGGTTTATTAATACACAAAATGATTTTACAAAGTATGAGAAGTAGGATTTGAGTTGTTGTTGCAAGTGATAGCAGACAGATCAAAGGAAGTTACTAAGCAAAATGGGTCAGCTAAGCCTAATACTCTTAAGAAACTTGTTACATTCACTCTTACCCTAACAGTCATCCTAATCCTCTTTTCTCACAAGCTGGGAAGCCTCCCAACTTGGGCCTAATCCTTCCCCCTGTGGTGAGCCATTTTTGGGGGCAAGAAGGGGTGTCCTGAGGACTGCCAGCCACTCTGTTTGATTTCCTGCCTTTATATCCTTTTTGCCAAAGGCAGGAACCCTTTGTGTTCAATTTAATTTTTTTCACACTTCCCGTAGAGAAGTACAGCATGTAAAATGGGTTCCGGCATTAGGTGGCCTGGCCCCATGCCTTGGCAGGACCAACCATAGTCCAGGCTTAAAAAAAAACCAAGACTATTCCCAGCTCGTGCTGAGTTCTAGGCCATTAAGTTCCTCAAATACTACTCCCAGCCCTCCTTTTAGCATGTCGAGATTAGTAAACAGGTTTATACCTCACATTTCTAAGTTCCAATGCAGGAATGGTGCAGGCACACAATTGGAATACAGGCAGTCCCCGGGTTATGTACAAGATAGGGACTGTAGGATTGTTCTTAAGTTGAACAATGGTCTCCCTGGTCTGCCGTGGTGGGGGGGCGCTAGCTTCGTGTCTCCCTGGTCTGCTGGGGGGAAGCAGCTAGTGCGGGGTTGCCTCACCCCGTTTGTAAGTAGGGATCCGATGTAAGTCGGATCTATGTAACCCGGGGACTGCCTGTATACACATTCAGCGGATTGTTCCTCTTCTAGTATCTTACAAGATGTAATTTGCATTAAGCATCTTCAAGTTATGCATATTCATAAGTATATTTCCATAAAGAATATGGGGTGCAATGTCCCACTCCAAGTCTCTCATTGTGTGAGCCCATGGGATCATGGACTGGTGCCCAGCTGGGGAGAGGAGCCGTGCTCCCTTCTTCTGGCTGTTTGCAGGGGCAGCTGCATCTCCAGCCATCGGGCCCTCGATCTCTTCTCAGCATTGACATCAGAGCTCAGAAAGTCCAGGGTCTCGATCTTCCACCCTGCCCAGAGCACCTGTGCCCCTTTCCCAGTCAGTGAGAGCTTGGGTGAAATGGTCCTGTTCTTCATCTCAGCCCCAGCCCGCCTATGTCACTGGAGGTTAGGCAGCACCTCAGCCTTGCTCAGGGAGGAAGGCTGCTGGTCCAGGGCCCCTCAGTGGGGGGCTGTGCCCCTTGTGGGGCTGGGACTGGCCGCTTCAAACAAGCGGGAAGTTCTCTGGCCTGCCTTGTGCGGGTCACATCTGATGAACTCCAGGCCCCTTCTGCGAGCCTACAGAGCACCTGCCCCTGTAGGGATGCGCTCCTGGCGGACCCAGCTGTGCGGCCTTTCCTTGCTCTGACTTGGAATGAGAAGCCAAAACTTCCATTTTGGGTCTTTGAGCTTGTGAGAGCCGAGAACAGGCAGCGGAAGGGTGAATTCTGCTGGAAAGGCAGACTGCGTGGCCTTGTGGTTAGAGCAAGTGGGAGCTAGGTTTATTCCCAGCTGTGCCGCTGGCCTCCTGGGAAACCATGTGCCGGGCTCTGTGCCTCTGTTTCCCCACCTGTGAAATGGAGATAAAGAAGGGCGGAGCAGTTCAGTGCCTAGAGATGGCGTTGGTGAGCTAGCCAGAGGGGGTAATCCCCAGTGCTCGTCTACATACAGCCACACAGGACCTGGGTGCTAGACTGAGCTGCTCTGCAAGTCTGGGGCCTTCTGTAACAGAAGTCAAAGACCCCCCCCCCCCCCCGGAGGATTTTCAGGGCTGCACCCCCAATTTTCGTCTGCCCCAGTAACTAACCGGGTGAGGTGTCTTCCCCTCCCCCTTCGTGTCCCACCAGACATCATCCACAAGTTCATCCGGGATAAGTACTCCAAGCGATTCCCCGAGCTGGAGTCCCTGGTCCCCAACGCCCTGGATTACATCCGCACGGTCAAGGTGTGTGCTGCTCCTGCCCGGCAGAGGGACGAGGGACTGGCAGTGCTGGATGGAGGGGGGCAGAGGGGTGCTGGGAGGACAGGGAGGTGTTGGGGTGGGCACAGCGGGAGGAGAGCAAGGTAGGACCTGATGGTCTGGGGGAAGCGAGCACTGAACAGCCACACACTTGGGGGGTCCCTTGGCCATACAGACCTCACTCTATCAGGAGCTGGGCAGTGGCAGGTCCTGAGGGTCTGGGTAGCCAGGCTGGGGAGGGGGAGGAGCCGGTAGGTACTGAAGAGCCAGAGGGGAGGGGGTAGCTGGATTGGGGGGTGGGCACTAGGGGTCTGGGTGACATGGGGATAGCCAGGAGGCGGCAGGCTCTGGCTGGGGACTGGCTGCCCTGTCTCCCCCCACCCTGCTGACTGATCCCCCTCCCCCCACCCCATCTGTGTCTGCATCCCCCCCCCCCTCCCCCGCAGGAGCTGGGCAACAGCCTGGACAAGTGCAAGAACAACGAGAACGTGCAGCAGATCCTGACGAACGCCACCATCATGGTGGTCAGCGTCACGGCCTCCACCACACAAGGGTACGCTGGCCCCGGCCCCCTTCCCTGGTCCCCACCCTGCTGCGGGGGGGGGGGTGCCAGGCTCTGGGGACCCTCCTTCCCTCACCCTGCTGGGTGGGGGGGCATGGCCAGCTGCGGTACCTCCCCTTCCCCAGTTCTCTCCCCCCACCCTCCTTCCGTGGGGGGAGGGGGCTTTGATCCTGCCCACTGTGCCGGCAGTGAGGCTCTGGGCTGCAGGTCTCCCTTCCCCTCTCTCCTTCTGTTCTTTCTATCTCTGGCTGCTCCTGCACCTGGGTCCCCATACACAGGGACTGGCCACCGGATTGTCGGGTGGGGGGCCAGGAGATGTGACTGCCGGACTCTGGCCCTGGCTTTCAGCGGCTTTCTCTCCTCCTACCTCTGAGGGTCTCTGCTGCCGGGTCTGTGCCTGGGAGCCCAGAGGGCTGCTTGACAGGTCTGGCAGGAGGAGCCTTAGGCTGGAGAAGGGGAAGACGGACCATGTACATGCACCACCCCAGAAGCCCGGGGAGGAGGGGCTTTGGCTGGGCCCACTGGGGACACAGAACTGCCTGCCCTGCACCGGGGGCCCTGTCACGGCCCAGGCTGGGTGCCGGGGTCTGCAGAGCCCCCAGGAGGCCAGACGCGGGGGGGTTACCTGTCGTCCATGCCCCGCAGGCAGCAGCTGACGGAGGAGGAGCTGGAACGCATCGAGGAAGCCTGTGACATGGCCCTGGAGCTCAACCAATCCAAGCACCGCATCTACGAGTACGTGGAGTCCCGCATGTCCTTCATCGCCCCCAACCTGTCCATCATCGTCGGCGCCTCCACTGCTGCCAAGGTCATGGGTGAGGGGCCGCGTCCGACAGGGCCGGGAGAAGGGGCACGGGACCTGGACCCTCGGGGGGGGGGGACGAGGACGGGGACTGCTTCCCATCCAGCATCAGGGTTTTGATTGGCTGGTTTGGGGGGCAGGGAATGGGGCGCACCGCTCTAGGGGGCGCTAGCTCCTGTCCTGCCCCACGGCGGGGATGGCTCTGGCTGGGGGCAGCGAATGGGGCACGAGGCCTCTCTCTTCTAGAGGGTACCGGCACCCGGACAGAGCTGGGTCCTCCCCCTGCGGTGCCAGGCAGCGGGTGTCTAACTCTGCCTGTCCAACGCGCAGGCATCGCCGGGGGCCTCACCAACCTCTCCAAGATGCCGGCCTGCAACATTATGCTCCTGGGAGCCCAGCGCAGGACCCTCTCCGGCTTCTCCAGCACCTCGGTGCTGCCCCACACCGGCTACATCTACCACAGCGACATCGTGCAGTCCCTGCCCCCGGTATGGACTCTCTGCCCCGTCCCCTGGCTTCCAGCTCCCTGACGCTGCTCCATCCCCCCTGGACTCCCTGCCTGGCCTCACTCCCGGTTCTGGCCCCCTGCATCCCAGCAGCCTGACGCCCGTGTCTCCGCGCATCCCAGGGCGCCGATTCCCCTCTGCATCTCCCTGCGGTGCGCTCTGGCTTGGACCACCCCGACTCCTCCGTCCCCCTGCTCTGCCCCAAGGGTCTCAGCGCCCTGGTTCTTCTGTCCCCCTTGATGCCAGCGCCCCGGTGCCCTCCCCCAGGCTCTGTCTCCCAGCACTCTGACCCCCCCCCCCTTCTCTTTCCCCAGGACCTGCGGAGGAAGGCAGCTCGTCTGGTGGCTGCCAAGTGCACGCTGGCGGCTCGGGTTGACAGCTTCCACGAGAGCCAGGAGGGGAAGGTGGGTATCAAAGCGACGAGTGTGGGGGGCAGCTGGGAGCGCTAGTGGGGCCAAGGGGTAAGAGCAGCCCCCTCCATGTGGGACCTGCCCCCCCTCCCCCAACTTGCTTTGGTTGTGCCCTCCCTGTGCCCAGGGCAGGGTGGCGGCCGCCTGGCTAGTTCATCCCTCCCCTTTCCTCCCCCGGCAGGTGGGCTACGAGCTCAAGGAGGAGATTGAGCGGAAGTTTGACAAGTGGCAGGAGCCTCCCCCTGTGAAGCAGGTGAAGCCCCTGCCAGCCCCCCTGGACGGCCAGCGGAAGAAACGAGGAGGCCGCAGGTGAGGGGATTGAGTGGGAGGCCTCCCGGGGGCACTGGCACCAGGGCGGGCTGGCTGGAAGGTGGGGGATGGGGCTTTAGGGCCTCTCCTCTCTAGGGGGTGCCCCAGTCCCAGAATTCAACCTAAGTGCTGGGCGCCGCAGTCGCCCCAGGACTGATCCACTGGCCATTCCCTCCAGGTATCGGAAGATGAAGGAGCGACTGGGGCTCACGGAGATCCGGAAACAGGCCAACAGGATGAGCTTCGGGGAGGTGAGTGTCCCCCGACCTTCCTCCGCCTCCCCACAGAGCTGCCTCTGAGCCAAGGTTCTGTCCCTGGCTCTGGGAGGGCAGTGGGATCTAGCGGTTAGTGCTGGAGGGGCGGGGGGGCAGGAGGCCTGCCTCCCAATGCCCAGCTCGCCTCGGGTTGGGGTGGTTCGGGCTCGTCCGTGCAGGCACGTGGGTGACAAGGCAGCTGATAGCTGGGCCTGGCGTGTTGCCTGTGGGTGCTCGTCGGGGCCTTCGGGCGGTGCCGACCCGTACTCGCTGGGGGGGTGCGAGTCCCCTCCTCCAGTGGAGCTGGTGGTCCCCCTCGGCAGTGCAACGAGGGCGCTTTGAGCTCTTGTTTATCGTCCATCCTTGTGTGATGTCCCCTCTCCCCCCAGATCGAGGAAGACGCCTACCAAGAGGACTTGGGCTTCAGCCTCGGCCACCTGGGCAAGTCGGGCAGCGGCCGGGTGCGGCAGACACAAGTCAACGAGGCCACTAAAGCCCGGATCTCCAAGACCTTACAGGTAGCGAGCAGCGGGGGGTGGAGCTGTGGGGGCTGGGTCCCCCCTCAGGCCCGCAGGTTCCACGCTACTGTGGCTCTGGAGCTGATCCCCCTGATCCAGCCCGGCGGCCGCATGGCGCTGATCAGAGCCCTGTCCCATCCGGACCCAGTAGAGACCCCTCTCCCCACCCCTGCACCGCTGCTGCACTAACCCCCTGCCCCTCCGCCTCCGACCAGCGCACGCTGCAGAAGCAGAGCATGGTGTACGGCGGGAAATCGACAATCCGGGACCGCTCCTCCGGCACCGCCTCCAGCGTGGCCTTCACTCCGCTCCAGGTAAGCCCCGCAGTGGCCTCCTGCCCCACAGGCCAGAGCCCTGCTTGCTGCCATCGATCTGGGCTCACAGGAAGAGTTGGGGGGAGGCAAAATTGATGTAGCCTTTGACACCCCCCCGCCCCCAACATCTCTGCATGAATGAGGGGAAATAAATTGCTCAAGAGCGGGGGGAGAACACACCTTTCTGGCCCCTTTCCTGAGGTATCCGGGTGCTGGCAGCTGAGGGCTCTTGCAGCTCTTGTTCCATCTAAACGCTCGTCTCCCCGGGAGAACCACTTCTTCTCCTAAACTGCACTGAAATGCAGCTGGTAAAAGCCTCCCCCCGCAGCACCCGGTCACTGTAGGAGCAGCCTTCCCGCCCACCCCCGAGGGGCCGCGTCTCTGTGCCCGGCATGCAGGGCACGTCTGAGCCCCTTGCCTCTCCGTTTCAGGGGCTGGAGATCGTGAACCCGCAGGCGGCGGAGAAGAAGGTGGCGGAGGCCAATCAGAAATACTTCTCCAGCATGGCGGAGTTCGTAAAGGTGAAGAGCGAGAAAAGCGGCATCCTGTCCAGCACATGAGCCTCGGCCAGAGCCCCGCCGAGCTGGGAAGCAGCAGGAAATGGCGGCGCTTTCGCTCGAACTTCTTCGCTCAGCCCGACCCAGCCCTTCCAGCTGCGCGGAAGCTGGGCTGAGTCAACCTGCTGGCCCCTGAACATGGGGGTGGACCGACAGCGGGGCTCAGCGCAGGCTTGGGAGCTCTGAGAGTGAGTTGGGTGGGGGTCCCTTGCGGCGTTAACTGTCTAATGTGTGAGATACACCTGTTACCTGTGTATATATTAGCAGGGGGGTGCAGCAGAGGAACGGAGGGTACAAGTCAAGAAGAGGGCTGACATGACATGGGGAGGGGGGGCATTTAGGGGGTGATTCTCTGTCTCTTTTTAACTTTGTTTTTGGAAGAATTAAACAGGCTACAGCCAAGTGTCTCTGGTTCTCCTGAAAGTGCAGGGAAGAGAATGAGCGGGTGGGGCCGGGTGCGGGGAGGCCTTTGCGCGTGGAGCTGTATGTTCTTATAGTGGGCGTGACCCTGCAGCCCCACTCAGCACAGGCGGAAGTGGACTGAGGCAGTGCCCTGACAGCAGGTGCCTGTCCCCCTGGATGCTGCCTACCCCGTCACCAAGATTGGGGGGCCCTTTGAAGGGCAGAGCGGCCTGGGCCCAGAAGAGGAAGCTAGGGGGCTCCGCAGGACAGCTACAGTGACCAAGGCAGCCTGCTGTGGGCTGCCCAGCCAGTCCCTGAGGGAGGGGGCCAGGGTAGCGGCACGGCCATAGGGCCAATGGGTGCTTGTCCTCAAGGGTGTAGTCTAAAGAGTTTCAGCCTAGTAGAAACTGAGGGCAGGGTGCTGCCCAAGATCACCTGGGGGAGGGGAGCCCAGGTCTAGGGAGTCCCTGGACAGAGCCCTCCCCCCTGATGCCACAGATGGGGGTGGGGACTAGTGTAGCCTCACATTTTTCATGTGCAGAATGGGGCACGTCACTGTCGAGCTGATGCCTGCACCGGAGCACATCACCAACCCCACTCTGTACATGGAGGGCGGGGGTGGGTTGAGTGTGGGAGGAGGCTCAGGTGAGGTGGAGGGTGACTGAGAATGCAGTCAGGGCTGGTGCTGGGGGAGGGGAGGATGCTTCCCCCCCTCCCCCGCTGTGTCAGCTGTACCATAGGGCTGGAGTGGGGCTGCCAGCCAGAAGTGCCTCTTCCCTACAGCAGGTCTGAGACCCTGTGCAAGGCTCGCTGGGGCGCGTGGGGCTATGCAGCACAGGGGGAACGCAGGTGGGGACCCCTGCTGCAGCTGCTGTCCTTGGCTCTCACTGTTTTGGGGGTCATGCTGATTCCTGACTGCAGGAACAGGTGTGTGGCTGGTGGGGGTTGGCTCTTGCTCCTACCTCTGGGAGAGGATTTGAGGGCCACTGGTTGGAATTGGGGGAGGAGAGAGGAGGGGTGTGGGAATCAGGCTGGGAGCTGCTTTTCTGAAAGGGAAGGGGCATCCAGCGTTGCCATTAGCCCAGATCAGTCACCTAGGGCTTAGGCCACCGGGGCATAGGAGCAGTGGCCCCTTGTCCTATGGACGTGACTGGTGCTGTTTTAGCCTGACCCCCTTACCCCCTACACCTGTGTTATAGCACTCTGATGCCATTCAAAGGAGCACGTTTATTTTAGGGATTCAGAGGGGGAACTGAGTGAATCTGTAACAGGAAAAAGTTAAACAAATCGTCTAGTCGCACCTTAAAGACCCACAACACATGTGGACAGGAGCGGGGTCTGAGCATCCCCACCCTGCCGGCCAAGGCCTTTGCCCTCCTGGGGTACAGGGGCAGTCCCCCTTGTATGGAAACTCCACCGCCCCGCTGTGCACACATACTACTGCCCTAGTCTGCCTCTCCCCCTGCCCCTCGCCCAGTGCTGGGGGCTGCTCTTGGCCTAGCCCGGTCCAGGATCCCTATCCCATCCCCAAGGCAAGGGCTCCTGTGCTGTGGCATGTACCCTTGCACACACACACACACCCCCCCCAGGGTGCCTGGGGGGGGGGGGTCACAGCAGCCCTTAAGGCCTGGTCCCTATAACTCAATATTGCCCAGAAGGGGGGAGGGGCTTTGCCAGGCCTTCAACTGAATTGGCTCCTTAGGATTTGAGTGACAACCACGGTGGACCAATGACCCGTTTGTTTTAACTCCGCCTCCCCGTTGCACTCTACTATAGTTGGTTCGTCGCCCGTCGTCTCAGCCAATCAGCGTCTGGCGAATCCACTAACCCGCCTCCCCTGCTTCGGCGGTTCGCTGCGATCGAGCAAGCCGCCCTCCCCGCCTAAGCCAATCAGCTAGGAGAGCGGCTTTATGGGCGGCCCTGCCGACTAATGGGGGAGACCGCACTTCAACGCGAACCGCCGCTTGCTTCCTTTTCCCTTGGGGGCGTGCCTCCCTTAGGCCACGCCCCGCACAGCCAATAAACGGGGAGGATAGCTGACGGGTGCGTGCTGAGGCCAATAGAAAGGAAGCTGCCTAGTGATTGACGGACCGGGGTGTAGGCAGTCCCCTCTGCGGCCGCGCCCTCCGCTCCTTCCACCAATAGGAGACCACAGCGGCGTAACGAGCGTTCCGCAGACCCAATGGGATGCGGCCGAGGGGGCGGGGCACTGCCCCGGGGCGGAGAGGCGGACGGAGGCAGCTGGCCGCCATCTTGGATGCCGCGGAGCCCGAGAGACGGCGGCGAGTGGGGGGAGGGGGTCGCGACCCGGCGGATCGGCGGCAGCATCGCGACAGGCGGCCCGCGAGCGGGGGGAGGGGACCGATCCCCGGGGCCCGGCCGGCCCGCAGGAGCCTCCGGTGAGGGGGGCCGGGGGGAGGGGCTATAGGGGCTGATGGGGGAGGGGCTATAGGGGCTGATGGGGGAGGGGCTATAGGGGCCGGGGATCTTGAGAAAGGGATGCGATGGAGGTCGCGGCTATAGGGGCGGGGAGGATCCATAGGGGAGGGGCTGGAGGATCCGTGGGGGAGGGGCTATAGGGGCTGGAGGTTCCATAGGGGAGGGGCTGGAGGCTCTGTGGGGGGGGGCTATAGGTGCTGGAGGTTCCATAGGGGAGGGGGGGCTGGAGGATCGGTGGGGGAGGGGCTATAGGGGCTGGAGGTTCCATAGGGGAGGGGCTGGAGGATCGGTGGGGGAGGGGCTATAGGGGCTGGAGGTTCCATGGGGGGGGGGCTGGAGGATCGGTGGGGGAGGGGCTATAGGGGCTGGAGGATCCATAGGGGAGGGGTATAGCCGGCGAGGGGCTCTAAGGGCAGGGAGGAGCTGTGGGGCAGAGGTCTGGGGATATTTGGGGAGGGCTATAGGGGGCTGGGGGAGCTATAGGGGAGGTGGCTGTAGCGGTCTGGGGAGAACCTGTAGGGGGAGGGTCCCTGGGATCCGGCGTGAGAGGGGGGCCGTAGGGTCCATGCCAGGAGGTATTGGGATGCGATGGGGGGGGGGGCACAGTGAGCAAGGCGGGAGGGAAAGGGGAAGGTGTGTTGCAGCGGGGAGAGGGGGCAGCGCTGGAGGTTCCTGGGGGTGAGGTGTTGCTGGGGCTGTAGGGGACGCACCGCTGTTGGGAAGTTGTACGGCAGTTCAGCAGAGGAGACTGGAGCAAGGGATCAGGGGTGTCTATCAGGACACCTAGGTTCCCCTCCCCCCTCACACAGGTTTGTCACTGGAGTCATTTCAGGGCACAGCACCCTCATGGACCATGGATGGGATTGTGTGTGTTGGGGGGGGGGGGGGGGGGGTACAACCCTGGCCATGATGCCCAGAGGACAGGATGCCCATGAGAATTGTCCCTAAACCCCTCCATTGACCCTCCCTCCACTCCGCAGGGAGCTTGTCCCAGGAGCTTGCACCAGGGCAGGGAGGGGGGTGTCTGGAGAAACAGGCAATTGCTCACGTCTGCTCCTAGCCAGTTCTGGGGTTTATTTGCGGTGGCTGAAGCCCTGTATCCCATTCTAAGGCTGGCCAGTCCAGGGCCCTGGAGGGGTGAGACCATTTCTTACTCCCACCAGCCGCTCCCTCACTCTGGGACCATATCAGAGGTGGCACCCAGTCTAGAGGGCAGCCTCCCTTCCCCCAACCTCCTTTAGGGCTAAAACCTACAAGGCCTGTCCAACTCTTCTTCTCCTGACCTTCCCATCCACACCGGCCTCAAGGGATTTGATTTTGAGGCTCCCTCCCTGGGCATTTGCATCCCTCCTGGGGAGCCAGGACCCCAGCTTCAGAGCAGCAGCTAAACCCTTTTCCTTTTGGAAGCAGTCTGTGATTTTGGGCTTTCAGAGGCTGCCAGGCCACAGCCCCTTCCAAAAGCCTGCGCTTCCTTCGGGAGAACCGGCCTGTGGGTCTTCAAGTGACTTGAACCAAATAGCTGGTTTCTAGGAGGCTTACAGCCTGTTTTAAAGAGGTAGCCTCAGTCTGATCAATTTTGGGGCTTGCCTGGCTAGGGGGAAAGTGAGTGGGTAGCTTCCCCGATGGGCCCCTACCTCAGCTGTGTTGGAATCCCTCTGCAGGCCAGTTTCATCGGGTCTCCAAAGGATCTAAATCACTTTCCAGAGGCACCACCTGATCCTGCTCCCCCACATGGCTCGACAGCTAACGTGTTTTCCTCATGCCAGTCACAGGGCAGGGTCCCTCTGCACCGTACAGACACAGGACAGCCCCTGCCCCACAGGGTGGGCGGCTTTACAGGCTTACTGAGGGAGGGTGGGGTACTTATGGGTAAGGCAGGGGATGGGGATGCCCTTTGCCACCTTGCTTGCTGGGATTCACCAGGGTGCTGCAGTTTTCAGCGGGACATGGAGGCTGAGGTTCTCCCTAGGTCCTTGGGTGGAATGCCAGACCCCCAGGAAAAGCAGTGAGCAAATGCCTCCACAGTACCAGTCCGAGAGCCCCCTGCCCCTCACAACCACAGTCCAGAAGCCCAGCTCCCACGCCTAAGCAAAGGGGCGGCAGGATGGAATCTAAAATGAGCAAATTTGTTCATGCCACTTGGCGCGTGATGGGCAGCGTGTGGCGTAACTGGAGGGAAGTGTAGGCTAGTGGTTAGAGCAGAGGCTGGGAGTCAGAACTCCTGGGTTCTCTGCCTGGCCTCTGGGAGGGAAGTGGAGGCCAGTAGCTAGAGCAGGAGGAAATGGGAGGGAACTCACACATTCTACTCCAGCCTCCTTTGTGCCCTGAGGTACAACCCCTCCCCAGCTTAGTTATGCCTCAGTTTCCCCCATCTGCAAAGCAGGCCTAGTAACACTCACCTCTTTCCATAAGCCTTGTACAAAGGGTACCCCCATGTGCTGTTATTCTCCCCCCCAAACCCCAGAGCCTAGTCCCTGAGTCTTTATAACCTGGTCCTTTCCCAGCATCCCTTGCTGCAGTGCAGGTTGTGGTGGGGGGAGGGGCTCTCATGCTGCCTCCCAGTCATGTGTCTCTTTCACCTGTGTAGGAGCCACCCCCTTGCAGGCCCTAGACAGCCAGGGCACCTGTAGGTAAGCCAGAGCCCCTGGGCCTCTTGCTTTTGGGGGGCACAGGGGCTAATCAGTAGCCACGTGGGATGGTGGGAGGCACGTGCAGGGGCCCCTGGGGAGGGCTGCTGGGATCCTGGGGGCAGCTGGGGGTGGATCAGTGCCAGAGGGGCAGCAGGTCCCAGCAGCTTCCTCTGTGTGGCTTAACAAAGAGGAGGCTGGGGGGGGGGGGGTGACTGTTCTCCGCCTGTGACACCCCCATGGGGAGCGAACAGCAGGCACCCGCCTCCCCAAGGCCCTGGCTGGGATTGGAAATAAAGGGCTGGTTATTACTGGGGGGAGGAAATGAATCCCTGGAAGGATTGGCTGGGGCGGGGCTGGCTTCTCCCTCAGTGGCAATTAGCCAATCGGGCCAGGCTGTGTGCCCTGGGGGGCAGAGGAGGTGATCCTTTGGGGAGCTGGCTGACAACTGTCCCCTTAAGCCTCGCGGGGGGTGTCAGATTAAGGGGCACGGCCAGCACCCTGAGGCCTCCCAGGTGTTGTTCAAAAGCAAAGGGCAGGACCCCAGGCCTCGGGGAGGGTCTGTGGTGTGTAAACCCCTCCGCCGGGGACGAGGAAGTGAAACTGAGGGAGCTGGTAATGGCCAGGCCCCCCAGGGAGGATAAACAGCCCCCCTGTGAATCACCTGCCCCCCAGCTAGGGCACTGCTGGGGTGAGGGGCCCACGAGAGACATGGGCAGGGCGTATTGTGCTGGGGCTGTTCTCTGCTTCCCCCTGCCCCGGGCCCATAGGGAGCAGATCAGGGGCCTGGCTGAGCACCCGGCCCTGGGGCTGTTCTGCTTCCCCCCAGCCCCGGGCCCATAGGGAGCAGATCAGGGGCCTGGCTGAGCACCCGGCCCTGGGGCTGTTCTCTGTGCCCCACGGGCTGGAGAGTATCGTGAACTGCTCTGGGGCAGCTCTGACTCGCTCTGGGGGGCAGCAACTCACAATCCAAGGCAGGAAAGTGGCTTCAAGCTGCCGCCCCTACCTAAGAATCAGCCCTGAGGTAGGAAGTGGCCCAGGAAAGCCAAGCACCGGCCCCACCTCTATCTCCTGCCCAGCCACAGACGGAAGGGAGGAGGGTCCAGGGGGAGGCTGACCCAGCCCTGTCTCTGCGCTGTGTGAACACACGGGCTCAGACATCCCCCTGCCCCCCAGTCGCCCCCAGGGTAGCTGGTCCTGAGAGCCGGGCTGGCTCAGCTCAGACTCCAGTGTGATCGGTTGGGGACTAGCACCCAGCCCCCCCGAACCCTGCTCTGGCCTCTGCCCCCCGCCACTGGGCAGGTCACGAGCCGTGTTCCCTTGAAGCCAGTCCCAGGGCCACCAGCTGCCACCCCCTGGTGTGGGGCCATCGTGGCCAGCCCTTTGGTGGGGCCTGGAGTAGGGCCAGGAAGGGATGGTAACTTGCAGGCCCCTGGTTGGCCAGGCCTCAGCCAGGCCAGCCACATGGTCCTCCAAGCCTGGCTTGTCTGGAAGGCTGCGGTGTGGGGCTGTGTGCGCAGCGCTGCCCCCTGCTGGTGTGGGGGGGTGAGCGTGTGGCTGTGTGCGCAGCGCTGCCCCCTGCTGGTGTGGGGGGGTGAGCGTGTGGCTGTGTGCGCAGCGCTGCCCCCTGCTGGTGTGGGGGAGTGAGCGTGTGGCTGTGTGCGCAGCGCTGCCCCCTGCTGGTGTGGGGGAGTGAGCGTGTGGCTGTGTGCGTAGAGCTGCCCCCTGCTGGTGTGGGGGAGTGAGTGTGTGGCTGTGTGCGCAGCGCTGCCCCCTGCTGGTGTGGGGGAGTGAGTGTGTGGCTGTGTGCGCAGCGCTGCCCCCTGCTGGTGTGGGGGGGTGAGTGTGTGGCTGTGTGCACAGCGCTGCCCCCTGCTGGTGTGGGGGGTGAGTGTGTGGCTGTGTGCGTAGCGCTGCCCCCTGCTGGTGTGGGGGGTGAGTGTGTGGCTGTGTGCGTAGCGCTGCCCCCTGCTGGTGTGGGGGGGTTGAGCGTGTGGCTGTGTGCACAGCGCTGCCCCCTGCTGGTCAGTGGGGGGATGCACATGTGGCAGTGTGCGCAGTGCTGCCCCCTGCTGCTGGGGGTGTGAATTCACAGCTGTAGTAAGGGCTAGGAGGAGGGCCTGGCTGGCTCCGGGGCAGGGCAGTGGGGGGGGTGGCTGGTTGCTGGCCGAGGACACATTGCCATAAGCCCTGCTTGCCGTTCCCTGCAGCGTTGGAGCTTTCTGAAGCATGAGGAGAGCCCCTCGCCAGTGACCGAACATGGCTGACAAGAGGAAATTGCAAGGTAGGGCGGCTCTCCCCTCCGGCTGCCCCCCACCCTTCTTGGGTGTGAAGTGGGCGCATGTGGCAGGGGGCAAAGAGAGAGGGGCTTCTTCCCCCTCCCTGTGTGTGTTCCCTGCCTTGTGAGAGCCGCAGTGGCGGGGCTGCCTTAGAGCGGGGGGCCTGGGCACCAGGACTCCCGGGTTCTCTCCCTGGCCCCGAGGAGAGTGGTGTGTAGTGGTTGGAGCTGGGACTCCCGGGTTCTCTCCCTGGCCCCGAGGAGAGTGGTGTGTAGTGGTTGGAGCTGGGACTCCCAGGTTCTCTCCCTGGCCCCGAGGAGAGTGGTGTGTAGTGGTTGGAGCTGGGACTCCCAGGTTCTCTCCCTGGCCCCGAGGAGAGTGGTGTGTAGTGGTTGGAGCTGGGACTCCCGGGTTCTCTCCCTGGCCCCGAGGAGAGTGGTGTGTAGTGGTTGGAGCTGGGACTCCCAGGTTCTCTCCCTGGCCCCGAGGAGAGTGGTGTGTAGTGGTTGGAGCTGGGACTCCCAGGTTCTCTCCCTGGCCCCGAGGGGAGTGGTGTGTAGTGGTTGGAGCTGGGACTCCCGGGTTCTCTCCCTGGCCCCGAGGGGAGTGGTGTGTAGTGGTTGGAGCTGGGACTCCCAGGTTCTCTCCCTGGCCCCGAGGAGAGTGGTGTGTAGTGGTTGGAGCTGGGACTCCCAGGTTCTCTCCCTGGCCCCGAGGAGAGTGGTGTGTAGTGGTTGGAGCTGGGACTCCCGGGTTCTCTCCCTGGCCCCGAGGGGAGTGGTGTGTAGTGGTTGGAGCTGGGACTCCCGGGTTTTATTTGTGGTTCAGATCACTGTGACCACAGAGCTGTCCCTTCTCCCGCCCCCACGCTTCGTGCTGGGCTGAGGGGTGTCAGGGCAGTAATTGGGCCAGGCTGGGGCTGGGGCTGACTCCTGCCCCCTGCCCCCCCAGGTGAAATCGATCGGTGTCTGAAGAAGGTCTCCGAGGGGGTGGAGCAGTTTGAGGATATCTGGCAGAAGGTGAGAGCTCCCCCCTTTGACTTGCTCGCCCCCCCCCCCCCTGGCTCCCCCTCTCCCCCCCCGGCTCCCGCTTCCCTGGCTCGGTCCCCCTCCCCATTCCCCCAGCTCAGTGCTCGCTGCCTGCCTGTCTTGTTCTCCCCCCCTGCATCCTCCGTCTGCTGCCCCACGCTCATCACCCTCCACCTCCCTCCCTGTCCCCATCGCCCCAGAATGGGCAGCCCCTCCCCCTTTTCGCTGTGGCTAGGGCAGCCCAGCCTGTCAGGCCTCAGCCCACCCTGGGGCACCTGGGCTCCCATAGACACCCCACCCCGATCCTACGTGGGCTCAGGCACCGCCAGCCTGCCAAGCGCTCTCTGCCCCCCGCCCGTCTCTCGCCCGCAGCTCCACAATGCGGCCAACGCCAACCAGAAGGAGAAGTACGAAGCTGACCTGAAGAAGGAGATCAAGAAGCTCCAGGTGGGTCCCGCGCGGCGGCTGGCTGGAGCCTCTGGGGGGGCTGAGTCAGGGGCCACCCACCCCCGAGAGACAGTCCCTGGAGCCCTGCCTGCGCTCACCACTGCACCTCACTCCCCTCCCCAGCCACAGGGAGAGACCCCAGGAGGGCTAGCGCCCCGCCTCCTGCTCTAACCGCTAGGCCCCACTGCCTTCTCAGAGCTTGGGGACAGAGCGCAGGCGTCCTGACCCCACCTGTCTCTCCCTGGCCTGCCTTTCTGCCCCCCCTCCGAGTCTCCAGTGAGATCCGTGTGCTCCCTGGTACATCGGAGTCTCACCCCGCGTGGCAGGGGGCCGCCTCCCCGGTGGAGGGGCTCCTCGCTATGGGGTGAACTTTCCAGGAGCCGGACGTCCCCGCTCCCTCCCCCATGTCTGTGCCGGGTCCGAGTCAAGCGAGGAGAGGGGCGGGCGCTAAGGGCCTGTGTCTCTCTTCCCCCCCTCCCCCCCGTCCACCCCTCCCTTCTCTCCACCCCATCTCCGCAGAGGCTGAGGGACCAGATCAAGACGTGGGTGGCTTCGAACGAGATCAAGGACAAGAGGCAGCTGATCGACAACCGGAAACTCATTGAGACGGTAGGAGGCTGCAGTGGTAATGGTCAGGCTGCAGGGCGGCTGCCTGTCGGGGTCAGGAGGGAAGTTTTCCCTCCACTCCAGGGCTGTAACCGGTGGGTTTTTTGAGCAGCTGAGCTGGTCCCAAGAGCTGCCTGCTGGGTGTTTCTTGCTCGCTTGCAAGAACGTGTCAGATTTGGGGGTGGAGAGCGTCTCCCTCCAGCGTACGGGGCAGAGACCCGGGGAATTTTCTGGCCCCTCCTGCCCAGCCTGGGGCATGACTCCAGCTGTGTGGATCCCAGGATCGGTGGCACCTTGGTTTTAAAGTCTCGGGGCGAGGGATGGGGGATCAAAGGGCTGGCCAGCTGATCTGTGAAGTCTGGTGGGGGCGGGGGCATGCTGTGCCCCACTTCCCGACTGTCAGGGAGGGGCGGGGGAGCAGGCCTGCTAGCCGGCTGTGTCTGGAGCTGGTGCCTCACGGGCCAGCTGAGACCGGCCCTGGCGATACTGCACTGGGGGAGGCTCAGCCCTGCAGCAGTGGCAGCGGTGGAATCACTAGAGGAATGCCAGCACGCTTGGGCTCTCCTCTCTGCTCTGGGAGAGCGGTGCGGTCTAGTGGTTAGAGTGGGGGGGGGGCTGGGTGCCAGGTCGCCTGGGGTCTCTCCCCATCTCTGGGAAGGCAGTGGGGGTCTAGTGGTTAGAGTGGGGGGGGGGGGGCTGGGTGCCAGGTCGCCTGGGGTCTCTCCCCCTCTCTGGGAAGGCAGTGGGGGTCTAGTGGTTAGAGTGTGGGGGGGGGGCTGGGTGCCATGACGCCTGGGGTCTCTCCCCCTCTCTGGGAAGGCAGTGGGGGTCTAGTGGTTAGAGGGGGGGGCTGGGTGCCAGGATGCCTGGGGTCTCTCCCCCTCTCTGGGAAGGCAGTGGGGGTCTAGTGGTTAGAGTGGGGGGGGGCTGGGTGCCAGGACGCCTGGGGTCTCTCCCCCTCTCTGGGAAGGCAGTGGGGGTCTAGTGGTTAGAGTGGGGGGGGGCTGGGTGCCATGACGCCTGGGGTCTCTCCCCCTCTCTGGGAAGGCAGTGGGGGTCTAGTGGTTAGAGTGGGGGGGGCTGGGTGCCAGGTCGCCTGGGGTCTCTCCCCCTCTCTGGGAAGGCAGTGGGGGTCTAGTGGTTAGAGTGGGGGGGGCTGGGTGCCAGGTTGCCTGGGGTCTCTCCCCCTCTCTGGGAAGGCAGTGGGGGTCTAGTGCTTAGAGTGGGGGGGGGGGCTGGGTGCCATGACGCCTGGGAGCGGGGTCTAGTGGTTAAAGCAGTGGGGGGCCAGCTCTCCCTGTGGCACTGCCACCCTAGCACCTTTTCTGTGGGGCCAGCCTCCCCGAATGCCCACGGCAGGTCTCCAAGCACCGGGGAGGGATCCGTGTGTTGGTCATTCCAGCGATGCCCCTGGGATCCCGGAGCCGGTCCCTGCCCTCCGCACAACCGTCCCGGGGAGCCGGGCCGGGGGACTGGACGCGGGGTCAGAGCGCAGGGACTCGGCGACGGCGGGGATCACGCCCCGCGGGCACCGGGGTTCTCTCCCCTCCGGGAATCGGCGTCTGCTCACCTGAGCCCGCCCTCCTTGCGGCTAAGCCACGCCTCCTGCTGTGATTGGCTGATGGGGCAGTGTGACATCACAGAGGGCAGCCAGCTGGCAGGGCGGGGCCGAGGAGTGGGCTCTGGAAGGGGCAGGGCTGGGGCCCCGAATGACAGGGGGCGACATGGGCTAGCGGTAGGGGCGGGCTGCCTGGACTCGGGGCGGGGAGTGGGGAGGAGAGGAGCCAGGGAGAGGCCGTCAGGCGTGGCCACCCCTGTGCTAAATCTGCCTTGCCCAGGACATGACTGGGGGGAGAGGGCAGCCCCTGTGTGTCTTGGGACCCCCCCCCCCACGTTCCCAGCCACTGAGCTCCTCCCCCCGCCCCGCTCTCTGCTTCCAGCAAATGGAGCGGTTCAAGGTGGTGGAGCGGGAGACCAAGACCAAAGCCTACTCCAAGGAAGGGCTGGGGCTGGCGCAGAAGGTCGACCCGGCGCAGAAGGAGAAGGAGGAGGTCGGCCAGTGGTTAACGGTGAGGCTGGGGGGGGCACAGGGAGGGGCCAGAGCTCAGAGGGAACGGGGGCGGTTCGTCCTGAGCAGCCCCCACCCTAGAGGGGCAGCGTCTCAGCGCCGGGCAAGGTGTCTGCGTATAACCGGCCCTCAGGCCCGCCCCCAGAGGAGCCGGGTCTCCGTGCTGGGTGAGGGGTCTTCATGCCCCACCCCAGAGGCGGTTGCACCCCAGTGCCGGGCGTCTGGGTTGCTGCCTTTCTTGCCAGGCAATTGCAGGTTCGTTATTTGCCTGCGATCTTCAGCTAGGGACCACCAGAAACGGGGGTGCGACTGCTGGGACTTCGGGGGGGCTGCAGGTGGCCAGCAGCCGGCCTGGGTGAGCCCCCCAGGACTGCGCTGGGAGTGACTGTGGTTCCCCCCCCCCCCCCCCAGAACACCATTGACACGCTGAACATGCAGGTGGATCAGTTTGAGAGTGAAGTGGAGTCGCTCTCGGTGCAGACGCGCAAGAAGAAAGGGGACAAGGATGTGAGTGGCCGGGGCACCGGGCGGCTGGGTGCGGGGAGGCGGCACGGTAAGAGGTGAGGGCAGGATCCAGGACTCCTGGGTTCTAGGAGGGGAGTGGGAGGTAGTGGTTAGAGCAGGGGCTGGCCACCAGGGCTCATGGGTTCTCCCCGGCTCTGGGAGGGCGTGGGGGCTAGTGGAGATGAAGGGGTGGTCAGTCTGGCCTGTGTGCTGAGAGCAATGGGGTTCTGTGGGCCGTGGCGGGAGCAGAGGCAGGGTGTGAACTGGGCGGGGGGTGTTCGTGGGCCCGTGTCCATCCACCCCCACCACCTCCCCGCAGAAGCAGGACCGGATTGAGGGGCTGAAGCGGCACATCGAGAAGCACCGGTACCACATCCGCATGCTGGAGACCATCCTGCGCATGCTGGACAACGACTCTATCCAGGTGGACTCGATCCGCAAGATCAAGGACGACGTGGAGTATTACGTGGACTCCTCGCAGGACCCCGACTTCGAGGAGAACGAATTCCTCTACGACGACCTTGACCTCGAAGACATTCGTAAGTGTCCCGGCCCCGGCGGGGCAGAGATGGGGCGGGCGCCCAGGTCGTCCGCACGGCTTGGCCCGGGCCCCCCAGCTGATATCGGCATCCTGCTTGGGCTAGAGACCCCCGAACCAGAGAGAGGATGGGGGCAGCTGAGCTCGTTTATCCCTGTTCGGCCCGGTGCCACCCCACACTGTTCCCCCAGAGACCCCTCTGCCTGCTGCTTTTCTCGTCCCACGGAGCCTCCGTTCCCCCTTCGTCCCCACTGCCCTGTCTGCGGTCACACGAGGGCATCCCGGTGGATTCCCAGCTCCCCTTGCTCGGCTGCGGGTGCCTTCGAGGGTTGGGATTGGCCCTGCCTTGGGCAGGGGCCTGGACTTGATGACTTTCTGAGGTCTCCTCCGACTCTATGGTTCTATGAGGGTGGCTTTTTCCACGGTCCAGCGGTGGCTCGGCTTTGGGGGGTGGGGTGGGGAATCCACCCCCTGCTGGCAGCAGAAATCCTCCTCCCCTTGCAGTTTGGGGTCCTTCAGGCCAGCCCGTCCCCCCTCTGGGAAACTCTGTTCCTCCCCTGCAGTGACGCCGCCCCCGACCGCGTCAGCCGAGTTCACTAGCGACCCCTGCTCTCCAGATCTTGTTCCCTCCTCCCCCAATCCCTTGTCCGTTTCACACCCTCGATCCGCCCCCTGGGGGTCAAGCCGGGGGAGCTGCTGCTCGGAAACCCTGGCCCGGCTTCCCCCCTGGGCTGTGATGGATTCCCCCCTCCCCGCAGTGACCCCCCAGGGCTCCGAGGTGCCCCGTGTCTGGCAGCGGCTTTGCAGACAGGCCAGGACACGTTCCCGGGCGGCGTCTGGAGGAGCTGGGGCGCTTTGCAGCAGCTAGCGGTTGGGCGACAGGCCTTAGGGGTTGCACCCAGAGCGGTTTTCTCCGAGGTGTGCTCAGGCCATTTGAGTTGCCAAAAGTGAGCTTCGAAGAAAGCCCCCCCCCCACCCAAGCCTTATTGCCCGGCCAGAGCCAAGTGTCCCCCAGGCAAGCAGGGAAACCGGCCCAGACCAGGGAGGTGTCGCGAGGCCTGGGAGACCTCCGCTTCCCGGGAAGGCCCCAGGCCCTGGTGGGATCCCGGCGTCCGACTCCCAGCCCGGCTGCCTAACTGCGTCTCGTTCTGGTCCCCCCCTTTCCAGCACAGGCTCTGGTAGCCACTTCCCCACCCGGCCACAGCCACATGGAGGATGAGATCTTCAACCAGTCCAGCAGCACTCCCACCTCCACCACCTCCAGCTCGCCCATTCCGCCCAGCCCTGCCAACTGCACCACGGTACGGCCCCAGCGCACCCCTGGGCACGAGGGGACTGGCCGAGGCCCCAGCGCCCCCAGCCAGCCGGGGGCTGGGTCAGGGCCCTTTAAGGAAGGCAGCAGTGCCCTGAAGATGGCTGAGACGCAGGACACCTGGCTCTGGGCGGGGGTGGAGTCTAGTAGATAGAGCTGAGAGCCAGGAGGCCTGGGTTCTCTCCCTGGCTGAGAGAGGAGAGTAGGTTCTAGTGGTTAGAGCGGGGCTGGGGGGGCCAGGATCTCCTAAAACTCTGGGTGGGGAGTGGGGCCTGGTGGTTAGAGCGGGCAGGCGGGGGGGAGCCAGAGGTAGGGGGTTAGAATGGGGGGGCCCCAGATAACTGCCCATGGCTAACCCAGACCAGGCCTCCGGCGCCATGGGCAGGCGTCACCCAGCAGAGGCCCCCCAAAGACAGGAGGGGGACCAGCGTGTCGTGTGCGGGGTGACTGGGTCCTGCCCCCCCAGGGCGTGAGGGGGCGAGCGCCGGCCAACCCCCATTTCCTCCCCCCCAGGAGAATTCGGAAGACGACAAGAAGAGGGGGCGGTCGACGGACAGCGAGGTCAGTCAGGTGAGTGACGCGGCAGGAGCCGGGGGCCTGCCCCAGGACTCCTGGGGTCTCGGCCCGGCTGGGGGAGGGAGCAGGGTGCAGTGGTTAGAGCAGGGAGCTGGGCTCCCTTGGGGCTGGGCCTCATGAGGGTTTGGTGGGGACTTCGTGGGGAAGCCCAGGAACATGGCAGCTGCAGCTGGGAGTGGGTGGGGCTGCCTTAGCCCCGCCTCCTCCGGCTCCTTGTTGGGGGGTTTGGATCACATGGGCCCTTGGCCCCGCCCCCTCCCAGCTTCCTTCCAGTGAGGCAGAGGGAGGGGCGGGGCTGCCTGGGCTGGCCCTGGGAGGCTGCAGGGATGGCAGCCATGGGGCTGGGCTGCCCACCTGCAGTGAGCTGGGGGAAGGGCTGGGCATGGGGGTGGGGTTAGAGTTGGGGGAGGATTCGGGGGGGTTCAGAATGGGGGCTATGGGACTCAGGGTAAGCTCAGAGTGGGGGGCTGTGGGGTTGTGGAGCTGGGAGAGGGCTCAGAGGGAGGGGGCCGTGGGGAGCCATGGGGCTGGGGAGGGCTCAGGGGGAGGGGGCTGTGGGGAGCCATGGGGCTGGGGAGGGCTGGGGCTGGGGAGGGAGGGGGGGGGCCTGTGGGGAGCCAGGGCTGGGGCTGTGGGGAGCCATGGGGCTGGGGAGGGCTCAGAGGGAGGGGGCCGTGGGGAGCCATGGGGCTGGGGAGGGCTCAGAGGGAGGGGGCCGTGGGGAGCCATGGGGCTGGGGAGGGCTCAGAGGGAGGGGGCCGTGGGGAGCCATGGGGCTGGGGAGGGCTCAGGGGGAGGGGGCTATGGGGAGCCATGGGGCTGGGGAGGGCTCAGGGGAAGGGGGCCGTGGGGAGCCATGGGGCTGGGGAGGGCTCAGAGGGAGGGGGCCGTGGGGAGCCATGGGGCTGGGGAGCCATGGGGCTGGGGAGGGCTCAGAGGGAAGGGTCACATTGGGGGCGGGGCGTGGGGAGCCATGGGGCTGGGGAGGGCTCAGGGGGAGGGGGCTGTGGGGAGCCATGGGGCTGGGGAGGGCTCAGAGGGAGGGGGCCGTGGGGAGCCATGGGGCTGGGGAGGGCTCAGAGGGTGGGGGCTGTGGGGAGCCATGGGGCTGGGGAGGGCTCAGGGGAAGGGGGGGGGAGGGGGCCGTGGGGAGCCATGGGGCTGGGGAGGGCTCAGAGGGAGGGGGCCGTGGGGAGCCATGGGGCTGGGGAGGGCTCAGAGGGAGGGGGCACATTGGGGGCGGGGCGTGGGGAGCCATGGGGCTGGGGAGGGCTCAGGGGGAGGGGGCTGTGGGGGAGGGCCGTGGGGAGCCATGGGGCTGGGGAGGGCTCAGAGGGAGGGGGCCGTGGGGAGCCATGGGGCTGGGGAGGGCTCAGAGGGAGGGGGCACATTGGGGGCGGGGTGTGGGGAGCCATGGGTCTGGGGAGGGCTCAGAGGGAGGGGGCCGTGGGGAGCCATGGGGCTGGGGAGGGCTCAGAGGGAGGGGGCACATTGGGGGCGGGGTGTGGGGAGCCATGGGGCTGGGGAGGGCTCAGAGGGAAGGGTCACATTGGGGGCGGGGCGTGGGGAGCCATGGGACTGGGGAGGGCTCAGGGGGAGGGGGCTATGGGGAGCCATGGGGCTGGGGAGGGCTCAGAGGGAGGGGCCCTTGGGGCGCCATGGGGCTGGGGAGGGCTCAGAGGGAGGGGGCCGTGGGGAGCCATGGGGCTGGGGAGGGCTCAGAGGGAGGGGGCACATTGGGGGCGGGGTGTGGGGAGCCATGGGGCTAGAAGAAGGGACCGTGCCCCCCCGGCATGGCTCGGTTGCATGGAGGCTGTGGGGCCCGTGGCTCCCTGTGGCAGGGCCATTGGGCTCTCGGGTCCCTTGCGTGGCAGGTTCCCGCTTGCGGCTCTGGGGGCCAGGCAGGGGCGTCCTGCGGCCCCAAGTCCCCCCCCCCCCCCCCACCCCCCATGCTGTGGCCAGCGCGTTTGTACAGGGCCCGGCCCCACGGAGCCAGGCCGGAGGGAACGGCGCCGGGTCCCACCAAGGCCCTGGGTCGGGCCCAGCCCCCTCAGCGAGTCTGCCTGGGAGCCAGGCCGCCTGGGTCCCCTCTACATCTCTGGGAGGGGAGTGGGGACTAGCGGTTAGAGCTGAATGTCTTAGTTCAACCCTTGGCTCAGAGGGCAGGGGGGCCTAGTGGGCAGAGCAGCGGGACTCCTGGGTTCTCCCCCCAGCTCTTGGGGGGCGGGACTAATCCCCCGTCTGTCCCCGCAGTCTCCCGCGAAGAACGGTTCGAAAAGCGTCCACAACAACCACCCCCCTCCGTCGCCTGCCGTCACCCCCAGCTACCAGCTGGGCAGCAGCTCCAGCACCTCCTCCTCGCTGGGCAACGGCCCCGGCTCCGGCAGCAACGGGGCCCTGTCCAACAGCGGCGGGAGCGGGAGCGCGGGGGCCAAGGCCCTCCCGGCCCCCGGCCACACGCCCAGCACCCCCACCCCCTACGCCCAGGCTGTGGCGCCCCCGCCCCCCGGTGCCAACGCTTCGCAGCCCCGGCCTCCCAGTGCCCAGCAGAACGCCAGCAAGCAGAACGGCGCCACCAGTGAGTGCCCGCGCAGAGACGAGCTCCCCGGTGTGGTTAGAGCCGGGACGCCTGGGTTTTCTTCCCAGGTCTGGAGGGGAGTAGGGCCTAGTGGTTAGAGCAAGTGGGATTGGGAGGCAGGATTCCTGGGAGAGGGGGCTAGTGGTTAGAGCGGGGGAGGGAGGAGGGTCAGGACTCCTGGGTTCTGTCCTCAGCTCTGGGAGGGAGTAGGGACTAGTGGTTAGAGCTGGGGGGTGGGGCGTGCTGGACTCATAATGGCCAGGGGGTTAGAATAAGGGGAGCTTCCCTGCCCCCCCGAGGTGCTCCCCCCTCAGCTGTGTGCCACCTGCCCAGGTTACAGCTCCGTGGTGGCTGACAGCTCGTCCGACTCCGTTCTCAGCAGCAGCGGCCCAGCGCTCCCCAGCCAGCCGGTGGCCCACAACCCGCCCAGCAGCACTGCGTGAGTACCCGCCCGGTGGCCTCACCCCCAGGGCCCCGCCAGCCACCTGCTGACGCACTCTCCTCTCCCCCAGGAAAGAGCCCAGCGGCGTCCCCGCCCCCCCCAGCGCCAGCTCCGGCCTCCTGGTCCCCATGACGGTGAATGCCCCGAGCTCCCCGACCCCCCCCTTCTCCGAGGCCAAGCCGGGCCAGCCGCTGCTCAACGGGCCGCCCCAGTTCAGCTCCACGCCGGAGATCAAGGTGAGCGCCCCTTCCACGTGGGGGGGGGGAGGGGGCGCCAGGCTCCCACCCACCCATCCTGTTTGTCGCTTTCAGGCACCCGAGCCCCTGAGCAGCTTGAAATCCATGGCAGAGCGAGCAGCCATCGGATCCAGTATAGAGGACCCAGTGCCATCGCTCCACCTGGCGGAAAGGGGTGAGGGCTTCTGGGTTCTCTCCCCAGCTCTGGGAGGGGAGCGGGATCTAGTGGTTAGAGCCGGGGGGTGGGGGCTGGGAGCCTGGACTCCTGGGTTCTCTTCTAGGCTCTGGGAGGGGAGCGGGGTCTAGTGGTTAGAGCCAGGGGGCGGGGGCTGGGAGCCTGTACTCCTGGATTCTGTCCCAGGCTCTGGGAGGGGAGCGGGGGTCCAGTGGTTAGAGCCGGGGGGCGGGGGCTGGGAGCTGGACTCCTGGGTTCTGTCCCAGGCTCTAGGAGGAGAGCGGGGGGTCTAGTGGTTAGAGCGGGAGGCAGGACACGTGGGTTCTCTCCCAGGCTCTGGGAGGGGAGCGGGGTCTAGTGGTTAGAGTAGCAGGGAGCTTCCTGCAGTCCCATCTGCAGCTTTCATGCCTTGCTAGAGGACAGGAAGGGATCTCACCCGTGCACGTGGTGTCCCAGCCCAGCAGGCTGCATTCGGAGTCCCAGGAGAGGGGTCCCTCCGTGTGCAGCCCCTTGCCCCATCCCAGAGGGGGGGCCAGGGGAGGGAACGCTGTGTGGATGGGTTTGGATGCTTAGCGCCCCCACGGCTCTGTGGAATCTAACAGGCTGTCACCTGCCCCTTCCCCCGTAGATATTTTAATTAGCAGCACGACCTCCCAGCCGGCCTCCAGCCAGCCGCCCATCCAGCTGTCGGAAGTGAACATCCCTCTCTCGCTGGGTGTCTGCCCCCTGGGGCCGGTGCCCCTCACCAAGGAGCAGCTCTACCAGCAGGCCATGGAGGAGGCAGCCTGGCATCACATGCCTCACCCCTCCGACTCGGAGAGGATCCGGTAAGATGCAGCCCTCCCCAGGAGCGTTGGGGACTTGGGGAGAGCAGGATGCCTGGGGTTGGTCTTTGGCTTTGCAAGGGGAGTGAGGTTGGGAGGGGCGAAGGGGGGCTGGAAGTCAGGATAACTGCGCTCTTTCCCAGCTCCGGGGGAGAAGTGGGGTCTAGTGGTTAGAACAGGGAAGCCGCAAACCAAGACTTCTGGGTTCTATCCCCAGATCTGGAATGGGAGTGGAGTCTAGTGGTTTGAGGCGGGGGGTGCACCTGGGTTCTCTCCCTGACTGTGAAATGGCAATGGAGTTTAGTAGTTAGGTGTGGTGGGGGGCTGATCGGGAGCCAGGTCTATACGGTTCTGTTCCCGGAAAAATCATGGAGGGGATCCTCAAGGAATCCATTTTGAAGCACTTGGAAGAGGGGAAAGCGATCGGGAATAGTCAACATGGATTCACCAAGGGCAAGTCCTGCCTGACCAACCTGATTAGCTTCTGTGATGAGGTAACTGGCTCTGTGGACATGGGGAAGTCAGTGGATGTGATATACCTGGACTTTAGCAAAGCTTTTGATATGATCTCCCATGGTATTCTTGTCAGCAAGTTAAGGGAGTATGGATTGGAGAAATGGACTGTAAAGCAGATAGAAAGCTGGCTAGATTGTCCGGCCTAACGGGTAGTGATCAACGGCTCGGAGTCCGGTTGGCAATCGGTTTCAAGCGGGGTTCCCCAAGGATCTGTTCTAGCGCCGGTTTTGTTCAACGTCTTTATTAATGACCTGGGAGATGGCAAACCTCAGCAAGGTTGCAGATGACACTAAGCCGGGGGAGAGGTAAATTGCAAGTTCATTGGATTTTAATGAATCTCTAAACTCAGGGGTTGTACCATGTGACTGGAGAATTGCTAATATAGTTCCTATTTTTAAGAAAGAGGGAAAAAAAGTGACCCGGGTAACTACAGGCCTGTTAGTTTGACATCTGTAGTATTCAAGGTCTTGGAAAAAAATGTGAAGGAGAAAGTAGTTAGGGATATTGAAGTTAATGGCAATTGGGACAAATTACAACATGGTTTTACAAAAGGTAGATCGTGCCAAACCAACCTGATCTCCTTCTTTGAGAAAGTAACAGATTTTTTTTAGATAAAGGAAATGCAGTGGATCTAATCTACCTCGATTTTAGTAAAGCATTTGATACAATACCTCCTGGGGAATTATTGGTTACATTGGAAAAGATGGGGATCAATATGAAAATTGAGAGGTGGATAAGCAACTGGTTAAAGGGGAGACTACAGCGGGTCATACTGAAAGGTGAACTGTCAGGTTGGAGGGAGATTACTAGCGGCGTTCCTCAGGGATCAGTTTTGGGACCAATCTTATTTAATCTTTTTATTACTGACCTCGGCACCAAAAGTGGGAGTGTGCTAATAAAGTTTGCGGATGACACAAAGTTGGGAGCTATTGCCAATTCAGTAAAGGATTGGGATATCATACAGGAAGATCTGGATGATCTTGTAAATTGGAGTGATAGCAATAGGATGAAATTTAATAGTGAGAAGTGTAAGGTTATGCATTTAGGGATTAATAAGAAGAATTTTAGTTATAGGCTGGGGACACATCAGTTGGAAGTGACGGAAGAGGAGAAGGACCTCGGAGTCCTGGTTGATCACAGGATGACTATGAGCCGCCATTGTGCCATGGCCGTGAAAAAAGCAAATACGGTCTTGGGATGTATTAGGCGAGGTATTTCCAGTAGGCATAAGGAGGTGTTAGTGCCGTTATACAAGGCATTGGTGAGACCCCATTTGGAATACTGTGTGCAGTTCTGGTCTCCCATGTTTAAGAAGGATGAATTCAAACTGGAACAGGTACAAAGAAGGGCCACTAGGATGATCCGAGGAATGGAAAACCTGTCTTATGAAAGGAGACTCAAGGAGCTTGGCTTGTTTACCTTAACCAAAAGAAGGCTGAGGGGAGACATGATTGCTCTCTTTAAATATATTGAGGGATAAATACCAGGAAGGGAGAGGAATTATTTAAGCTCAATACCAATGTGGACACAAGAACAAATGGATATAAACTGGCTACCAGGAAGTTTAGACTCAAAATTAGATGAAGGTTTCTAACCATTAGAGGAGTGAAGTTCTGGAACAGCCTTCCAAGAGAAGTAGTGGGGGCAAAAGACCTGTCTGGTTTTAAGATTAAGCTAGATGGGTTTATGAAGGGGATGGTTTTATGGGATAACATGATCTTGGCAACTAATTGACCTTTCACTATTAGTGGTAAAAAGGCCAATGGTGGGATGATAGGAGTTACTGAAGAGAACTTTTCCTGGGTGTCCGGCTGGTGAGTCTTGCCCACATGCTCAGGGTTCAGCTGATCACCATATTTGGGGTCGGGAAGGAATTTTCCTCCTGGGTAGATTGGCTGAGGCCCTGGAGGTTTTTCACCTTCCTCTGTAGCATGGGGCCCGGGTCACTTGCTGGATGATTCTCTGCATCTTGGGGTCGTTAAACCATCATTTGAGGACTTCAATATCGGAACTATGGGTGAGAGGATTATTCCAGGAGTGGGTGGGTGAGATTCTGTGGCCTGCATTGTGCAGGGGGTCAGACTAGATGGTCATAATGGTCCCTTCTGACCTTAAAGTCTATGAGGTAGGTACGTTGGAGGGCAGGGGTGAGGTCCAGAGTGATCCAGACACATTGGACGATTGGACCAAAAGAAATCTGATGAGGTTCAACAAGGACAAGTGCAGAGTCCTGCCCTTGGGATGGAAGAATCCCAAGCATTGTTACAGGGTGGGGACCGACTGGCTAAGCTGCAGTTCCCAGGTCCTCTTCTGCTGGATAACAGCAGATGAGAAGCTGGATGAGTCTCAACAGTGGGCCCTTGTAGCCAAGAAGGCTAATGGCATATTAGGGGGCATTAGGAGGAGCATTTCCAGCAGGTTTAGAGAAGTGATTATTCCCCTTTATTTCGTACTCGGGGGACCACATCTGGGCTACATCTAGACTGGCATGATTTTCCGCAAATGCTTTTAACGGAAAATTTTTCCGTTAAAAGCATTTGTGGAAAAGGGCGTCTAGATTGGCACGGACGCTTTTCCGCAAAAGCACTTTTTGCAGAAAAGCGTCCATGCCAATCTAAATGCGCTTTTGTGCAAAAAAACCTCGATCGCCATTTTCGCAATCGGGGCTTGTTTGCAGAAAACAAATCTGAGCTCTCTACACTGGCCCTTTCGTACAAAAGTTTTGTGCAAAAGGACTTTTGCCCGAACGGAAGCAGCACAGTATTTCCACAAGAAGCACTGATTTCAGACAGTAGGAAGTCAGTGTTCTTGCAGAAATTCAAGTGGCCAGTGTAGACAGCTGGCAAGTTTTTCCACAAAAGCAGCGGCTTTTGCAGAAAAACTTGCCAGTCTAGACACAGCCCTGGAGTATTGCGTCCAGTTCTGGGCCCCCCACTACAGAAAGGATGTGGACACATTGGAGAGGGTCCAGCGGGGGGCAACCAAAATGATTCAGGGGCTGGAGCATACGACCTACGAGGTGAGGCTGAGGGATTTGGGCTTCTTTAGTCTGCAGAAGAGAAGAGTGGGGGGGGGGGGGGGGTTTGATAGCAGCCTTCAACTATCTAAAGGGGGATTCCTGAGTGGAGAGAGGCTGTTCTCAGTGGTGGCAGATGGCAGAACGAGGAGTCTCAAGTTGCAGTGGGGGAGGTCTGAGTTGGAGATTAGGAGAAACTCTTTCCCTAGGAGGGTGGGGAACACTGGGATGGGTTCCCAAGAGCAGGGGTGGAATCTCCATCCCTACAGGTTTTTAAGTCCCGGCTTGAGAGAGAGGCCTGGCTGGGCTGATTTGAGTTGGGGTTCGTCCTGGTTTGGCCAGGGGGCTGGACTCGCTGACTCCTGAGGTCTCTTGGAGCCCTGTCCTGTTTCCAGTAGACCCGGTGTTGCACCTCCTCCCATAAGGCTGTCTAACACTCTTCCCCCCTTTGCAGACAGTACCTGCCCCGGAACCCCTGCCCGACCCCTCCCTACCACCACCAGATGCCTCCGCAGCACTCGGACACGGTGGAGTTCTACCAGCGGCTCTCCACGGAGACGCTCTTCTTCATCTTCTACTATCTGGAGGTACAGAAGGGTCCCCTCTGCAGGCTAGAGCGCTCTATAATCCCGCCCTGCCTGGCCGCCGCTGCCGCCTTTCCCTCGGGCAGGAGGGGCGAGGTGGGTGAATGCTGCCAACATGCCCCCCCCTCCTGCTGGCTTTGTGCATTGTCCACCTGGCACCCCACTCCCTCCCTTGTGGCCCCCCCCCCATACCTCTACCACTGGTACCTGCAGAGATTCACACCCCCGTTAGCCACCAGAGATTGGTATGTGCAAGGGGAACTCCCCTCCCTGCAGGTGGGAATGGTATGTGCCAAGCCCCCCCCACACACACACGCACACCTCTGTCCACCTTTCCCTGGTATGTGGGAGGGGCTGATGCACAGTTCCCATTGGCCATTCCTGTGACTGGTACATGCCCACCCCCATAGATGGACCGCATGGGACAAGTGTGTGTGTGGGGGGGGTATGTCTCCTCCCCACCCTGCACTTGGTACATGCTGACTGGTGTTACTGCCCTATGTCACTAGTCAGTTGCTTTCCTCCCAAGCAGGCTGCTAATGGTACATTCCCCTTCAGCCCTGCTGCCTTGGGTACTTAGCAAGCCCACCCCCATGCTAGTGGTATGGGCTGAGCCGCTCCCCACCCCCAATGTCCTATGGTCTGTTCCCAGCTGCCTCCTGTGTCAATGGTACTTGCCAAACCATTTACCATCTCCCACCATGTCCAGGGGCACGTTCCCAGCACCTCCCCCCTCCCCAACCAGTGGCACATGCTATTTGCTCCCGAGTCCCATAATAGGGTCCCTGGGCCCCCCCATCCCGAGCCAGTGGCACGAGCCGTCTGCTCCCCCAGGCGCCGGGGTGGGGTCCCTCTGCCCCCGCTGTGAGATGCCCGGTTCTCTCGCAGGGTACCAAGGCGCAGTACCTCGCAGCCAAAGCCCTGAAGAAGCAGTCCTGGCGCTTCCACACCAAGTACATGATGTGGTTCCAGCGGCACGAGGAGCCCAAGACCATCACGGATGAGTTTGAGCAGGTGGGTGCTCGGCCTCCATCCTTTCCTCTCCCAGGGTACTGCCCCACTGGGGAATGCAGCCACCTCTGGGGTGGGGCCACTGACGTGGAAGGGATTCAGGGAGGCCCTACCATAACAAGCCAGTCTGCTCCCCAAGGCAGGCTCCTCCATAACAAAGCAGCCCTCTGAGCCCCAGCCCCCATGGAGCAACCCTACAATAACAGTGGGAGGTGTGCCGTGCTCTACACGCAGCTGAGACCTGGCCATGCCCAGCCAGCACCATAGGCTCCTTCTGTCTGTCCGCCTCCACCTGCTGATGCCTTCTCTCCCACCCCTCAGGGCACGTACATCTACTTCGACTATGAGAAATGGGGCCAGCGGAAGAAGGAAGGGTTCACTTTCGAGTACCGCTATCTAGAAGACCGCGACCTGCAGTGACGCCTGCTCACCCCCTATGGGGCGCCAGCCTTCCAGTCACGCGGGCGGGACATTGGGGTGTGGGGGAAGGAACAAGAACCAAACTTGCTGCCTCCACCCCCTTCTACCATCCCCCCGGGCGGGGGCCCCTCCAGCCATCCGAACCCTTTAAATGCATGCAGTTTTAAAAGACAAGAACAAGGGGGGGGGAGGAATCAGCCATTCCCTGCCCCCCTTCTGGGGTGTGTTGAGGGGCGGGCAGAGGGACATGCGCAGATGCAGAAAGTGAACAAAGAAATCTCGGAGGGGGGAGGGGTTAAAATCATTTGGCTTTTTTTAAAAATTAAAGCAGCAAAAAAATTCAGCAGAATTATTGTAACCCCCAAAAAATCCTACTGGGGGACCTCAGACCCCACCTCTCTCAATTCTCCCCCCCCCCCTCCCATTTGCCTGTTTTTTGTCTCTTCTCCCTTTCATGAGCTTTCGATCCAGCCCCAGAGCAGCTCGGCTGGGTTTATCTTGGGGGGAGGGACGGATAGGAATTCATAAGGGGGGGCTGTTTCTCCAGATTGCTTTCCCCCCCTTCTCCCGAGGTGCTATGCAGCCGTTGTGAGGGCCGGGTGTTTAAAATATTTTTCGTAACCCTATTTTCATTTTGGAAAATATTTATGAATAAATAGTTTTATATGATGTCTTCTCACACAAGAAATGGGGGGGAAGGGGGGGGGAAAGGCACCAGCAACCTGCAGCTTTTCTTTCTGCACTGCGGACAGCGTCGGAGAGGTAAGGGCAGGGATGAGACACGAGTCCTGCTGTAGGGTTCGCTAGACATGCAGAGCCAGGACTCCTGGGTTCTCTCCCTGGGGAGGGGAGTGGGGCCTAATGGTTGCAGCAGAGGGGGTTGGTAGCCAGGTTCTCTCTGTGGCTCGGGGGAGGGGTTGGGTGGTGGGAGTGAGTCTTGTCCCTTTTCCCCTGTGGATATAATGGGCACATGCACCCAGCCACTGGGCTTGTGGGGGTAGAAGGACCACATTTTGCTCTCATTTTATTCTGAAAATATCGTAGGACATGGCCGGGGATCACCCTCAGCGAGTCAGTGGTACATGACCCCCCCTGCCCCCTCTGCAGACAGTAACAGGATGGTATGTACTGGGAGGGGGGAGCTTCTGCAGGAGGCGATGGCTGGTATTTTTCCAGGGGGGAACTTCCCCAGCTCTGGGCTCAGAGCTGAACCTGCTTGGTGCAGCTAACCAACCCCTGGGGGGCAGTTGCAGCCGCGCCACCTGCTCCAGGCTCGCTGGCAGAGGAGCTGTCAGAGCCCACTGCACAGGAGTCCAAGCTGAGGACTGGAGAGCGCAGTCTGCTATCCCTGCCTCAGTTTCCCCATCAGATGGTGGACACTGCAGGGAGCCACACCACAATCCCCTGCCAGGGAGGGGGCACAAGGGCCTCCAATACAGGCTGGGGTTCAGTGGAGGGACGGAGCCACCTTTTATTCTCCATAGCTAAAGGGCCAGGCCTCCTCAGCAGCCACACTGCATGGTGGGCACCATTGGGGGTGGGGACATAAGAAACCAGAGGCAGAAGTGGAACTTGAAAGCCAGGAGTCCTGACTCCCAGCCCCCTTCCAGGAACCACTACACCCTGCTCCCCTCCCAGAGCCAGGAGCTAGACTTCCTTGCCCCCCCAACCACTAAATCCACAAGCCGGGCCTAGAGCACAGTGATTCTGAGGCTTTGCACCGTTCTTCCACCGCTGCAGCCGGAACCCAGGCCAGGCCAGGCACCCCCTCCTGTGAGTAAATGTGACCGGAGCCCCTGCCTTGGAGGCATTCAGGTCGCCCCTGGTACCTGCTGCTGCTAACACTGGGTGCTAAGGGGGGAGAGAGTCTTAACGTGGGACCCTGGCAGAGCAGCCAGCACCCTCCTTTAGAAGTGAGAAGGGCTCTGGCTCTTAAGGCCCCGGCCCAGCCAACCTTCCTGACCTGGGGGTGGCAAAGAGGGCAGCAGTCAGTGCTGGGACATCCCACCGGCTGCCGTGCTGTGATGCCCGTGTCCCTGCTGGGCCTGCCATGTGGCCCTGGTGCAGGGGCCACTGTGCCCAGGGCCTGCTGTTCAGCCCCCAGAGCTCAGTGCTTTTCCCTCTCGTCCCAGGCACGGGGCCTGCGCGCTAGCTGCGGATTGAACTGGGAGTTGTAGCGACGTTTCCTGTCATCCGCCTCCTCTTCCTCCTTGGGCTGTGGCTCCCCCAGCCGCCCAGCCAGCAGGGCTTCCGCCCGGGCTCGCTCAGCCTGCTCCCGCCGCAGCCGCTCCCGCCGCAGCTGCTCCAGGGAGAGGGAGGCAGAGCTGCAAGGACAAGCAGAAGGCAACCATAGACCTCTAAGCCCTGGGCTACCAGCTGGCCGCATGGTCCATGAGAACTACAACTCCCAGCATGCAATTCTCTCTCTCTCTCTCTCTCTCTCTCTCTCTCTCTCTCTCTCTCTGCAGGAGAGAGGTGATGCATGCTGGGACATTTAGGCTTCTATTTCCACACCTCCTTCCCAATACACCTGCAGCTGGGAACAAGGGAAGTAAATTGCATGCTGGTAAGTGTAGTCCTTGTGGCCTGCAGCATTGCATGCTGGGACTCTTAGTCCCTGAATCCCCTCTATGGTGCTACTCTTACTAGGTCACTGAAACCTAGCTCTGCCGGTATCCAGCTCACCCCACTGCCACCTTCTCCTCCGCTGGCCTCTCTTTCTCCTTCTTGCGCTTCTTCCCCTCCCCTTTCTTCTTGCGCAGGTGACTTTCCATCTCCCGCAGCGGGTCCAGCATGCCCTTCAGCTTTTCCTGCTTGGTCACAGCTGCTGCCTCCAGGCTACGGTCAGGGGCTTCCTGGTACCATGGCCGGCTGGTCTGCGCCTCAGCGGCGCTCTGCCCCAGATAGGTCAGCAGCCCAATAGCCTTCTCCTGGCGCTCCTGGTTGGGACAAAGCAGAACTGAATTGCCTAGAAGAGGGGGCAGCCTCATCTGTAAGGAGGCAGGGTGGGGCCGATCATGGCTCTGGGTGAGACTGAGTGTTTGCAGAGAGGGAAGAGGAACTGGGGGGCAGCCGACGGGATGGAGAACCGGTGGATGGGGGGAACCAGCGTGCAGGGCATGGAGCAGCACTGCCTTCTAGTGGTGTAAGAGCATGTTGGGGGAAGAGGGAGCCCTCAATTCTGTACACAGCCTCTTCCTCCTACAGGGAGCTGTGTTCATACCCACCCTCATCCCCTCTCCTCCAAGACACCAGGATCTGAAACTCAGCTGTACCCCAGCTCCTGTAACAGGGCAGGTGTAGCTACTCCATTGCACGACCCCCCACCCATCAATGCAGCTATGCGGGGGCAACGTAAGCCAGGGTGGAGCTCCCAGAGAATGCAGGTGCTGCTCCCCACCTCACCCCCCCCCTTACCTTTTCCTTGCGCTTCTCCTCCTCATATTCCTTGTTCCCGGCCTTGGAGCCCTTGCCCTCCTCCAGGTCCCGGAAGAGGTCGACGTGACGCGGCTCCTCATCGCAGGGGACCAGCGCCGAGCTGCCATCGGGCCCTGGCAGGGCAGACAGCCGCGCCTTCTTCCTCAGGAACTCGGTCCGTGCCTACAGGGCGAATTGGGGGCTGGGTGTGGGGCCAGCTCCACCGGGGGTGGCGGGGGCCCGGGTGGCCATGAGCTCAGTGCAGGGGATCTGGGGGGCCGTGGGGCTGAGGCCTAACGCACTCCCCTCACCTGGGGCAAGGGCAGAGTGGGCAGGGGCCAGTGATGTTACTGGTGCAGCATCTGCCACGCCAGCCCCCCATCCACTGAGGCATGTGGGATTAGAGACCTACCCCATGGAAGATGGTTTAGCTCAACCCCCCCTCCCCATTGGAATGGTTCAGCCCAGCTCCCTTCTGGTCTGCTTCACTCCCCCTGCCTTTGGAAATGGTTCAGCCCAGCTCCCTTCTGGTCTGCTTCACTCCCCCTGCCTTTGGAAATGGTTCAGCCCAGCTCCCTTCTGGTCTGCTTCACTCCCCCTGCCTTTGGAAATGGTTCAGCCCAGTTCCCCTTTCTTCTGCTTTCCCTCCCATATTTGAAAACGGTCAATCCCAGAGCTCCCTGCCTCTTTATCCCTACGCCGTTTAGAAATGGCTCAGCCCCGCTCCCGTTTCGTTTTCACTCCTTTTGGAAATGGTTTAACCCAGGTTCTTACCCCCCCCCCCAGACGCTTAAAAATAGTTCAACCCATGACCCCATGGCACGAGTGTCCACTGTCACGCATGCGCACTCGCGGCCGCTTGATGGCGTGCGCATGCGCAGTCATTCACCTCCTGTTCGGCCAGCAGCGCCCGAGCCTCCCGCTGTCGCTGCTCCTCCTGCGCCTGCGCCTCGTCCCGCCGCACGCGGGCCACATTGTCCTTGTTCCGCACGTGCCACGACTTCTTCGGCAGGATGTTCATGGTCCCCGCTCGGGTCCGCCCGGCGCCGCGCCACTTCAGCTTCCGGGTCAGCTCCGCGTTCCAGAGCCGCCCCCTTTCCCCCGCTCTGAATCCTGATTCGCGGGTCCTAGTCCCGCCCTCGCTCCCTGATTGGAGACCCAACGCAGCACCGCCCCTTTTGCCTGATTGGTCCCCATCCAACCTCCCGCCCGAGCTCTTCTCTCATTGGCCTATTGTAGCCACGCCCCTCAGCCAAGCTCTGATTGGGCCAAGCTGGACACAGGCACAGCCCCTTGTAGCCCATTGGACGGGCCAAGGTCCCATTTTCACACCTCCCCTCCCCCACCCTGGGGCTGTTGCCCCCCCCCCCGAGGAGTGAGACACTCCGGCCCCCTCCCCCATCTCTGTCCTCCCCTGCCCCCTCCCCCCTTCTCTGTCTGCCCCCCAGTGCCAGCCCCATCTGCAAACCAGCGGAACTCCTCGCCGCAGGACCCGCCCTTCCCCCAACACCAATGGGGAGACCAGCCTGAGCCTCCCCTCACCCCCACCCCCTGCGCTGCACCCCAGCTCTGGCAGCAGCCGGGTCACACGACGCTGCCAGGTGACCAGCCATTGGTCTGACACCGTATGGCCCTTCCTGGGTACCCAGCATGCACAGAATCACACGGCCTCCCTTGCAGCCGGGGGGAGAGCAGGGCAGAGATGTGAACAGTGGGCTCATTGGATAACCTTCACAGTTACACCCAGTCCCCCCCCCCTTCCCCTCTTTATCAGAGGCTGCAGTGTCGGGGGAGAGGTGGGAGCCAGCTTTTAAGCCTGCTTCCCACACGTACCAGCTCCCACAGATCCACCTGCCTCCCTCCATCCACCCCACTGCTGCTTCTGAGAGAGGCAGCAGCAAGGTGGGGGGGGGGGGAGTCAAGCATGCAGGAGCCAATGCTCACAGGCAGCACGCACAAGCCAGCTCCTGCCTCCATGAAACTTTAAGCGGTTACATGTTTACCTAAATAAACACATTCATTTTAACATCCCTAGGGCAGGAGACCAAGCACTCGCTGAAACAGTGGAAGTAGCAGGATGGATGGGACAAACCCACCACTACTTGCCTCTAGCCCTGAACGTAAGAACGGCCACACTGGGTCAGACCAAAGGTCCATCTAGCCCAGGATCTTATCTGCCGACAGTGGCCAATGGCAGATGCCCCAGAGGGAATGAACAAAACAGGAAATCATCAAATGAGCCCTCCCTTGTCACTCATTCCCAGCTTCTGACAGAGACTAGGGGGGAGAGCAAATTTACCTAATCTCCATAAATTTGCCTAGTAGTTGAACCTTGTCCTCAGACAGGGAGTTCCACAGATTGTGCACTGGGTGAAGAAAAACTTCCTTTTGTTTGTTTTAAACCTGCTACCTATTCATTTCATTTGGTGACCCCTAGTTCTTATGGGAACAAGTAAATGACTTTTCCTTATTCACTTTTTCCACACCAGTCATAATTTTATAGACCTCTCCTTATCCTCCCTTAGTCTCCTCGTTTCTAAGTTGACAAATCCCAGTCTTTTTAATCTCTCTTCATATGGGACCCATTCCAAATGCTCGATCCTTTTTGTTGCCCTTTTCTGAGCCCTGCACACCAGGCCTCCCCCCCCCCCACCCCTCCCCCCCCCCCCCCCGTGGCCACCTTGATTACTTACCCTTTGACCAAGTAGCATTCTATTTTTACTTTTTAATTTCAACCAAAAATGGTGCTTTCGTTGTAACTTTTTCCCACCACTTTTCCCAGCTGCAGAAAAATCAGAAGAGGGTTAAAAAATGTCTGGGGCAGGAGGTTGGGGGTGGGCGTCACACAGTGATTTAATAACATTAGGTGTGAGAGACTCAAAAAGTTACAATTTTATAAGATGTTAAATTGTTATCATTGGGGCACAAAATACACCTAGAAAGGGGCCTGAAATCAAACGCTGGGAAGTTCTCACGCAGGGTTTCTCGGGCTTGGCCTAGTTGTAAATGCCAATGATTGTCAATAGCAGTATCTCTTTTGGGGTTTGGGTGTGTGCGTACGATGAAATCAGCCTGAAAACCCCCAATCAGGGAGGGAGAGACGCAGGTCTCTGTCAAAACGGGGAGACGGATCAGGTCTTGTAGCTGGGGAATACCAGCGCAGCTACCCTGGACTGCGACAATGGAGTTCTGCAGCCAGCTGGCGGCAGGGGATTCACATGGGTCCACCGTTTGGAGGAAGTGGGGCTAGCCCGGGGCAGGAAAGAGAACACGAGAATGGAGTGTGGAATCCGGGCTCATTTCAAACACAAGGAATAACACCTCTCCTGAAAGGATGTCAGTCACGCGCCGGGTTCTACTTCACTTCCTGTCTGAAACTGAACAGTGGTGCTGGCTGGTGGTAAAGAGAAGCTGGTTCTTAGCACCAGGTCTCTGTATAAACGCCTTTGGGCACCACCTCAGAGGGGCCGTGTCGGGCGAGGGGACAGAAACAAGCTCTGGGCTCTTTGGGGGTTTCTGTCATTCCCCTCCAGCAGGGGGCAGTCTCGGCGCACAGGGAATCGGTGTCGCTGGCCGGGGAGGGATGGTCCAACAAGTTAGGTCAAGAACCCTCCGCAAATCAGCTGGCGGAGTTGTCTTGTTCCGGGAGGGGAAATCGTGGCGTCTGCTGCGCTCTCCTTAACTCAGCTCTGTGATCTGAGTCACTAAGAAAACTTTATTCCGCCCCTCCTGTGGGAGAAGAAAGGGTTAAAAAGCAGTGGGGAAACCCTAGGCATGGGTTCCCAAACTGGGGTGCGTACCCCCCTGGGGGGGGGTGAAGAAAATCCAGGGGGGATGCGAGGCGACCCAGCCTCCTCCCCCCCCCCCCATCAAGTTTTGCTGCCCTGGTCAGTTCCTTTTTTTTTTTTTTGCTCAACAAGTTTTGCTGTTATTTTTTGGGGGAGGGGGGGGCGTGAAGGTTTTTCAAAAATCAAAAAGGGGGCGTGATGCCGAAAAGTTTGGGAACCACTGTCCTAGAGAATAAGTACAGCCATCTAGGGCACTCCGAGGGCCCCTCTACCCTGGCATCCTGCCTCTGCCACAGCCCCGTCCCATCCACTTCGGAGCAGGTACCACGGCAGCCCCTAGTGGCCGAAGTGGGGCGTACACTGTTCCTCATTTATCCCTGTCAGTGTCCCATCCTGCCAGGCAGATCATCTTGCAGCAGGGAGTCCCACCGGCTAACGGTGATTTGAGACGGGAACCGGCTCTCCCGCAGCAGTGAAAAGCCCCGGGGCCCAATCGCCGCCCTTCTGTGCCAGCCAGTCCTCACCCTGAGGCCAGAGGGGAGCCAACGCCCCTAAAGGGGAAAGGCCCTGGGCCCCATTCTCTGAGCCAGCCAGCCACCCTAGAGGGGACAGGCGCCCTGACGTCACTCACCAGCCGGAGCTGCCCTTTGAGTTCCTTCACCAGGCGGCTGTAGGAATTAGCCAGGGCCATCAGGTAGAACATGAGGATGCTGCGGTGGGGGAAGGGAAGAGCAAAGGTCAGGAGGCTCGTGAGAGATGGGGGGTAGGGGCCGTGAGGCAGGGACCTGGCAAGGGGGGAATGTCAGAAGGGGGATTATCTGCGGAGCCAGCACAGAATTCTGTGTGTGTGTCTGTCCGTCCATCCCTGCTGGAGGGGACAGGCCCTGCTGTGTGTCCGTGTCCCTGCTGTCCAGGGTCAGACCTGCCCCCCTCCCCCCGAACCCCTGTGTGTCCTATCCCCCCTAGCGCCCCCGGCCCAGGGGGATTCCGCAGTGGCCCCTCACCACAGCAGCAGGAAGAGCGGCACGGCGAAGGCCAGCGAGCCCACAAACTGCAGGAACTCCCGGGCCACGCGGGGCAGGGCGTCGACGGCTGCCGAGAGGATGCTCCACATAGTCGGCTCGCCCCGGAAGGGGCCACAGGCCTGGGAGGGCTGGAGGCTGCGGGGGGGGGGAGGGGGAGGAGGAGAGTGTGAGCTGGAAGCAGAGGGGGAGGGGAGGGATGAGTCCAAGGCAGGGGAGCAGAGTCCAGACCCAGTGCTGGTCAGGGGCGGAGCAGCAGCAGCATCCTGGGGGATGGTCAGGGGAGGGGAGGGGGGGAGTTGTGACCTGTGGAGGGGGAAGATCAGGAGGGGTCAGGTTCTCAGGGTCACTCCAGGGCTGGGGGGGGAGAACTCTCAGGGTGGGGGCAACCAGAGGAGCTGAGGGGCTGAGTGAGGGGGCAGAGAACCCCATGGAGCTGCGGGGAAATCTTGGGACCAGATGAGGGGGTGGGGGCCCCAGGAAGCTGAGAAGGGGGTGGGGGACCTTGCAGGGGGGGCTAGGCAAGGGGGGGCAGGGACCCAGGGACCAGATGAGGGGGTGGGGGCCCCAGGAAGCTGGGGAGGAGGTGGGGGACCTTGCAGGGGGGCTAGGCAAGGGGGGGCAGGGACCCAGGGACCAGATGAGAGGGTGGGGGCCCCAGGAAGCTGGGGAGGAGGTGGGGGACCTTGCCAGGGGGGCTAGGCAAGGGGGGGCAGGGACCCCAGGGAGCTGAGGGGGGGTGGAGACCCCAGAGAACTGTGGGAACGGGGCCGGGGAGGGGGCACTCACACAAAGACGCTGTAGAGGACGGGCACCCAGGAGATGGCCAGGCCCAGCAGCAGAACCAGCAGGAAGAAGAAGCTGGAGCTGGAGGCGCGGAAGGTGCGGTCGGCCGGGCGGCAGTTCGAGAACAGGGTGAACTGGGGGCGGAGGGAGACACGTGGGCCTGGGGCCATGAGCCCCCCGCCCGGAGCCAGGAGAGAACCCAGGCTGCCGAGCTCCCAGCCTGCTCCGCTCTAACCACTAGGCCCCACCCCCGTCCCCAAGCTGGGGACCCAGGCGCCCGGTTCTCACCTTCTTGAGGTAGAAGAGCAGGACGAACTTGGCGCTGTTGAGCAAGGGCAGCAGAGGGGAGAAGGCGGCGCCCACCCAGCACACGGTCTGGCTGTACACCAGGTCCAGCACGTTGGGGGGCACCAGGAACTCCTGCGGGCCCAACAGCCGGGCCAGGGGGGCGGGGCCATGGGTCACCAGCAGCCTGGGGGCAGCAAGAGGGGGTGAGGGGCTGGTGGACACCCCCCCAGCCCTACCCCACAGCTCCCCACCCCAGCCACTGCCCCCCACCCTGAGCCCTGCCTCCTGCCCCAACCCCGGCCCAGCCCTGCCCTCTGGCCTGCCCCAAACCCCATAGCTACCCCACTCTCTCTAGGGCCTCCCCTGTATGGCCACTGATCCTCACCCCCACCCCTAGAACACCCCCCAACGCCCACCACTCACTTCCTGGGGAATTCCACCAGCAGCAGCACCAGCAGCACCACGAGGAAGTCGAAGAGCAGCAGTTTGTACATCTCCCGCCCCACGCTGGTCTCCCAACACTGCGGGGAGACGAGGCCTGTCAGCGCCCTAGGACCCAGGCGCTCAGGTTCCCAGCCCTGCCCCCACCACTAGACCTCACTGCCCGCCCCGCACCAGGAGAGAACCCGGGCTCCCAGCCCTCCCCGCTCCAACCACCAGGCCCCACTGCCCTCCCCGAGCCAGGACGTCCGGCGCTGACCGGGTGCTCCTGGTGGTTGTAGCGGCAGGTCAGGCAGGCGGCGCTGTCCAGGTCCCCGTGGCAGGTGATCTGGGTCCAAAGCGAGACGAGCAGAACCACGAGGCTGGAGAGACGCAGGAACACGGTCCTGCCAGAGAGAGAGGGGCTGAGTCTGCGCAAGTGGGACCCCCCGGCCCGGCTCCGGACAAGGCCCCTCTGGGGAGCTGGTTTTACAGAGACCCCTGGGGGTGGGGCCAGAGCTGGGTATCTGGGACCCCCGGCTCAGCCCTGTCCCTAGGGAAGGGGTGGGGTGGGGGTGAGTATCCGGGACCCCTGGCCTGGCGTTACCCCTGGGGGTGGGGTGGGGGCGAGTATCCAGGACCCCTGGCCTGGCGTTGCCCCTGGGGGTGGGGTGGGGGTGAGTATCTGGGACCTGGCCTGGCGTTACCCCTGGGGGTGGGGTGGGGGTGAGTATCCAAGACCCCTGGCCTGGCCTTGCCCCTGGGGGTGGGGTGGGGGTGAGTATCTGGGACCCCTGGCCTGGCCTTGCCCCTGGGGGTGGGGTGGGGGTGAGTATCCGGGACCCCTGGCCTGGCGTTACCCCTGGGGGTGGGGTGGGGGTGAGTATCCGGGACCCCTGGCCTGGCATTGCCCCTGGGGGTGGGGTGGGGGTGAGTATCTGGGACCCCTGGCCTGGCGTTACCCCTGGGGGTGGGGTGGGGGTGAGTATCCGGGACCCCTGGCCTGGCGTTGCCCCTGGGGGTGGGGTGGGGGTGAGTATCCGGGACCCCTGGCCTGGCATTGCCCCTGGGGGTGGGGTGGGGGTGAGTATCCGGGACCCCTGGCCTGGCGTTACCCCTGGGGGTGGGGTGGGGGTGAGTATCCGGGACCCCTGGCCTGGCGTTTCCCCTGGGGGTGGGGTGGGGATGAGTATCCGGGACCCCTGGCCTGGCGTTACCCCTGGGGGTGGGGTGGGGGTGAGTATCCGGGACCCCTGGCCTGGCGTTACCCCTGGGGGTGGGGTGGGGGTGAGTATCCGGGACCCCTGGCCTGGCATTGCCCCTGGGGGTGGGGTGGGGGTGAGTATCCGGGACCCCTGGCCTGGCGTTACCCCTGGGGGTGGGGTGGGGGTGAGTATCCGGGACCCCTGGCCTGGAGTTGCCCCATGGGGCTGGCTGCGCCCCCGCCGGTACCTCAGCAGGGTGAGTTTGATCTCCAGGCTCAGCGGGTATTTCTCCAGGCGGACGAGCAGGCCGAAGGCCAGCGGCACCAGCTGGTTGGCGACCGTGATGACTATGGAGGGCAGATAGGCCACCAGCAGCCCCAGGAAGAACCCCTGCTGGCTAGGGCCAGTGTCCTGCGGGGAAGTGGGGGGGGGGGGGGGGGGTCACTGTGGGTCAGAGCAGAATCCCCTCCCCCTACAAGGGCGGGGAGCCAGGTTAGCGCCAGTGCCCCCCACGGCAGGAGGCCTGTCGGCTCTGGGGCGAGGGGCCACAGGGGCGTGGCCGAGCTGGGGGCTGCGGGTGAAGAGTGAGGGGGGCCTGTGGGGGGACACGGGGGCTGTGGGGGGCGCAGGGGCGGGTGGGGGAGTGGTGTGTGGAGTGGGGGGGCTGTGGGGGGTGCAGGGGCGGGTGGGGAGTGGTGTGTGGAGTGGGGGGGCTGTGGGGGGGCTGGAGTGGGGGGGGTGGGGGGCGGGGGCGGGTGGGGAGGGGGGGGTGGGGGGGTGTGCAGAGTGGGGGGGACTGTGTGGGGGGGCAGGGGTTTTCGGGGGGTCGTGGGGGATGCGGAGGTTGGGGGGGGCTCACCTGGGCGTACTGGGTGGCCCGGTAGATGCAGTAGAAGGCTGCCCCCAGCAGCAGCAGCACCAGCAGGTTGAGGACCCCGCGCAGGCCGTACAGGGCGGCTCGCTGGCCCATGGTGCGCTGGGCCATGCGGCGCCGCAAGGTCTGCTCCTCCAAGTCCATCTGGGGGAGACGCCGTCAGAGCCGCCCCGCCCCCATGCCCGGCCCCCTCCCTGCCCCCCATACCCAGCCCCCTTTTTTCCCCCATGCCTGGACCCCTCCCTGCCCCCCATACCCGGCCCCCTTTTTTCCCCCATGCCTGGACCCCTCCCCACTCCCCATACCTGTCCCCTTCCCTCTTTGCCCTCCCACTGCTAATCCTCTTCCTGCCCTGGACCCCCATACCCAGCCCCCCCCCCCCACCCCATTCCTGCCCCCCAGCCATGCCTCCCTCGCCTACCCATCAGCCCCCTCTCCAGCCCCCCAATCACACTCCAACCCCCACCCTCCTCTGCCCCAGAGCCCCGGCCATTCCCACTCCCTGACCCGCAGCTCGTAGCGCAGGCTGTTGTGTTTCATGTGCACTGCGGTGCCCGGCGCCAGGCAGAAATCCCAGCCGGCGAAGACCTTGTTGCTGTAGGTGCTGAGCGCCCCGCTCTCGCTCACCAGGCTGCGCTTCAGGAGCTGGACGGCCCTGGGGGGAGAGCCACGAGGCCAGGGTGACGGCCTCCAGGAGATGGCGAAATGCAGCCAGACAGTGGCTGGGTAGACGGTGACCCCTCCCCCAGCCCTGGGCTATGGGCCCTTTGGGGCGGGGCTGGCCCCACGCAGGCAGGCGTCTCACCTGTAGACCACCAAGAGCAGGCAGACGGACAAGTAGCCGAGGACGCTGAGGAGATAGGCCAGCGGCAGGTTGTAGGAGAAGCCCACGAAATCCACGGCCGAGTTTCGGTAATAACCGTAGAACAGGTAGGTGAGCTCCATGAACCCCTGAAAGAGACCCGGCCTGAGTGGGGGGCACCACTAGGGGGCGCTGCCTGGGAGGGCGGGGAATGGGGCAGGGGCCTGTCCCCTCCAGGGGGCGCCAGCTCCCATCCACGGGATCCTTGGGAGATGGGCCAGGGCTGGGGGTCTCACCGTGCCAGAGAGCAGGTCCATGATGTAGGTGAAGTAGCTGACCAGGCCGTGCTTGGTGGGGTCGTATTGCAGGCAGACGCTGTTCACTGGAGGGGAGAGAAGGGGGTGAGAGCCCCACAACCAAACACCCTCTGGGTCACCCCCTGTTCCTGGACTGGGGACCCAGGTGTTCGAGTGCCAGTCAAGAAGCTATTCCTCCCCCACCCTTTTTTTTGCAGGGGATGGGACCCAGGCGTCCGGGCTGCCATACGGGGTGGGGGAATCTCCCCGGGGGGGGTGGGGGCAGGCATCCAGGCTGCCATACAGGGTGGGGGAATTCCCCGGGGGGAGCAGGTGTCCAGGCTGCCATGGGGGGTGGGGGAGGATCTCCCATGGGGGACCCTGGCGTCCGGGATGCCATGAGGGGTGGAGGAATCTTCTGGGGGGGGGGGAGGCATCCGGGCTGCCATATGGGGTGGGGGAATCTCCCCGGGGGGGCGGGGGCAGGCATCCAGGCTGCTATATGGGGTGGGGGACTCCCCCGGGAGGAGCAGGTGTCCAGGCTGCCATGGGGGGTGGGGGAGGATCTCCCATGGGGGAACCTGGCGTCCGGGGCGGCCATGCCTGTGGCGTTCTGCCCGCGCTGGGTCTGGTTCAGCTGCAGCGCCTCGAAGGCGGCGTTGGGGGCCACCACAAAGCCCAGCTGCAGCAGGGCCCCCCCGAGGTTCAGCAGCACCAGGAAGCGCAGGAAGTTGAAATACGACTGGATCCCGGTGCCGAAGTGACCTGAGGGGGCAAAGGGCAGCGTCACCCCAGCAGTGAGTCTCAAGCGCCAGGCTCCCCCGCACGAGGGGGGCCCAGCAGAGAGAGGGCCCCAGGGCTCCCAACGCGGGGGGGGGCCTCCTACCTTCAATGCGGTGCAGGGAATTCCTCCACACCTGGGCGTACAGCAAGGCGCCCCCCACCTGCCCCTGGAGGCGGCGCGTCCCCAGCCGCCACCGCTCCCAGCGGCTCCGTCTCCAGGCCGCCTGCTGCTCCCGGAGCCTGCCGGGGTGTGGGGCAGTCAGAGGGGGGGAGACCAGGGCACACCCGTGCCCCCCCCCCGCTCTAACCACTAGACCCCACTCCCCTCCCAGGGCCAGAAGATAACACCCAGGCATCCTGGCTCCCAGCTGCCCCCCAGCCAGGAAGGAACCCAGGCGTCCGGCTGGGCAGGGGGTACCTGAGCCTCCGTTTCTCCACCATGCAGAGGGGCAGCTGCTTCAAGGGAACCGATTCCTGCTCCCCAGCTCCATCCCCGTCCGGCTCCTGGGGGGGCCCCGAGGGATCCCCCTGGTCCAGGGCAGCCCCCCATGCCTTGGCCGCGTTGCCACGGAAACGCAGGGTCGCGTTGCTTGGCAACTGGAGGAAGAGGGATGAGGGGGGCTGCTGCCCCCAGTCGCTATCATCTGGGCAGGGAGCAAAAGGGGTTAGTGGGGAGAGAAAGTGAGCCCCTCCCCCCGCACTGTGTGTCCAGGGAGGGGACCCAGGAGTCCAGGTCCTGGGGGGGGGTGTGTGCTGGGGGCAGGACCCAGGAGTCCAGCTACTGGGGGGGGGGGGGCTGTGTGTGCTGGGGGCAGGACCCAGGAGTCCAGGTACGGGGGGGCTGTGTGTGCTGGGGGCAGGACCCAGGAGTCCAGGTACGGGGGGGCTGTGTGTGCTGGGGGCAGGACCCAGGAGTCCAGGTACAGGAGGGGGCTGTGTGTGCTGGGGGCAGGACCCAGGAGTCCAGGTACGGGGGGGGGGCTGTGTGTGCTGGGGGCAGGACCCAGGAGTCCAGGTACGGGGGGGGGCTGTGTGTGCTGGGGGCAGGACCCAGGAGTCCAGGTACGGGGGGGGGGGCTGTGTGTGCTGGGGGCAGGACCCAGGAGTCCAGGATACGGGGGGGGGGGGGCCTGTGTGTGCTGGGGGCAGGACCCAGGAGTCCAGGTACGGGGGGGGGGGCTGTGTGTGCTGGGGGCAGGACCCAGGAGTCCAGGTACGGGGGGGGGGGCTGTGTGTGCTGGGGGCAGGACCCAGGAGTCCAGGTACGGGGGGGGGGGGGCTGTGTGCTGGGGGCAGGACCCAGGAGTCCAGGTACAGGAGGGGGGGCTGTGTGTGCTGGGGGCAGGACCCAGGAGTCCAGGTACTGGAGGGGGCTGTGTGTGCTGGGGACAGGACCCAGGAGTCCAGGTACGGGGGGGGGGGGGGCTGTGTGTGCTGGGGACAGGACCCAGGAGTCCAGGTACAGGAGGGGGGCTGTGTGTGCTGGGGACAGGACCCAGGAGTCCAGGTACAGGAGGGGGGCTGTGTGTGCTGGGGGCAGGACCCAGGAGTCCAGGTACGGGGGGGGGGGCTGTGTGTGCTGGGGACAGGACCCAGGAGTCCAGGTACAGGAGGGGGGGCTGTGTGTGCTGGGGACAGGACCCAGGAGTCCAGGTACAGGAGGGGGGCTGTGTGTGCTGGGGGCAGGACCCAGGAGTCCAGGTACAGGAGGGGGGGGTCTGTGTGTGCTGGGGGCAGGACCCAGGAGTCCAGGTACGGGGGGGGGGGCTGTGTGTGCTGGGGACAGGACCCAGGAGTCCAGGTACAGGAGGGGGGCTGTGTGTGCTGGGGACAGGACCCAGGAGTCCAGGTACTGGAGGGGGGCTGTGTGTGCTGGGGACAGGACCCAGGAGTCCAGGTACTGGAGGGGGGCTGTGTGTGCTGGGGGCAGGACCCAGGAGTCCAGGTACGGGGGGGGGGCTGTGTGTGCTGGGGACAGGACCCAGGAGTCCAGGTACTGGAGGGGGGCTGTGTGTGCTGGGGACAGGACCCAGGAGTCCAGGTACAGGAGGGGGGCTGTGTGTGCTGGGGGCAGGACCCAGGAGTCCAGGTACGGGGGGGGGGCTGTGTGTGCTGGGGACAGGACCCAGGAGTCCAGGTACAGGAGGGGGGCTGTGTGTGCTGGGGGCAGGACCCAGGAGTCCAGCTACTGGGGGGGGGGGGTGTGTGCTGGGGGCAGGACCCAGGAGTCCAGGTACGGGGGGGCTGTGTGTGCTGGGGGCAGGACCCAGGAGTCCAGGTACGGGGGGGGTCTGTGTGTGCTGGGGGCAGGACCCAGGAGTCCAGGTACTGGGGGGGGGGGGCTGTGTGTGCTGGGGGCAGGACCCAGGAGTCCAGGTACAGGGGGGGGGCTGTGTGTGCTGGGGGCAGGACCCAGGAGTCCAGGTACTGGGGGTGGGGGGGGCTGTGTGTGCTGGGGGCAGGACCCAGGAGTCCAGGTACTGGGGGGGGGCTGTGTGTGCTGGGGGCAGGACCCAGGAGTCCAGGTACAGGGGGGGGGGCTGTGTGTGCTGGGGGCAGGACCCAGGAGTCCAGGATACGGGGGGGGGGGGACCCAGAGGTCCGGGATATCCGGGGGATAGTCTGGGACCCAAGTCCATGTACGGGGGGGGGTTGCTGGGGGCAGGACCCAGACTTCGGGTTAGTTGGGGCGGGAGGCTGAGACCCAGGAGTCCCGGGGGGGGGGGGTCTGGGACCCAGGGCTTCCGGAGAGGGGGGGGGGGCTCCGCACCTGTCCCGTCGCGGCCCGGCTGCCCCCGTCGCGGCTCCATTGCCTCCGGGAAGCAGGAAACGCGGCGGCTTAATCATTGTCCCGGCGGCGGGGCGCGGCGCAGCCCGGGGGGGGGGGGGACTGGCCCCGACCCCTTTGATAGAGCTGGGGGTCGGGGGGCTGGTGCACGGGGATCAAATGGGGGTTCGGGGGGCTGGTGCACGAGGATCAAATGGGGGTTCGGGGGGCTGGTGCACGAGGATCAAATGGGGGTTCGGGGGGCTGGTGCACGGGGATCAAATGGGGGTTCGGGGGGGCTGGTGCACGGGGATCAAATGGGGGTTCGGGGGGCTGGTGCACGGGGATCAAATGGGGGTTCGGGGGGCTGGTGCACGGGGATCAAATGGGGGTTCGGGGGGGCTGGTACACGGGGATCAAATGGGGGTTCGGGGGGGCTGGTGCACGGGGATCAAATGGGGGTTCGGGGGGGCTGGTGCATGGGGATCAAATGGGGGTTCGGGGGGGCTTGTGCACGGGGATCAAATGGGGGTTCGGGGGGCTGGTGAATGGGGTCAGAGGGGGGCAATGAGACACAGACACTGGGGTTGTTTTCAGCTGTTTATTTGCTCCAGCTGCTGTCCTCGCGGCATAGAAATACCCCCAGGGGCGAGTACAGGACCCTCCTGCCCTAAGCCCTCCCCCCCATCCCCCAATTTCAGAATCCCCCTCCCCCGCTGAGCACAGACCAGCTGCCTCTAATGGGGGACATTCTCATTGCCCCCCCATGGGGAGGGTTTTTGGCCCCATTTAGGCTCACCCCGCCCCTTCAGCTCCACGCCCCACTGGCTGAGAACCTCCGGCTGTTTCAAGCCAGATGAGGGAGCTTGGCTCAAAATGGGGGACCCCCCCTAACGAGGGGGGCCAGGTGTCCGGTTTTGAACCATTTGAGCTTTGTGCCCAGGAAACAAATTGTGAAAACAGAACCGGGGGGTGTTTCCTGGATCCGCTGACTGGGGATTGGGATGTAACGTCAGGTGTGTCTGGTATTTTTGTTGAAACCATCTGGCAACCCCACGCCGCTTCCCCTTAAGGCCACAGGGCAGCACTGGCTGGCTGGGGGTAGAAACCCCCCTTACATTTGGGGGGGGCGGAGTGTCTCCTGCCTTCACAGGGAAAGGTATCACAGGAAGTGGGGGAGGGGCAGGCCTGCAAGCATAGCGTTCCCCCCCCCCCAATATCTGGGGCAGCTTCCCCCTCCCAGCTAGGGAAGCAAGGGCCTGGAGAAAGGGGAGGATTAGGGCTCCCCATCTGCCTTTCCCCACAACTTCCTGCCCCCTCCCTGGCAGGCATGGCGCTATGCGTGGGGCCTACCCCCCAACCTCCAGGATGGGGCAACCCCCTGGGCCCCAAAGAGGGCAGCTCAGAGGCTATTTCTGGCCCCCCATGGAGGCCCTGTGACCAGGGCCGGATTAAGACACACCGAGGCCCTAAATTATGTCAAATTTAAGGGGCCCCCCAGCACAGCCCCAAAACACAAAACTGAGTAATAATCTGAGGCGCTACTTGGCTTGTGCGTAAATCCGGCCCTGCCTGCCCCCCAGGGCCCATGGGGCCGATCGCAGGCACCCTGCACTGTGGCTGTGCCCTGCCCCGCCGCCGGGGTCCAAAGGAGAGGATTGGGGGGGGCCCTGTGCAGTGGGTGGTCCCTGCCCCCCCAGGCCTTTGGTGACCCTGGCAGTGGGGTGGGCTGCTGCCCCTCACGTGCCGTGCGGCCCCACAGCAGCCAGTGGGGGTGGGGCCCCTCACTCGCGGTGCAGCCCCTCAGCGGGGGCCCCCTGCGGCCGGGGGGCTGGGCGGCCCAGGGCGCGGCCCAGGAGCAGCAGGGCCAGGGCGCCCCCGTGGACACAGAAGTAGATGGAGCGCCAGTAGCGCAGGGTGGGCCCCAGGTCCAGCAGCACGAAGCCCATGCACATGTAGTCGTACGCCCGCATCTTGAGGAACCAGTGGAGCCAGGCGCCCCAGGAGCGGTCCGACTCCGGCGCCGCCCCCCGGCGCCCACGCAGCCCAGCCTCCATCGCCCCCTCGGCCGCCAGGCACAGCGGGATGGTCAGGAAGCTGAGGTAGTAGCCGGGGTGCAGGCCGTGCCAGTAGGCAGAGATCAGCATGGTCCAGGCGCTCCTGGGGGGGGGGGACGGAGGGGTTAACCAAGGGGGGGGGAAGGAATGTGCCTGTCTGAGCCCCACCCCCATTTTCTCACTCCTCCCCTGCCGATTGCACCCCCAATTCCTGACCTAAGCCCCCTCCCAGCCACTCCCCCTCCCCGTTCCTCAGCCCCCTGGAGATTTCACCTCTAATCCCCCTTGTGCCTGAGCCCCCCACAATTCCCGCCCCCACATCGTCCGAGGCCCCCTCCTCATGCACCTGAGATTTCCCAACCAAACCCTGGCCTGGCCCCCCCCCCATATCTGAGTTCTCCTCCCCCATCACCCCCTTTCCCGGAATCCCCAAGCCTGGCCACCTCCCCCCTTTTTTGAGCTTCCCCCCTCCCCCAATGTCGGAGCCGCGCCCCCCACCTCAGGACGTAGGAGCGGAAGGGGGCGCTCTTGTAGATGTACTGGGCCAGCCACCACTGCACCGTCATGTTCCAGTAGCGCATGCCGTCCCGCACCCGCACGCAGAAGTCGGTGCCGTGCGGGTCGATGTTCTTGATGGTCTCGTAGTCGTACGCGGGGGGAGCCTCCCCAGGCGCCCCGTCCTCCGCGCTGGGGGTGTGGGGAAGCAGTCAGTGACCGCACATGAGAGCCCATCCCTGGGGGCGCCCCCCAGAGGGGAAAGGCCCCCGCCCCATTGAGATAGCACCCCCTAGTGGGGAGAGGCCTTATCACCCGCCCTCCCTGCGCCAGCCAATCTCTGCCCTGGGGCTGGGTGGGGGCTGGCGCCCCCTGGAGGAGACAGGCCCCAGGCCGCCTTCCCTGCCCCCCATAGCCAGCCAGTGCCTGCCCCAGGCCGGGTGGCAGCCGGCGTCCCTAGAGGGCAGGGCCGTGGCGCACCTGGGGCAATGGAGAGTGGGGCCCCCGCCGGGGCGGGCGCGGGCGGCCGTGGGGTAGGCCCCGAAGGCGGCGGCGATGCAGGCGCTCTCGGCGCACAGCCAGGCCACGTAGAAGCGCATGCGGAAGACGAAGAAGACGGGCACCATGTAGAAGAGGCGGAAGGGCAGCGCCCGGGCCGGGAAGGCCTCGGTCTGCACGTAGTCCAGCGGGAAGAGCCGCGACACCCCCAGGAAGAGCAGCCCGAAGACCGGGGCCAGCCTGACCCGCGCCAGCAGGGGGCGCCAGCTGGGGATGGCCCGCGAGTCCGGCTGCTGCAGCCAGTCCAGGTAGGTCCTGTAGCGGTAGAAGGGACCTGGGGGGGTATAGGGGGATGGAGGGGGAGGGCAGAGGAGGCGTGGGAGGAGTGGGGAAAGGAGGGAAATGCAGTCATATGTAAGCTAGGGGGCTGTGCCCTTTGCTCGCTATACCCGCCAACCCCCCGTCTCTGGGGGGTAGGCAGGCCCAGCTCTCCCCCCAGCTGCCGGGGAAGGGAGGGCCACACCAGCCCCAGCCTCTCACCCCCCACCCCAGCCTCTCAGCCCCTCCACTCCTCCCCCACTGCAGGCCAAGGTCTCTAGGCCCCCCTCCAGCTGCTGGAGGAGGGTCGGGGCAGCGGAGGAGAGTCAGGGGTTAAGCCAGTTAGGACGGAAAGGGGAGGGCCTGGCAGCCCAGGGCCACAGCACCCAGGCTGGGAGGGGGTGGGACTTGTGGCGTGATGACGTCCCTCTGTCGTCCCATGGGAAAAGTTTTTTATACACATAGCGAGAGAGAGGAAAGAGGAAAAGGCTCCTTCCGCAAGGCCCCACTCCCAGCGTTCCCTCTCAGAGTTTCCGTCCGCGAACCGAGCGAGTTTTTCCTTGGGCTTTTGTTTTGGACGGGTGCCGCACCCAAGTTACGCACGAATTCCTACGTGCGTTTCAAATGTTATGGGAGAACAGGGCCAAAACCCATTCGAAACGAAAGTGAAAATCTGCGACTACAACTCAGCGCAACTCGAAGCTTCTGTTCAGCGCTTTCACGCCATCGTACTTCCAGCCTGCCCAGCTTGGCCCAAGCCACACTCACGTCAGAGCCCAAAACATCTGATTTCCTTTGTCTCCTCCCATGCAGGAAACTGATGGGGTTTTCTCCCCTTCCCCTTACAGTCTGGTAAACAGTTAAAATGTATTTTTCTGAAGTGCATCCCTAGATAAAACTCCTTCCCCCTACTAGGTGTAAAAACCGCGCTGTCTGCTGTAGACCCCGGCTTGGCTTGCTTGCGACTGTGAGAATATCAAATGAACTTCCTGCAAGCTCCAACTTGCTGGCCTTGGCCACATCTGGCTGGTGGAGTCAGACCCTTGCTTTTGTCTGGAAAAACCTACTGAATTTCACTTGACATGCCTGATTTAATCATATCTTAGTTACATATTTCCAGCACACCTGTATCACGTGCCAGGGAACATAATAGAGCAAGTAATTAAGGAATCCATCTGCAAACATCTGGAAGATAATAAGGTGAGAGGTAACAGCCAGCATGGATTTGTAAAGAACAAATCACACAAACCAACCTGAGAGCTTTCTTTGCTAGGATAAGCCTTGTGGATAAAGGAGAAGTAGTGGATGTGGTATATCTAGACTTTAGTAAAGCATCTGATACAGTCTCGCATGACCTTTTTATCAGTAAACTATGGAAATGCAACTTAGATGGGGCTACTATCAGGTGGGTGCATAACTGGCTGGATAACTGTTCTCAGAGAGTAGTTATTAATGGTTCACAATCATGCTGGAAGGGCATAACAAGTGGGGTTCCACAGGGGTCTGTTTCGGGGGGCAGTTCTGTTCAATATCTTCATCAATGAATGATGGCATAGAATGCACACTTATTAAGTTTGCAGATGATACCAAGCTGGGAGGGGTTGCGACTGCTTTGGAGGAGGGATCCTAATTCAAACTGGACAAGCTGGAGAACGGGTCTGAGGTAAACAGGATGAGGTTTAATAAGGACAAATGCAAAGCGCTTCCCTAAGGAAGGAACAATCCGTTTCACACACAGAATGGGAAGCGACTGTCTAGGAAGGAGCACTGCCGAAAGGGATCTAAGGCTCAGAGTGGACCACAAGCTAAATACGAGTCTACAGTGCGACGCTGTTGCAAAAAAAGCAAACGTGATACTGGGCTGCATGAACAGGAGTGTTGTGAGCCAGACACGAGGAGTCGTTCTTTCGCTCTACTCTGCGCTGATTAGGCCTCAGTTGGAGGATTGTGTCCAGTTCTGGGCAGCACATTTCCAGAGAGATGTGGAGAAATCGGAGAAGATCCAGAGAAGAGCAACACAAAGGATGAAAGGTCTAGAAAACATGAGCTACAAGGGAAGGCTGAAAGAACTGAGCTTGTTTAGTTTAGAAAGGAGTAGACTGAGAGGGGACGTGATAACTCCCTTTTAGGTACCTGAAAACTGCTATCAGTAGGGATGTAATAGTGTAGTCGAATAACCGATTAGCAACAGCGTATAGGTTAATGCTATAGACTACACGCATTTCCCTCTCCCCGCCCTTGCCAGTACATTTTGGAGCAGGCTGGCCAGCAGTCCAACTCAGTTCCGATTTGCACCAGGTCCAGAACCTACCCCTGCTGCAGCTCTGCTTTTAAAGTGTATTAGGAGCCAGGCGGGCAGGCAACCTGGCTCAGTTCTGGCTCATGCCGAATCCAGGAGCTCAGGCCCACCCTAGGCAGGGGCTGCTGCCTCCCTATTCCCTATTCTGCTGCCTCTGTATCAGAGGCAGCAATGGGTGACAGGCAGCCAGTTCACAAGGGGATCTAATTTTTATACCGGTTCCCCTCATGGATCGTCTCCCGCCAGGCACCCGGCACTGCTGCCTCTGATACAGCGGCTGCCGGCCCTGCCTCCAGGACTATAGAACAGTCAACTAACCGATAAGAATTAATGAGGTTACTCGACTCTTCAATGAACCGATATTTAACATCCCTAGGTACAAGGAGGAGGGAGAAAAACTGTTCTCCTTGGCCCCTGAGGACAGGACAAGAAGCAAGGGGCTTAAACGGCAGCAAGGGAGGCTGAGCTTGGACATTGGGTAAAACTTCCTAACTGTCCAGGGGGTTCAACACTGGAACAAATTGCCGAGGGCGGTTGTGGAATCTCCATCCCTGGAGATATTGAAGAGCAGGTTGGACAGACGCCTGCCAGGGATGCTCTAGCTCAGGGGTGCTCAACCCTTTTTTAATTTGCGACCCCCAGGGCTGGGAACGTTTTTGTCGAGAGAAAAAAAAAAAGGCCCTGAGAACATTTTGTTTCGGCCCCTTTAATTTAAAGTGGCGGTCCGCTCCCCTGCCGCTCCCCCCGCCACGTGTACATCGGGCGCCGAGCTGAGAAAACAAAACGGAGTTGAGCAGTCGCTCTAGCTGGTGCTTGGTCCTGCCGTGAGGGCAGGGGACGGGACTCGATGTCCTTGCGAGGTCCCTTCCCGTTCCAGCACTCTGTGATTCTACGAATCCTTTCTAGGTGACCCCGCACATCCCCACACAAGCCTATTAGCGGGGGAGTCAGTTTGCAACGACACCTTACGCATTCTACACACCGACAAGTCCAACAGCGAGGGGGGCAGACTCAGTACGTCAGGCCTCACAAAAGGACTCGTGAAGCACCGGCGGACCTCAGTTTCCCAACCCCGTCGGCGAGGCGCTCAGCACCTGTGGGGCCGTCCCACCGACCTGAGTGGGAACCAAAGCCACTCAGCACATTTCAGGGTTGGACTCGTGTGCAGTCCGGGTCGTGTTGATTCCCGCTTTTAGCTGGCCCGGTGGATCCGGCCTTATTAGTGCCATTGTTTTCACGAATTGTGCACCAACCTCTTTGGGGAGAAGGGACTCCCAGAAGCGGGGAGGGAAAAACCCTGCAACGTTTCACTCTGCAATCTGTACGACCCTCAATAATAGACACATAAATCATAGAGCTGGAAGGGACCTTACAAGGGCATCAAGTCCAGCCCCCTGCCCAAGGCAGGACCAATCCCAACTCAATCAACCCGGCCAGGGCTTTGTCAAGCTGAGACTTAAACACCTCTAGGGATGGAGATTCCACCCCCTCCCTAGGGAACCCAGCCCAGCGCTTCACCACCCTCCTAGGGAAATAGTTTCTCCTAATATCCAACCTGGACCTTTCCCACCACAACTTGAGACCATTGCTCCTTGTTCTGCCATCTGTCACTACTGTGAACAGCCTCTCTCCATCCTCTTTGGAACCTCCCTTCAGGAAGTTGAAGGCTGCTCTCAAATCCCCCCTCACTGGTCTCTTCTGCAGACTAAACAGACCCAAGTCCCTCAGCCTCTCCTCGCAGGTCGTGTGCTCCAGCCCCTACTTGTTACTGAATGTACATTTCTTCACAGATATACACCCACAAACACACACAAAATGTCCCTGGCCCCTAGAGCAACCACGCCGTACCCCGGCTCCGGCTCCGGCACCAGCAGCCCACTCCCCACCCAGAGCCGGGACCACAGCCCAGGAGTCCTGGCTCCCAGCTCCCCTCCCCCCGGTCTAGCCATTAGATACCATCCCCCGCCCCCGAGCCAGGGAGAGAACCCCCCCCCCAGTACCTGTCAGGAGCCCCACGTAGCAGAAGCTGTAGCAGAGGATCTGGCCCAGCCCCGGCACGCTGGGGATCAGCCCAACCATGGGGCCCTTGGAGAATGAGGCCACGTCCTGCTTCTTGGCCTGGCTGAGCTCCTGCACCTCATTGGCCAGGCTCACCATCTGGGGCAGGGCGAAACACCAGGGTGAGTGACCCCTACTGGAGCACTGCCGCTGCACGGCATCCACCTACCCCCAGCACGGTGCCCCCTCCCACAGCGCAGCGCCCCACGGCGGCCCCTTCCCACAGCGCAGCGCCCCACGGGGGCCCCCTCCCGCAGTGCAGCACCCCCATGGCGCCCTCTGTCACAGTGCAGTGCCCCACAGCGTCCCAATGAAGCCAACACCGAGTGGGAGGGCAACACAACCCCCCCCCCCACACACACACAGAGCACCTTGAGGGTCAGCAGCAGCTGCATGGCGTTGGTGAAGGGCGTCGGGGCCGGCAGCCCAAAGAAGGTCACCGTCCGGAAGAAGAGCAGGTAGGAGAAGGTCCAGCCGAGGGTCAGGTAGTGACAGGACCTGGGGGCAGAGGACAGGCTATTTGGCCTCACTCCCAGAACCCCCTGCTCCTGTCACCTCCCTCCCCCCCCCCCCAATCTTCCTCCCTGGATCCCAGAATTCCCTGCTCCCTTCTGTCTCGCCCCCCCCCTCCAGCTTTCCACAGCTCTCAAAATCCCCCCATCCCCTCCTCCAACCACTAGCCCCCGCTTCCACCCAAGCCGGGATGGAACCCAGGTGTCCTGGCTCCCAGCCCCCAGCACTAACCATTAGGTTCCACTACCCCTCCCAGAGCCAGGGAGAGAACCCAAGTGTCCTGGCTCTTAGCTCACCGGGGGGAGAGGCTGAGGATCACCCATGTGCCCAGGATGGTGACCAGGGAGTGCCAGGTGTGGATGTTGCAAGTGACCAGCGTCAGGAGCAGCCCCACGGCTGCCCCCCCCAACTGCTTCTCTCGGTATCCTGAGGGGGGGGGGGGCAGGAAAGAAACAAATCAGATCTCAGCTCCCCTTCCCAACCAGAGCCCCCCACAGCAAATTCACCTGGCACTTAGGACAACGCAGGGTGGGGACTGGCTGGTTCGGGGGAGGGGGGCAGGGAATGGGGAATGAAGTCTGTCCCCTCTAGGGGGTGCTGGCTCCCATCCAGGTCAGGGCCTGGCCGGCTTAGGGCGATGGGCCAGGGGCCTGTCCCCTCTAGGGGGAACTGGCCCCCACCCAGAGCCACGGTGGAGGGGCTGGCTTGGCGTGCAGGGAAATCCTGAACCCCCAAACCCCTATCCCCTATATGTAGGACCCCAGAATCCAGGAGCTTTTACTGTAGCCCCTCACAAGAAGATTGGCAGGGGGAGGCTAGTGCGAGGGTCCCCCACATCCGTGCACACCTCCCCCCCAATATCTCCAAATTCCTGCTGGCTTGAGACACAGTCCAGCCTCCCCCCTGCCTCCGCCCCCGTAATCAAGAGAAGAAATCTTGCAAGAGGAAGCTGAGGTGAGGAAATGCCGGATGGGAGGGGTGGCCGGCGACGGAGGGGATGGGGGGAGGGAGGAGCTGGGAGGAAGGGCCCTCGCGGGAGGGGAAGAGGGTCTTTTTAGTGGGATTTTCTCTAGCCCCCATCCCTGTCCCCACCCCCAGCCATAGCATGAAGGGGAGGGGCCAGCGCTGCTCCCACATCCGCCCCCCCCCTCAGAGTCACTCACCCCCCCTCTTGAAGAGAAAGCCGATGGGGATGGAGAAAAGCAGCACGGCCAGGTAGGTCCACTCCTGCGGGGTCATCCCAGCTCTGTCGGGGGACAAAACCCAGTGTCGGGCAGTTCCACAGGCCACACAGGCACCAGTGGCTGCAGGGGGGCACTGTGGGCTCAGTCCCGCAGGTGGGAAGGGAAGTGCAGGGAGAGGACATCCGGCCCCAGGGCGGCGATTGGCTGGCTCAGTAGGGGCGGGGAATGGGACATGGAGACTCTCCCCTGCAGGGGGCGCTGGCTCTGCATTGGCAGCATCCCCCATTGTCCAATCCAGCTGAGCACCCCTGGCCCCCCACAGGGCCATGGGCTGGATTGGCCAGCCTGGGGAAAAGGCAGTAAAGGCAGCACAGTGCGGGGAGGGGGCGAGTTAATACACCAGGGATTATATAGGGAACATCAAACTGCCTTGTTGCCCCCAGTAGCCACTGGACAGCCCCCCCCCCCCCCGACACCCCGCATATCCGAGAGCAGAGCCACATTCACATTCATTACGGTAGCTTCTAGCCCCACTCCCCATTGCACCAGGCACTGTGTGCTATTTATTAGGTGTATTATGGTAGCTGCTAGCACCACTCCCCATTGCACCAGGCACTGTGTGCTATTTATTAGGTGTATTACAGTAGCTGCTAGCCCCACCCCATTGCGCCATGGTGTACTAGGTATTTTACAGTAACTGCTAGCTCCGCTAGTGCCAGGCACTGTACAATATGTATTAGGTGTATTACGGTAACTGCTAGCCTCATCCCCATTGTACCAGGCACTGTACAATATGTATTAGGTGTATTACGGTAACTGCTAGCCTCATCCCCATTGTACCAGGCACTGTACATTATTATGTGCAGATAGTCCCCGACTTACGGACGAGTTACGTACCAAACTCTTGGTCGTAACTCGATCTGTTTGTAAGTCGGACCCCATTCACTTAAATGTGACCGCGCTGTTCGTAAGCACGGATCGCGCGTTTGTAACTTGGGGACTGGCTGTAATGCGCTTAACGGGAGATTGGTCGTAAGTACGAACGGTTGTAAGTCGATGCGTTCATAACTCAGGGACCACCTGTATATTGCAGTAGCTCCTAGCCCCGCCCCATGGCACCAGGCGCTGCACGTCATTAGATGCGTTATGGTAACTCCTAGCCCCACCCACGTCACCCGGCGCTGCCTGTCATTAGGTGCATTACGGTAGCCCCGCCTCCCAGCGCCAGGCACTGCTCGTTATTAAGTGCATTATGGTAGCCCTTAGCCCTGCGCCACGGCGCCAGGCGCTGCTCGTCATTAAGTGCATTACGGTAGCCCTTAGCCCTGCCCCACAGCGCCAGGTGCTGCTTGTCATTCTTCTTGGACTGAGCCATCGATTGACGGATCTCATCTTCTATGACTTCATTAATGAGTGACTAACTCAATCCTTGATCGGCAGAGCCAATTACAGATGTCCCATAAAAACCCGCCTACTGCAGGTGTTGTACGTTCCTTTCAGATCCTGCGCTTTTCCTGCAATGCCTGGCTACGCCGACTCTCAAAGCAATGAAGAGCCAGTACAGCGGTTTGCCAGGACAATCTGTCCTGAACTAGAGTATCCAGATCATTGGGAGATAAGCCGCGTGACTTCATGTTGGCCTTTAAAATATCTTTATGGTGCTTTTACTGACCAATGATTGAGCGCTTTCCATGAGCAAGCCGGCCATAGAAGACCATCTTTGGTATCCGCGTGTCATCCAGTGAAACTGTTTGTTCATGGGCATTGCTTCCATGCTCATGACGCCACACAGCCTAAGAACCTCCGTTTTAGGAATTTTGTCCCAATTCACATGGGCAATCGTCCTCAGACCACGCATATGGACTCGATCGAGCTTCAAAACATGGCGACGATATATTGTCCATGACTCCGAGCGATACGGCAGGATATTCAGGACAACTGGCTGATATACCACTACGTTGGTCTGCAGTTTGATACCAGGGTCATTCCACAGGCATTTGGTCAATTTTCCAAAGGCAGCGCTGGCTTTGGCTAGTTGAGCAGATACGACATGATCCACGTTTAGCTAGAAGCCAGTACACTTCCCAGGCAGCAGAACTTGTCAACAGCCTTAAGGACGGTGCCAGCAGCAGTAATCACTGGAGGGCTGGGCTCCTTCCAAACAGGCTGAGGCAGAACTTCTGTCTTCTTGAGATTCACTGTGAGTCCAAAGCGGTGAACAGACGTGACAAAGCGATCAAAAAGCTTTTGTGCATCCTTCACTGAATGAGCCAACAGTGCACAGTCATCAGCAAACTGAAGATCACGGATAGTTGTAGTAACCACTTTGCTGCGAGCCTGAAGTCTCCGGAGACTGAAAATGCTGCCATCTGTTCGGAACAGAATAGGCAAGCCCAACGATAAAAGCAACGAACAGCATCACTGAAAAATAGATGTTGAACAGGAGAGGAGCAAGGACAGATGCTTTGTGCCGCTTGAGATTTCAAAAGGTGCTGCTGTCTCTCCATAGTCAAGGACGCGACCCGGCATGCCATCGTGAAAGGACTGAACAATGCTGACACATTTTTCAGGACAGCCAATTCGCCCAAGTATTTTCCATCTCTGTTACTGTGACGGCGTGTCAGGGAGCCCCCGACCCTGCACCCCCATCCGCAGCCAGATGTGACTCTCAGCCGGCCAGTAGAGCAGAGGTCTTATTGGTTCTCAGGGACAAAGCCTAGCATAGAGTGACATTAGCTAGGACATCATGAGCAGACAGCCTTATTCCTCTCGGGCCATGTCTATCAGCCACATCTTGGAGTTTAACTGCTTGAAGAGGACACCAGTTCTCTTTCATTTGCTGTAATTTGACTTGTGCCTCCTGCTTAGCTCGAATATATGCTGATTTCCTGGCATTCTCTTTGTCATTATTAAGAAGAGCTTCGGCATCTCTGTCCTTGTCGTCAAACCAGTCCTTGTCCCTGGTGTTTTGGAAACCGAGGATCTCGACAGCAATTCTGTAGGTTGTTTCTTTGATGTTAATTCAATCATTCTCAATAGTGGGTGACCTTTCTGGACCTTCATTGCTGATGACTAAGGAAGCATCAAGACTGCGTTGAAACAGCACTTGTGTCTCGGATATTTCAAGTTTGCCTACATCCAACTTTTTTCAGCTTACAGCAGAATGATGGCATATTGGTGGACAAAGATTCAAGGAGACAACACTGTGTACCATGTAGTGGTCAGACCAGGAGCCAGAGCCACGCAGAAAGTTCTCTTTGTTTTGTGACGAAATAGCCAATCATACGCCAATGCTTAGACAGAGGGTGCATCTAAGTTGCTTTGTATTTGTTTGCTTGTTGGAAGAAAGTGCTTGTGACAGCAAGCTCATGCTGCGCACAAGCTGGAAGAAGAAAAGTGCCATTTGAGTTCTCACTGCGAATACCATGATATCCCAGCTCCTTTGACCATTTGGTGTCGTCCTGACCAACTGTAGCATTAAAATCACCGAGGATGTATAGCTTGGATTTGAAAGGCCTGGAACTGCACATCATTAGGTGCATTACGGTAGCTCCTAGCTCCATCCTGCCCCTCATTAGGTGCATTACGGTAGCTCCTGGCCCCGCCCCCTGCTGCACGTCATTAGGTGCATTACGGTAGCTCCTAGCCCCGCCCGGTGCTGCACGTCATTAGGTGCATTACGGTAGCTCCTAGCTCCATCCTGCCCCTCATTAGGTGCATTACGGTAGCTCCTAGCCCCGCCCACTGCTGCACGTCATTAGGTGCATTACGGTAGCTCCTAGCCCCGCCCCGCCCACACTCAGAACTCGCCCTCCCCCGCCTGGCAGCGCCCCCTGGATGGGGGGGGGGAATGAGGGGCCGCGCGGAGCCCAAACGGGGGGGGCGGGGGGATGAAAAACAGCCTGGAGCGGCCCCTCCCCCCGCGCGCTCCCCGCGCCACTCACCGCCCGGGCCCCGCCTCTCCCGGCAGGGTCGGTGCCGAACTTACTCCTGGGGCAGCCCCGCCCCCCCGCCTCCGCGGGGATTGGCCAATGGGGCCGTCGCTCAGCGCAAGCCCCGCCCCCTGCTGGAGCTCTGGCCGCGGCCGCCGGCAAAGGCCCCGCCCCGGAGCTGGGAGCCCAGGCGGGCAGGTGAGTGCGCGCGGGCAGGGGGCCGCGCTGCGTCTGGCCCTTTAAGAACCTGCTTCCCAGAATCCCCGGGGAGGGCAGCCCCGGCGCGGCTCGGCAAGAATGGATTACCCAGCATCCCTTGCGGGGAGGTGGTCCCAGAATCCCCTGGGTGCGCACGCGCTGGGGGGAGGGGTGGATGGAGCGGTTTTTAAGAATGGGACTCCCAGAGTGCCTTGCGGCAGGGGGCGGGGTTTGGTCCTGCAAGGGATTCCCAGGTGGCCAGATCCAGGCTCCCTGAAAAGGGTCTTTCCCGGCATCCTCTGGGGCATCAGCTCTGCTTGGGACCCAGCCCCAGGGCATGCTGGGATTGCAGCACCCTGCCCCCCCAGCTAGGGACCCCCAGCCCCAGGGCATGCTGGGATTGCAACACCCTGCCCCCCCCCAGCTAGGGACCCCCAGCCCCAGGGCATGCTGGGATTACAGCACCCTGCCCCCCCAGCTAGGGACCCCCAGCCCCAGGGCATGCTGGGATTGCAGCACCCTGCCCCCCCAGCTAGGGACCCCCAGCCCCAGGGCATGCTGGGATTGCAGCACCCTGCCCCCCCTCAGCTAGGGACCCCCAGCCCCAGGGCATGCTGGGATTGCAGCACCCTGCCCCCCCAGCTAGGGACCCCCAGCCCCAGGGCATGCTGGGATTGCAGCACCCTGCCCCCCCTCAGCTAGGGACCCCCAGCCCCAGGGCATGCTGGGATTGCAGCACCCTGCCCCCCCAGCTAGGGACCCCCAGCCCCAGGGCATGCTGGGCTTGCAGCACCCTGCCCCTCCTCAGCTAGAGAGCCCCAGGGCATGCTGGGATTGCAGCACTCTGCCCCCCCCAGCTAGAGATCCCCAGCCCCAGGGCATGCTGGGCTTGCAGCACCCTGTCCCCCCCAGCTAGAGAGCCCCAGGGCATGCTGGGCTTGCAGAACCCTGCCCCTCCTCAGCTAGGGTCCCCCAGCCCCAGGGCATGCTGGGATTGCAGCACCCTGCCCCTCCTCAGCTAGGGACCCCCACCCCCAGGGCATGCTGGGCTTGCAGCACCCTGCCCCCCCTCAGCTAGAGAGCCCCAGGGCATGCTGGGATTGCAGTGCCCCACCTCAGAAGTGGCTGTATCTCAGCAGCAGGCTAAGGGTCCCCATATAACCAGCCCTCATGCCCCCACACCAGGGGGCTGCGTCCCTAACCCTTTCTGCTTCCCTCCCTGCAGGGGCCGGGGTGCCATGATCCAGATCCACGTGCTGCAGGGGGCAGCTCTCGTGTGGAGCGCTGAGGATGCCCGGGAGATCCGAGAGCGGTTCCGGCTGGTGGGAACCCTGGTGGGGGCACTGGCCCGCAAGCCCCGGCAGAACACTCGCCTAGGCCTTCCCCTGCAGCTGCTCCCCGAGGAGGCCCGGCTGCTCGCCGAGCTGGGGGAAGCCATCCTGGTGAGGAGCACCGAGACCCAGCCCCTGGTGGAGGGGGAAGAACTGAACCAGGTGAGGGGCCTGGGTCTTTTCTCCTGCAGGGATTGGCTGGCTCGGGGGTGGGGAATAGGGCGGGGGGGGGGGGTCTTTCCCCTCTAGGCAGTGCTGGCTCGGGGCTAGGCCAAGGTGCAGCAGCAGCAGTGTGGAGCGTGTTTGGAGCAGGGCTGCTTTCGGGAGACCGTTGTGCCGCTTACCCCATAATGGTGCTAACCCCGTGTCCCCCTAAACCCAGGCATCCGAGGTGGAGGCCTACAAGCAAGAGCTGGAGGAGAGCTACCAAGAGCAGCAGCGCCTGGCCGGAGCAGAGAGAGGGGCCCTGCTGGCCCGGCTGGCCGACCACATTGCCGAGGGCCGAGCTCGCCGCCGACAGGAGCGTGGGGAGGCGCCAGGTGGGGCTGGTGCGTGCCTGGGGCTCGGAGGGGAAATCCAGGGGCTGCAGAGAAGGGGGAGGGGGTCAGTAAGGGGTGTTTTCCTCTAGCTGTCAGTGCTCAGCGCAGGGCCTGTGTGGCAGGGAGCATGGGTAGGGGCTCAGCTGCAGGAGACTCCTTTGTGGATCAATGTCAGGTCCCCCTATAACAAGCCTCGCCCCAGAGCTGACTGCATCTCAGTGTCTGGTGAGGGGCTCACGGATAACCAGCCCCAGCTCCTCCTAGCCTGTTGCTCTCTCCACTCCCAGATGCTGGAGAGGATTCGGGGCTCCTGGATTCACCTTTCATCCTGCCCCGCGGCTCCATGATGGTCCAGCTGCCCACGGCCCGATGCCACTCGGGGCAGATCGAGCGAGTGGACTGGACCTCCCCCTCCCCGGACTGGCCTCATGCCAACTGCCCAGCCCACGAGGCCCGGTACCATGTCTTCCGTGAGCTGTGGGACCGGGGTTACTACCTGTCTGGGGGGAGCAAGTTTGGGGGAGACTTCCTCGTGTACCCAGGTATGGGGGAACTGGACCAGAGCTGGGCGGGGGGAAATGGGGTAGGAGGAGCTGAGCAGGCTTGGGGAGGGGTACCGGGGGGGGGGGCACTATTGGCTTCAAATGGGGAAGGGTTGGATGGGGGGGTCAAGGAGAGGAGGATTAAAGGGAGTAGGGGGGCAGAGAGCAGCTAGCCTGACCCCTCCCCTTTGGCCTTTTCCCTGCAGGAGACCCCCTGCGGTTCCATGCCCACTACATCGCGCTGTGCTGCCCCCCGGGGGCTCCCCTCCCCCTCTGCGCCCTGGTGGCAGCTGCCCGCCTGGGCACCAGCGTCAAGAAGACCGTGTTGCTCTGCTCCCCGAGCCCGAGCGGCACCGTTGCCTTCACCTCCCTGCAGTGGAGCGGGCTGCAGTGACGCCCGCCCGGCCAGCATCAGCGGACACAGTCCGCACCCCCAACCCAGCCTGCTGAGTCAGCTGGGGACGCTGCTGGGGGCATCTGCCAGATTGGGGCTGAGCAGTTCACGGATGTTACTTAAAAAAAGGGTCCTGGCAGAGCTGTAGGGTAGGGGCTGGAGGGTGGGAGGGGCACCAGCAAGGGTATGGAAAGCCCAGGGCTGGGCTGGCAGGGGCTACGGGTCAGGAGTGAGGGGCACCAGCAGGGCCGGAGGAAGCCTGTGCAGAGCCATCCCCTCTGGTCCAATGGATAGTTTGGGGCAGCTGCCCCAGGCCTTGTGGACAGCTTGGGGTATTACCAGGGGGCCTGGTGTGGGCATCGGGGTTCCCCCCACCCCACTTACCAGAAACCCATGGCAGCAAGTGCTCTGCCACACACCGCTGGGACCCACTGCTGCCAGCATGAAGCCCCTCAATAGTTCCCAGGCCATGGTGCTGAGGGGAAGGAGTTTGGGGGCAGGGATGATATGGGGGGGGGGCGCGTGGAGGGCGCTGTCCCTGGCCCCACAGCCCTTAGGGACAGCACTGAGCCCACAGCTAGGCAAGCAGGGGCTGTGGGGCGCGAGTAAGGGGGGACCCAGGCAGGGAGAAGGAGGGGGCACAAGCAGGACTGGGATAAGGGGAGATGTGGGTCTGGCCCTTCTCTCTACAGACTGGCCAGACTCCAACAGCCTTCATATGTTTTTTCTTTAATTAAAACTTGTCAGAAAATAGATATTATTATTTACTAACTCTCCTGCCCCTGCCCCCAACTGGGGGAAGGCACCTCTGGGAGGCAACAGCCAACCCTTCCCCCAATCTGGGATGCAAATGGGAGGGGCCTGGGTGTGTGCACAACCCCCCCCCCCGTCATTTGGGGGAGGGGGTTGTTTGCCATCTCACATTGCAGGGATTTGTGCAGCCAGCTGAGAGCCAGCCCCCCTTCTCCTCCCAATCAGTGCATGGTGGCAAAGCCCAAAATACATTGGGAACAAACCCAATTCCCCCCCCCCCCCCCCAACAGAACTAGTAGCCTCCAGCGCAATCCATTTCACACAGAATGGGGGTGACCACACTCTCCCGTCCCAAGGGGTAGTAAACAAATTCAGACCAAGCCAATATACAATTGAGGGGAAGCCAGCGGGAATCAACTGCCCCCATACCCACGTTAGGCAGCAATTACCCAAATCAACCTGCAGAACATCCCTTTTGCTGGAAACAGGGACACCCCTCATGAAAATGGAAGGGTCCAGACGCAGTGCCACCAGCCACCCTCAAGTTCTGGCCAATTATAGTAATTGGAATAGTCCATCTGCAAGGAGGGGGTACGTAACAGTAAATATAGCTGGAGCACATCATTCCCTCCACCCCAGTTTCATGTAGATAGCAGCCACTGTCTGGAAGAGTCCAACCGCATGAAGCAAGGAGGGGAAGTTGGTGTTGAAGCTAACTGGGGCACTGGCCCCTCTTGTCTGTCCAATGGGAGCAGCCACCACATGGAAACTGCTCCCCCCCTTAGAAAAAGCTGTGCAGTCTGTGCAATGGGAGCAGCCCACACCTGGAATAGTCCATCTGCAAGGGGGGCGGCTCCAGGCTCAGGGGATCTGCACCCCCCCGGCTGCGCTCGTCAGACACTGATGGTGCGGAAGATGTTGAAGCCGGACAGGGCCGTGGTGATCAGCACCCCAGGGCACTGTGGGTGCCAGTGCAGCTCCTTGATGTCAGTCTCACCCTGGTGCACGAAGAGCAGCTGAGGGGGGATGGAGGCCAGGGCTGGGTCGTCCTCATTCTCCCCTTCCCCCTCCTGGTCCCGCTCCACCGCCAGGTCCCACTGGGTCACCTGGTCGTCAGCGCCGGCGGCCGCAAACACGCCCGCGTCTGTGGGGTGCCACTCCACCGACGTGATGGGCGCTGTGTGCTGCTTGAAGGTTGCCACACTCTTGCCCGTCTGTGGGGGGAGAAAGCATCAGTGGGGGGGCTGCCGGTGGGGAGGGAGGGGCACCGGCAGAGAAGGGGGGAAGCCCAGGACTGGAAGGGGGATTAGAAGTGAGGAGCCTGGGCAGGATTGGGCGCAGGGCTGGGCTGGCCGGGGCTGTGGGGTGGGAGTGAGGGGCGTTGGCAGAGCAGGGGTTGCCTGGGGGAGAGGGAAGAGGGCTGACCTTGAAGAGTCGCAGGTCCCAGATGTGTAGGGCCCCATCGTCCCCCCCGCTGAGGAGGAAGGGCTCATGGCGGTTCCAGCTGATGACGTTGACGTCGCTGGCGTGGGCCTGGCTGGCTGTCAGCATGCAGGCTCTGCTCGGTGCCGCCCGCACATCCCACACCCGGATGGACCCATCTGCTGAGCATGAGGCGAATACCTGGGGGAGAGAGGGTCAGGGCAGCCGCTAGGAGGGTTGTAAAACCCCAGTTAATCCGATAAATGTTAGGTTAACTGACTAGCGGGATCTCACGGCTACAGCCCATGGGGCTCCTGCTCCCAGCCCCCATCCTGGGTGTGCTGGGGGCAGCGAGCTGCTCCCTGGAGAACCATTCACATCCCTAATGGCTATCCCAGTATCCCGCCACCTCCCCAGGTTAGACCAATATCCCATTTCTCTGGGCAGGGCTGTTCCTTACCGTGGCTTCCGTCGGTGACCACTGCAAGTCCTCCACGGAGGCGGTGTGGGCAGTGAACGGGCGCTGGTCCACATGCCACGTCCCGTCCGCCTTGGGGCTCCATAGGTGAATGTTCTTGTTTGAGTCACCAGTCACGAGACGGCCTGGGGGGAGCAGAAACAGGGTCACAGGAGGCTCCCCCAGCTCTGCCAATGCCCTTCACCCCCCCACCCACAGCCCCCTGCTGTCCCCAGCTCTGCCAACGCCCTTCACCCCCAACCCATAGCCCCCTGCTGCCCAGCACCCCCCAGCTCACCAGACACTATGGGGGACCAGTCCATGGCAAAGCCCTCGGTCATGTGTCCAGCAAAGGAGAAGAGGGGTTTGATTTTGGCTTGTTCCTCCCGCAGGAAGGTGGCCATGGCCTCAGGGTCGGAGATGGCCACCAGGGGGCGCTGCAAGTCATAGATCTCCACTTGCCCCTTCTCGGACCAGACTGCAGCCACCTGTGTCCCACCCAGCTGAGTCACCTGCCGGAAGGAAAGGGTTGACCCCAGGGTGGCAGTAGGGGGCACTGCACTGCAGGGGGTGGGGGGAGTTTGCACTGGGTAGGGGACCCAGCAGGAGGCTTGGCTGGGGGTGCTGGACTAGGGTGGGGGGGCTCAACAGAGGGATGGGGGTGCCACTCTTGGGGGCCTCGGGGCCCAGCAAGGTGCAGCACTGGGTAGGGTGTTCAGCAGGAGCCACGGCTGGGAAGGTAGGGGGCTTGGCAGGGGTACAGTACTACGCTGGGGGGCGCTGAGCTGGGAGGGGCCGTACCCGGACACGGTTGATGCCCCCGTAGTGGGGGATCATGGCCAGCTCCAGATGGGGTTTCTTCTCCTCCTCCTCGTCCTCCTCCTCCTCGCTCTCGCTGCTCTCAGCGTCCGCGGCCTTTGCCCCCGTGCGGTGCAGGTTGTGCATCTTCATCACCAGCAGCCTGGCACAGAGAGGGATCACCTGAGCCCCCGCAGCGCCTGCGCCCCACAGAACCGGGCCTCTCCCTCTAGGGCACCAGCCTGACCCTGCCATCGGCTTACCACGGAAACCCAAGGCCAGAGGGGCCACAGGGAGCCAACTCCTTTTGGCAGCTCAGGGAGGAAGTAACCGGGAGGCACTGGGGCAGCCTTACGGGTGGGCACCAGGGTTGAGAGGGGAGCACCTGGGGGGTGGCTTAGCTGGCTCACTCTGTAGGGTAGGGGCATGATGTTGGGGAGGTTATTGCATGGTGGGGCTGGGCTCCTCCCCACATGCCCATGTAGCTGGAGCGCCCCACGGTGCCCGGGAGGGGTGGGACTCGGAAGTGGGGCTCCTGGGCAGGCGTGTTGGTGGGCACACGGGGGACTCTCCAGGGAAGAACAAAGGAGTAAGGTGAGGGGTGGGGGGACTGTACCCCCGGTTCTGACCTGTTGGCCTGGGCGCTCTCAGCCTGGGTGCCCGCGCAGAGCCTCAGACTCAAGGGGAAACGTCCCAGCTCCGGGCCTGGCGAGTCGGGCACCAGGTCGAAACTCAGACAGGGGGCGCCTGTGGGGAGAAAGGGGTCACCCCACTGCTGGGGGAGCACCTCGCACCCCCCACCTGTCACACCCACCCTGGCCACACACTGTCCCCCCCCACGCCTCCCATCTGCAGCTCTCTGCTGCGTACCCCCTCGTCAACCCGTCTGACCCCCTCCCTGCCCCGCACCCCCGCCTGACCCCCCCCTCCCCACTGCCCCCCCGCCTGACCCCTCCCCCGTCTGACCCCCCCTCTGACTCCCCTCCCCATTGTCCCGTGCCCCCGTCTGACCCCCTGCCCCATGCATGCCCCTCTCTGCCCCGTTCTCTCATTTGACCGCCCGCCCCATACCCCTGTCTGACCCCCCATCTGACCCCCTCCCCATTGTCCCGTGCCCCCGTCTGACTCCCTGCCCCATGCATGTCCCTCTCTGCCCTGTTCCCTCATTTGACCCCCCACCCCGTACCCCGTCTGACCCCCTCCCTGCCCCGCACCCCCGTCTGACCCCCCGCCTGACCCCTCCCCCGTCTGACCCCCCCCCCCACTGCCCCCCCGCCTGACCCCTGCCTCGTCTGACCCCCCTCCCCACTGCCCCCCCCGCCCCTGACCCCTCCCCCTGTCTGACCCCCCCCCACTCCCCACCCCCCCCTCCCCACTGCCCCCCCGCCTGACCCCTCCCCCGTCTGACCCCCCGCCTGACCCCTCCCCCGTCTGACCCCCCCTCTCCCCTGCCCCGCACCGGTGCCCGCGCGCTGGTACAGCACATAGGCCTCCTCGTCCATCACCAGCTCCTCGCCCGGGCCCGGCGGGGGGCCCCGGCCCGGCAAATAGACCCGCCGCGGGGGGGCCCCCTGCTCCTGCCCCTCCTCCTCCTCCTCCTCCCCGCTGCTGCTGCTGCTGCTGCTCGCCCCGTCCACGTCCCAGCGCCACGCCGCCTCCGCCATCTTGGGTCCGGGCAGGGCACGATGCGCGCCGGCTTCACTTCCGCCCTCAGGAGGCGCGACGCCATCTGGGGCGGGGACGAGAATCGAAGCCGAGGCCATATTGGAAGAGGGCAATGGCCCCATCTTGGAGCCGGTGCTGGAGTGATGCCACCCCCGCCATTTTGAGAAAGGGCGGGCGAGCGGGCCGCCATCTTAGGAAGGGCGCACCTGGGGCCGGAGGTTCCGGGCGCCATATTGGGAAAGGGCAAGCGCGGCGCCATATTGACTGAGGGGAACTCGTCAGAGCCGCGGCCAGCGTCATGTTGAGAAAGGGAAATTCCCCAGCCCCGCCCCTGATGCCATGTTAACTGAGGGCACCTGAAGCCTCAACCGTCCCTGCCCCCTCAGCCGCCATATTGGATAAGGGCAACGGAATGCTGCCCCCACCCACATCCATGGTCACCATGGCAACTCACCGTCCGTCATCCTGGCGACAGGGGGGTTGTCACGGGGCTCATTTGCTTGTGACATCATCACATCGCTGGTGACATCATTGTCTTCCCTGATGAGCTCACCAGATCCCTCTGTGATGTCATTGCCCCTCGTGACATCATCATCCCAGACCATGGCACAGGCCTGTCACATCACTGATGGCCCCGCTGCCATGGAAACCAGGGCGGGGCATCTCGGCCACAAACATGATCTGGTGCAATGATGTCACAAGGGGAGACGATGACATCACACGACACAGTGACCTCATCAGGGGAGCTCACGTAGTCCCTCAGGGCAAATCATTTCCTGCCCCAAAGTACGGCCCAGAGCCCCACTGCCCCCCTGCCCCACGGCACAGGCCCCCAGCACCAGCCGGGGCACCAGAGACGGCCCCGCCTGCCCCCTACTGCGCCCCGCCTGCCCCCTACTGCGCCCCCTGCTGGGTCCCCGCTCGCCCCCTGCAGCCCAGCACCCCTTGCTGGTTCCCCACCCCCTGCAGCCCAGCGCTACTGCTAACGCCCCCTTACAGCCCAGCGCCCCCTGCTGGGTCCTGCCTGCCCCCTGCAGCCCAGCGCCCCCTACTAACACCCCCCCCTGCAGCCCAGCGCCCCCTGCTGGGCCCTGCCCGCCCCCTGCAGCCCAGCACCCCCTACTAACACCCCCCCCTGGAGCCCAGTGCCCCCTGCTGGGTCCTGCCTGCCCCCTGCAGCCCAGCACCCCCTACTAACACCCCCCCCTGCAGCCCAGCGCCCCCTGCTGGGTCCTGCCTGCCCCCTGCAGCCCAGCACCCCCTACTAACACCCCCCCCTGGAGCCCAGTGCCCCCTGCTGGATCTCCACCCCTTACAGCCCAGTGCCCCTACTAATACCCCCCTGCAGCCCAGCGCCCCCTGCTGGGCCCTGCCCGCCCCCTGCAGCCCAGCACCCCCTGCTGGGCCCTGCCCGCCCCCTGCAGCCCAGCACCCCCTACTAACACCCCTCTGCAGCCCAGCACCCCCTGCTGGATACCCACCCCCTGCAGCCCAGTGCTACTGCTAACTCCCCCTTACAGCCCAGCGCCCCCTGCTGGATCCCCACCCCCTGCAGCCCAGCGCTACTGCTAACGCCCCCTTACAGCCCAGCGCCCCCTGCTGGGCCCCCACCCCACTCCCTTCACCCCAGCGCCCCCTGTTGCCCCCGCTCCCTGTATCCCAGTGCCCTGTAGTTCTGCTCCGTGGCCCTGGGGCAGCACTGACTGGCAGGGCACAGCTCTCTGCTGCCTCCCTTCCCTGCGCTGGCCCCGGCTCACCTGCGCAGGCAGTGAGCGATGGCGCTGACTCCAGCGGGGCCGCGACCCGCCCGCTCCAGTGAGCACAGCAAATTTCACAGCCAAGCGGCCACAGCTGGGCGCCTTCACCCCGCGCTCACTGACAATTTACGATCCTCGCCAGGAGGATGGGACAGAGATGCCGCTGGCCTTGCCCCAGGCAGGGTCTGCGGGGCGGGAGTGGGGGGCACCGGCGGGGCTGGGGGGAGCCCAGGGCCGGGTTGGCCTGCGGGGCGGGAGTGGGGGGCACCGGCAGGGCTATAAGGCAGCCCGGGGAGGTGCCATTGCTACAGGCATCACTGCAGCAAGTGCCCACCAGGGGTCACTGTGAGTTCACGCCCAGGCATGTGGGGCTGAGCCCTGGGCAGCTCAGTGCACTGATGTGGAAGGGACCCAAAGGGCTGAGCCAGCAGCAGGGGAGTTAACAGCCCCTGGGCCTCACCAAGAGAGAAACCCCCCCAGCCACATACCCCCACCCGGGAGCTCTGGGTATTCCCCCCACTGTGCCCCTCACTTCCCCTCCCCCAGCCCTGCCAGTGCCCCTCACTCCTGACCCACAGCCCCCGCCAGCCCTGCTCTCCCTCCCCCACCCCCTCCCGCCTCCTGGCCTGGCAGCCTGTCAAAGCTACTGCAGGACTGGGGGCTCCCCAAGGAGGAGCTGGGCTGAGCTGTCGGACTCCCCACTGGGCTGGGGGGGAGTCAGAGCAGCTGCAGACAGCTCAGGGGAGCCTGGGGAGGAGGGGCAGGGACATGGAAGAGAGGGCAGTGGGGAGGGGAGGAGATGGCAGAGGAGGACGAGGTGGGGGCTGGGGGCAGGCAGACATAGGGGTGGGTACGGCTGAGGCAGGGGATCCCCGCGACCCCAGTCCTGCTGGATCCCCCCAGGTGCTGCAGTTACGGGGTGCTGGGGGGGTCCTATGTTTGCATCTCCAGCCCTTGCCTGTACCCCCGACGCTGGCAGGGGAGGGCAGCACGGGGCTGAGGAAACAGAAACTGGCATCATCAGCTTGGAGCGGGGACAGCGTCTAGGGGGCACCAGCCCCCACTGGCCGCAGGGCAGGGCCTAGCTGGCTCAGGCCAGTTCAGGCAATAATGAGCCCCACGCCCTGCCAGGACCCCGGGTACCCCTTCCCCCCCCCAGTGACACCCCCAAGGGGCTGCGTGTGACCCACAACTCAGGCAGCGACACACAAACACAGCACACACTGACCCACAAAGAGCTACTCCTTAGAGTGTGCACCCCCCAAGGGGGACCTCCCCCACCCACATCCATGCAGGCATGCATCCCCCCACATGCACACTCACACACGCCAGGGCACGCACACACACACTCACACCCCTGCGCACGCATGCACACGCGCACGCACAAACATGCGTGCACACCTGCACTCCCCCCACCCACATGCAGATACTCACACCCCCCCGAGCATGCATACAGATACTCACACACACTGTCACACACAACATCGGTGAGCCCAGGGCCAGGTGTGAATGCTGAGAAACCCCCGAACACTGGTAAGCGCCACTCTTGCTTGTGCTGGGACGCCAGGGCTGGGCCACCTGGCTCCGCAGCTCAGGGGAGTTAGGGATCCTGGGGGGGGGGGGGGCGGTTGGTCTCGCTCCAACTCTGGGAGGGCAGTGGGGGCTAGTGGGCAGAGGAGGGCCGCATGGTTTTGGGTGAGGGGCTGGGGTGAAGATTTGGAGGGTTGGGGGTGAGTTTGGGGGTGTCCGTATGACTTTGGGTGACGCTATAGCTGGCATAGCGCACAGTTTGGGGAGCACAGCAGGACATCACCTGGGCCCCCTTGGGGGGGATGGGTGTCTTCAGCCTTGTTGGGCGTCACCATCCCCCCAACCCTCCTGCTGACTGTAGCTACAGGCGCCCTGGCAGGAAACAGTCCTGTACTGAGGGTGATGGATGGATTCATCTCGTGGCTGATGCGGCAGCTGGTGCCACACCCCCCCCCCCCCCCCGTGGCACTGAGTCACGGACCCAGCTGATGCACAGGGGCAGGGTGGGGGGCCAGCAAGGGACACTCCTCTAGCTGCCTGGGCTGGGCACATCACCCCAGGATGGCCGGGGGGGGGGCAGTTTCCCTCACTCACACCCACCAGCTGCCCCCTGGCTGGAACAGTTGCCATGATGCCTGTCCGCCCTGTCAGTGCTGATGGCCCCTGGCTTCCCGGGGCTGTGCTCCTACCTGGCTCAGTGCACAACCACTAGGCCCCACTCCCCTCCCAGAGCCGGGGAGAGAACCCAGACGTCCTTCCCCACACCTCACGTTCCCTGTTCCGGGGAGGATCAGGCCGTGGGGTCCCTCCTCTGCTGCCTCTATCCGGTGTCCCAGGGGGCTGGTTAGAGAGGGGCTCCGGAGCTTGCGCTGCGAGCGTCCCCACAGCAGTGCCTCCACCGGGGCCCCATCCCTCTCTATTCCCTGTCTTCCTCTCCTCCCTGTGTCTCTCCCCCGCGCATCCCTCCCCCGGGGGGTTGTCACACATCTCCCTGGACCCCTCGAGCCCCCCTCACTTCAGCTCTCGCATCAGGGGGCAGCCGGGGTCTTGTTTATTCCTCAGGGACCATCTGGAGAGACGGAGCCGATAATTACAGGCCTGTCACCGCCGGCTGCGCTGGCGTCAGCCGTAGATCCCGGGCGCGGCCGGCGGGGAGAAGGAGAGCGAGGAACGAGGGAGTGAGAAAGGAAGGACGAAAAAGAAGGAGATTGGGGGCCCGAAAGGGGCCCTTGAAGGGGATGCCCCATTCCCTGCCCCCCTGAGCCAGCAAGCCCCTGCCCTGGGGCAGGTGGGAGCTGGTGCCCCTAAGGGGGAATGACCCCTGCCCCATTCCCTGCCCCCCGAGCCAGCGAGTCCCTGCCCTGGGGCCAGGTGGGAGCTGGTGTCCCCTAGCCCTGGTTAACATTAGGACTTTATTTCGCAACCCCCCCCCCCCACTTAGGTTGAATGTGTCAGCGGCGCGTCCGCTCTCCCGAGCCCCTTATTTCGAAATCCGCCCTCCTGCTTTCCTGGAGGAATGACGCTCATTCCGAAATCGTTATTCCGCAAGAGCGGTTAGTGTGGACGCTCGGGTGCAGCTATTCCGAAATAACCACTCCCCAGACCTGGCTGCTCCCCAGTGCGTCCTGGGCTCGACGTCGGGGCTGCGCGTCCATGTTCACGGCCCTGCCTCGGGCTCTTTTCGGGGCTTCCCCATAACAGGGACCCGCTAGCTCGATTTTGGTAAAATCGGGAGCTATTAAGTCAAACTTAGTTCTTTCCAACCCCTTTCCTAGTGTAGACCTGGCCCTAGGAGGGATCGGCCCCGATCCCCACCCTCCGAAGGAGACGGCTCCGTGGTTTGAAGCACCATGAGGAGGTGGCAGGGGTAATGGCTTGTGGGCTTACGGGGGCTGAGCAGAGGAAAGGAGAGCTCCCCAGGCCTCGCGCTCCACCCCAGAGGTGGCTGCATCTCAGCACCGGGGGGGGGGGACACACGTCTCTTTCGTCTCCCGGCTTCCCAGTGCAGATTTGTTTGTTTGTTCATTGTTATAAATAAACCCTGTTAATTAAGATTCTCGCCGCGTGAGGCCAGCGGCTCCTGTCAGGCCGCCTGTGAGCCTGTCCCTGGGGGGGAGCTGAAGTGGGGAGGCGGATTCATGGAGGGTGCCCTGGCGCTGAGCCCGCAGGCGGGCGGGGGGAGGGAGTGTGGAAGGAACAGGTGTCGTCTGAATGCCGGAAGGCTGTAGAAGGACTGGGAGGACGGTGCGTGGGGGGGACCCCAGCGTGGTGCCAGGAGGCGCTGTGCGGCAGGGAGTAAGGGGCCCAGCAGAGGGCGCTCTCTGCTGGCAGACAGCGCTGGCCCTAATGCCCCAGTGAGGCCCTAGGGGGCGCTGTGCTGTGAGGAGTAGGGGGCCCAGCAGGGGGCGCTCTCCCCTGGCGGGCAGGGCTGGCCCTAATGCCCCAGTGAAGCCCTAGGGGGCGCTGTGTGGCAGGGAGTAGGGGACCCAGCAGGGGGCGCTCTCTGCTGGTGGGCAGGGCCCCAGTGAGGCCCTAGGGGGCGCTGTGTGGCAGGGAGTAGGGGACCCAGCAGGGGGCGCTCTCCCCTGGCGGGCAGGGCCCCAGTGAGGCCCTAGGGGGCGCTGTGCTGCAGGGAGCGGGGCGGACAGCCTGGAGGGGGCGCTCTCCCTGGCCATCCGTGCTGGCTGCGCCCTAGCTGGAGTGCAGCGCGGCGGGGGAGGGGTGCCTGTCCTCGTTACCCAACTAAACGATATTTCACCTCTGGCGAGAAGGCCGCGGTTACAAACGAGCCTCAGTCACGGTAAGTGCCGGCCTAAATTATTCACCGGGGCAGCTTCCCTTGGGGCGCGCGTGATGGATGGATGCCGGGGAGGGGGAGGGAGCTGCTGGATTTCGCCTCCTGAGGAGAAAAGGCTCATCAGAGTCTAGATCATGGGAGGGGTAACTGCCGCACCGCAGTTCTAGGTCAGCGAGAGCCAGCGAGAGCCAGAACTGCCCCCTGCGTTCCAGGTGGCGGGAGGGGGAAGAAACCAGCCCCTGATGTTCTAGACCTGGGGGGGAGAACCGGCACGTATGTTCTTGATCAAGCGTGAAGGAAGGAAAGCAGCCCCAGTGTTCTAGATCCATGGGCGATGGGAGCCCAGAGCTTTCTAGATCACGAGGAGGGAACCTGCCCTTAGGCCTCAGAACCATGGGCAAGGGAACCCCCGGGTTCTAGAGCCAAAGCACCGGGGGGGGGTGCTCTAATGTTCTAGATCTACAGAGCACAGCAGGAGGGGACATCTAGGCTGGTGTTCTAGATCCAGCAAGGAGAGAAGCCGGCAGTGTTTCTAGATCCCCAGATGAAGGGATGTGCCTGGGTGTTCTAGATCACAACATGGGGAAAATCTGCTGCTAGGTGTGAGCATAGAGGGGAAACGTGGTTCTAGGCGCCAGGAAAGGAAAGGTGCTAGATCTTGGAGATTGTGGCTTCAGTGGCCCCGTGTGTCCCTCTGGCCCCAGGGACGGGCCGAGTGTTTCAAGCTGCGGCGCACCTGGGAGCTGCCCAAAGCAGTGAAAGTCTGGCGCCCGGGGCCCAGGAGTCCGCGCAGAGGGGCCCAGCGCCAGGAAACCCACAAGCACCTAGAAGCCAAACCCACCTGGACCCCACATTCAGCCCCAGCCTGCTGAGGCCCAGGAGAATCCCCCTTAGCCAGGCCAGTACAGGGGCTAAGACACAAGGTGGATGGTTGCCTGTGCGTGCACACGCGCACACACTCGTTAAGCTTCTAGACACTGAATGGAACAGCCACTGGCCAGCATGACGTGGGCCCATCCCCAACCCTCCTCCCCCGGCCGGGCCCACGTCTCTGCCTTAGCACAACCAACCTGGCCCAGCTGTGCCATGCGGCCGGGCGCGGAGCCAGGACCCCGGAGTGACAGGGACCTTGGGGCCTCATGCGGAACGGGCGGCTGAGCGGCTGTGACAGCTGAGGTCACCAAGGACGTGAATGGATGAAAAAACAATCGGAGACGAGAGATGCAGCCACCTGTGGGTTGGGACGCAGGGGCTGGGTATCCGGGGCCGTTCGTCTGGCACAGAGATGCAGCCACCTCTGGGGCAGGACGGGGGAGGCTGGGTACCTGGGGGATCCTGGCCGCTATTTAACAGGGATGGATGGGGGATCAGGCCGCCTGAGTCCTATCGCGGGTTCTGGGAGGGGAGGAGGGTCCAGTGGTTAGAGCAGCGGTGGGGCGCTGGGAGCCAGGACTCCCCGCTGCAGGGCCGGGGGCATGAAGCAGGCCGTGGCTGGCTGAGTGCGCTCATAGCCCCCTCCCCCCACAAGTCCTCCACCCGCCATCTCCCCCTCAGGTTCGAGGCTGGCAGCGAAAGAATTTTCCAGCTAAGCTAATTCATATCCCAGACAGGCCCCGTCCTCCAGCCATCCCCTCCCCCGGATCCCCCGGGAACACGCGCCTGTGTCCTGCCGCCGAGCATTTAGTGTGGAAATAATCACGGAGCAAACATAGGCCCCTAGGGCCCAGAGCCCAGCGAGGGTGGGCAGAGAACAGACACATTACACACGCTGAGACACACAATGACAGGCAGACACACGTTACACACGCTGAGACACGCAGTGACCCACAGACATGCACGTTACACACGTTGAGACACACAATGACACGCAGACACACGTTACACACGCTGAGACACACAGTGACCCATAGACATGCATGTTACACATGCTGAGAAATGCAGTGACACGCAGACACACATTACACACACTGAGACACACAGTGACCTGCAGACACACGTTACACACGCTGAGACATGCAGCGACACACAGACACATTACACACGCCGAGACACGCAGTGACCTGCAGACACACGTTACACACGCTGAGACACACAGTGACCTGCAGACATACGTTACACACGCTGAGACACACAGTGACCTGCAGACATACGTTACACACGCTGAGACATGCAGCGACAAGCAGGCACATGTTACACACGCTGAGACACATGGTGACCTGCAGACACACAGGCTGAGACAAAGATGCATGCTACACACAGAGGAGCACATGGTGACATGCAGACACACACTACACACACAGACACATGGCACACACCCCAGAACATGGACATACACATGCCAAGACCCAGGGTGAGACACAGACGCACACGCTACACATGCTGAGACACATGGTGACACGCAGACACACACCATGACACACGTAGACATTCCTAATTTGTAAATGTTTTGATCTGGCCTCAGGGCGGGGAATGGGGCAGAGTCCTGCCCCCTCTAGGGGTCATCGGCTCCCCCCTGATCCCAGGGCAGTGACTGGAGATTCTAGCCACTTGCTTGCTGGGGATGTGGGGGGCAGGGATGAGGGATGGTGGGGCCGGGAAAGGGAGGGGACTGGAGGGGAGACCATGTGGATGGAGGGTCTCTCTCTGTGTATTTCCCTGAGTCCCCTTCCTCCTTGCCCAGAAGGGGGTGCTATGGGGAACAGGTGGGAGCGGTTATATCAGCCCCAGCCTCGCCAATGGGGGGTGCTGTGGGAAGTGGGGGAGGGAGTGCTCATGGAGGGGCGGGGGGGGGGGGGGACAGTGTCCCAGTCCCAGCCCCGGCCTTGCCCAGCGGCTCTTGGATCCCAGTCCTGGGTCTGCCTGGAGGTGGCAACATGAAAGGAGGTGTCCAGAGGAGAGACGCACTCGGTAAACCCTAGGGAGAGGAGAGGAGGCAGAGGAAAAGGGGAGCGGGGTTAAGTGGTTAGAGCAGGAGGGGCTGGGAGCCAGGACTCCCATGTTCCATTGTTTTAGTTCCTCTCCCCCCTCCCCGGCATGGCTCTGTGCCTCAGTTTCCCCTGTCAGTGCCAACTGCAGGCCACGGGCTGTAAATAACGGGGGGGGGGGCACCATGCTGGGCCTGAGCGAGCAGGAGGAGAGTGCAAAGTGCTGAGTGGAGAGCCAGGGCCGTGTTAGTGCGTCTCCCCGCAACAGCACCTGCCTCTCACGGGGTCTGGCACCCCCCAGATCTGGCACCCCCAGCCCAGCCACAGGGACGGTTTGCTCAGTGGAAGGAGGCTGCTGCGGTGGGGTCTGCTGGGGAGGAATCTCGCTGGGTGGGGGCTGGGGCTGCTGGCGGGTCACAGACCCCCCCCCCCCACGGCTTAGCCCGTTTCAGTGGCTCTAATGAGCAGGTGTGATATTTGCACATGCGGCTGGTGTGAAGATAAATACACATGGAGCAAGGCCCCGGTGCCAGCCTGCCTGGGGCAGCACCAGATGGGCTGGGAGAGCGGCTGGGCAGCAAGCAGATGGTATTTACCAATAGCCGTGTGTGTGTGTGTGTGTGTGTGTGTGTGTGTGTGTGTGCATGCGCGCACGGTGCTACCCCATGCATGTGTGTGCCCAGTGCTGCCCCGAGTGTGTGTGTGTGAGCGTGGGTGTGAGTGTGTGTGTGTGTGAGCGCGTGGGTGTGTGTGACCATGTGTGTGTGTGTGTGTGTGTGAGGGTGGGTGGGTGTGTGCGAGCTTGTGTGTGCATCGCTGCCCCCTGCTGGGGTGGGGGTGCAGGTTGGGGTGAGGCTCCAATTCTGAGCTTGGGAGCAGGTAATGGAGCTGAGCTAGTGAATTACCTGAGAGATGCTACTGAGCCTACAGGCCCCCCCTCTGCCCTGCCAGTGCCGCTCACTCCCCACCCACAGCCCCTGCCCCCTACCCTGGGATCTCCCAGGCAGGGAACATGGTGGGGAGCAGCCACGTGGGTGCCCTGTGCTTCGCTAGGGGGCTGGGAAGGGCACAGCAATAACAGGGGTGTAGCCCACCAGGGCTGGGCGGCTGTAGCTGGCGTGGGTGTCTGGGTGGAGGCTGCCCCTGTCTCCACACACCATCAGCTGACACCCGCTCCTGACACAGTCAGGTGTGGCAGGCATTCTGCCTCAGTTTCTCTTTCACCTGTTGCAGCCCGAGCAGCAACTCGACCCATTGGCCAGCCCTCTCATCCCTGCAAGAAATGACTGTTCCTTCGGCCCAGCGGGTCTCCGCCCTCGCCCCCCTTTGGTTCTCTTTGCTCTGCTGTACCCCTGCTAGGATCCCGGAGGACAGGCAGCCATAGGGTTGGCATTCATCTCCCAGCTCCCCCACCCCGCAGGCTGGCATCTGGCTGTTGGTGAGCTGGGGTGCAACTGTGCTTGTTGCTGTGCAGGTGAAGTCCAGGGTAATGAGACTTGGTGTGTGTGTTGCTTTGCGGTGTAGTTTGGGGGTAGATGGACAGTGTGTGCTTGTGTGTGAGAGCCTGCGAGTGTGGTCTAGGTACTGCGGTGTGGTGATGGGATTGTGAGTGTTGCTGGGCAGGTGTAGTCAAGCTATTAGTGTGTAATGGTGTGATTGTTGTCTAGGAGTTGTATAGCTGTGTGACTGTCGGTGTGGCTGGGCAGGTGTAGTCCAGGTGCTGGAATGGTGTTTTTAGTGCATGGGCACGTTAGGTTTTGATGCATGTGGTTGTGCAGGGGTAGTCTAGGTCCTGTGTGGTGGTGCCGGTGTTGTGTAGTCTGGGTGGGCAGTGTGTGTCACGGGGCTGGTGACCTGGCATGAGGCTTTTCATGCTGTGGATGGGCATTAGGGTTGGTGTGAACACACAGCTGGGCCTTCCTGTGAGCCAGGCAGAGTTGGGCCCTGGTATGGGGGGGGAGGCCCCGTCACAGCTGGTTCACCCGGGTGTGCCAAGCCACGTGTGTCTCTCACTCCCCCGCTGCCTCTGCGCCAGGCCCCCGGTCTCACGGTAATTAAATTTTCCAGTTGAATTACAGATTTTGTCACTAATTTAATTTTTAATTTCTATGTAAATGAACTTTCCCACACAGTGCCAGCCAATTGCAGTGGCTTCCAAACGCCCCCTGCTCTACCCACTAGACCCCACAACCCCCAGAGCTGGGGAGAGAACCCAGACGTCCTGGCTCCCTGCCCTTCCCCAGACTTGATGCAGCTTCAGGCAGGCGTCTGGCGGCAGCCAGGGAGGGGCCCAGCTTCATGGACATGCTCCCCACAGCCAGTTCCCTGCTGACAGAGGCGGGGCCGGACTAGCCGGCAGCCTCCCCCACAGGCCCCTGTTGCGACATACAGGACACAGGGCTGCAGACCAGCGGGAATAGAAAACCCTTTATTAGGAACAGTATTCAGACATTTCTGCAGCCCCCCCCCCCACCCGGGCTCCCCCCTTATGCAGCGCAGCTGTGGAGGGGAATGAGCCCGGACCCCCCTTTACTCCGCGCTGGCCTCAGGGGACTGGGAACCCCTCCCCCCCAGCCAAACCAGCAGCCCCCCTCGCTCTCCCAGGACACCTGGGTCGGACAAATTCAGGGTTCACAGCTCCTGTGCACACCCCTCAGTCCATGGCTTTATCTGGAGAGCTCCCCCGTTGTCCCCACCCCCACACTTCAGCCCCCCAGACCCTGCCCCCTCCAGCCAGACCCCACCCCCTCGGGTACCCAGATGCCCCCAGCCCCCTCTGCTCCTCCCCCTCCCCAGACACTCCCCAAGCAGTTAGCATGGCCCCAAGCCAGCCCCTTCCCCTCCCCTTGGCTATAAAGAAACCACAGCTGAGAAAATAACCAGGTGATGGGGGTAAGCCCAGACAGAGGGACATGGGATGTGGGTGTGGAAACACAGACAGACGGACACAGGGGAGGGAAGGATGGAGGGAGGGCGGGACTGCGAAGATGGATGGAAGAAAGGACATGGGGGTGGTTGGATAAAGGGGTTGGGGGGCTGAGTGGACAAACAAAGGTACATTTGGGAGTTGGGGGGATGGATGGGGGATGGAGGGGTGGGGGGATGGAGGTTGGGGGGATGGATGAGGGATGTGGGGATGGGGGTTGGTGAGAGAGATGGGGGGAGGGACAGTGGTTGGGTGGCTGACAGGGAAAAGGTGACAGAGAAAGAAGTAAAGAGGAGTGAAAAGGCCACAGGGAAGACACGTGTGTGGAGGGGGGAGGAACATAAAGTGGACGTGGGTTTGGGGGGCAGCGACAAAGACGCCCGCGAAGGACAAGGAGGTGGGGGGACCGGGGGGGGGGAATCACAGTTTCAGTTTTGCAGGTTTTTAAATCACAGTTTCGTCTCCCCCAAAAAAGCAGAGATTTTAAAAAGGTGAAACAGCTACTCCCGGTTGTGTATTGAAAGGGGGGACCCCATCCTGGCCCACGTGGCAGTCTTGGGCAGCCCCCCATTTTCTCCTTTGTGCAGGGGAAATCTCCAAATGCCCCCCATCTGCCACGGCTCGGACCACTTGCCCCCCACGCTGCCCCCCCTTTGAGATCCCTGCCCTGGAGCTGCATCTTTCCAGGGAGCATGCCCCCCTCCCCACGCAGTGAAAGAGCCCTTTGGAGACAAGACAGGGTCGGCGGGGGGAGGCAGCATGGCCCTGTGGCTGATACCCCCACCAGCTCCCTGGTGGATGGATCCAGCCCATCCCCCTCTGGCTGCATGGGGGAGAATGTTCTTGGCAGCTCCCCCCCAGTTGGATCTATTGCTCCGTGGATCCCACCTTGGTTCTTCTGGCAGCTTCGCCCTCGCCAGTTGCTGGTACCAGGAGCAGCCGCCGACCTGGGGCAGGTCCACCTTGGCCTGGGCCGTGGTGCCGAAGGCCACCATTCTCCCCTGATCACCTGGGGGCACTGAGGCTGGCTCCCAGGCGCCAGGGTCCATGGTAGGGGCAGCCTGTCATGGGCTCTGTGGTATCAGGCGTGGCCTCGTTCTCCGCAGCTCCTCGTCCTCCGCAGTCACGACCATCGGTCCGTGGCGCGTAGCCTCCCCGGTCCTCGGGTCCTTGGGATCAGTGGGAACTAGACCGGCCCCTGGCTCTGCCCCTGATGCTCCTGTGTCCGTGGCATCGGCATGTGTGGCCCTGTCCCCTGCCTGCAGCCCTGCCCCCCACCTGCGTCCGTGGCTGGGTCATACCTCCGACTCCAAGCTGGAGAAGTGGGCAGAGCCGCGGCGGGTGAAGAGCTCCCCGCTGCGGCTGAGGCGGCGCGGGAGGCACTCGGGCGGGGAGAAGCCGAGGCGGTGGGGGGCCAGGCCACAGCGCATCAGATGGCAGGAGCTCAGGTCCTCCAGGCTGCGGGAGGTGGGGTGCAGGAGGGAGCTGGCCGGGCCCAGCTCGCAGGAGTGGTGGTGGTGGCATCGCCGGTAGAGGCCATGGTGGTGCCGGGGCGCCAGGCAGCCGTAGGGGCCGCAGAGGCGGTGCTCCCAGTCCAGCTGGCGTTCCAGCCGCTCCTCAGAGCAGCTCAAATAGCGCCGGGCTTCCTTGCGGCAGGGCGGCGTTGGGGGGGGCAGCAGCTCCAGGCTGGCGCAGTGCCGGCACAGGCCGTGGCATGAGCGGCAGGGGGCCAGCTTGTCGGCCGACCAGTAGCGCAGAGGCTTGTGAGGGGCGAACATGGGGTGCTCCCGGGAGGGGTAGGTGCAGAAGAAATCGGCGGGCGCGTACCAGCAGCTGTGCCTGTCGGACGGGGGTGGCCCGGCTGGGGGGGAGGCCTCTGGGCGCGGCCCGTCCCGCTCGCATGGCTCTGAGTCCGAGTCCGAGAGCTCCACGTAGCGGCTCTGGCTGGGGAAGCTGGCGGCCGGCGGGTGGGAGCGGCTGCGGCAGATGTGGGAGCGGCCCCCACTGGCCGGGCAGGTGGGCCGCAGCAAGGGCTGGCTCTCGCTGTCCCGCGGTTCCTCAGGGCGCCTGTAGCGCCGCTCCCGCCCGCAGGGCGCCGTGCTCAGCGGTGGGCTCCGCTCGTCTTCGTAAGAGAGCCGGGTGTAGCTGTAGCGCCCCGGCTCCTGGGCCGCCCGCCCACATTCAGCCTCGCAGGGGCCCTTGGTGGCGAAGCCGCCACCCAGCCCCACGCCGCCGTGTTTCTTAGCCTCCGGTGTCCGGCTCCCGGCCTTGCTCGCCTGGAAACTTTCGTACAGTCCCCGCAGCGACTTCCTCTGCCAGGCCGAGGGGCCTGGGTCGGGGCCCTCCTTCTCCCGCACAATGGCGAAGTAGGACGGGGGGTTCTCCAGGCCCCGGGGGGGCGAGGAGAGCTGGCACGGTCCCAGCTTCTTGGCCTGGGCTCCCCCGCCGGCGCCCAGGTGGTCTGACAGTCCCTCCGGCTCGATGGGGCCGTAGAAGCGATGGAAGCCGTCGGCAAAGGTGTTCTGGAGGCCGTGGCGCTGGGGCGGGGCTTTGAGGGGCTCTGAGGCGGCTGGCGGGGGGTACAGGTCCTTGTAACAGTTGGGGCTGCGGGCATGGCGCCAGCGCTCCACGATGCGCCGGTCCCGGGGCAGGAAGCTGCTGCAGGGCAGGGGTGGGGCAGGGGGGCTGGGCAAAGCTGTGGGCCCCCCACGCTGTGGGGGGTAGCTGTGGTTGAGGATGGGCAGCTGCTGATGGTCCTTCGCCTGGGGGTCCTCACTGTTGCAGCAGCTGTACATGCCCTGGAAGCAAGGAGGAGAAAAAGTGAGGCTGAGTGGGCATCAGTGGGGGAGGGTGGACCCGAAAACCCTCCCGGGGTGGGCCCAAAAACCCTCCCGAGATTCACCTGCCCTGCCAGGGGGGAGTGCAATAACCGTTACACTGCCCCAGATACCATCATTGGGTAGCCACTAACACACGTCCTCTTTGCTAAGGGACTGCTGTTGCTGCAACACCCAGACTGTGAGCCCATTATTGCAGCAACACCCGCTGCGGGATATTCAAAGGGGAACCATTATTACAGTGCCACCGCTGCAGCAAGGGGGGACCATTAATACAGTGACACCGCTGCAGAGTATGCTAAGGGGGGCCACTATTGCAGGGACACTGCTGCAGGATATGCTTAGAGGGACCATTATTACAGTGACACCAATGCAGCAAGGGGGGACCAATGTCGCAGTGACACGGTTGCAGACTATGCTGCCTAGGAGGGCCCACTATTACAGAGATACTGGGCTGGGTGGTTTGGGGGGGAGAGGTGCGGGGAGGATGGGGGAGGTGGGGTGGATGGAGGACGATGGAAGTGGTGGGGGGACAGGGCAGGCCAGGCAGAGGATGGTAGAAGATGGGGGCCCATACAGGAGGGGCAGCAGAGGGGTGGGGGGCAGACAATGGGAGATGGGCAGCGACATGGGGGGGAGAGGAGCGCTGGTGAACGGGGAGCAGACGGAGGGATGGCGGGGGACAGATGAAGGATGCTGTCATGGGGACCAATGGAGAGGTGCCCGTGGGTGGGGGGAAAATCAGGGGTGCCTGGGGGCAGATGGATGGCTGCTGACAAGTTGGGGCAGACAAAGGAGTGCCAACATAGGGACAGATGGGTGCCTGGTGAGGGGTGCCCCCCACCCACGGGCACCTCTCCATTGGTCCCCATGACGGCATCCTTCATCTGTCCCCCGCCATCCCTCCGTCTGCTCCCCGTTCACCAGCGCTCCTCTCCCCCCCCATGTCGCTGCCCATCTCCCATTGTCTGCCCCCCACCCCTCTGCTGCCCCTCCTGTATGTGCCCCCATCTTCTGGAGGGTGCCAGAATGAGGCAGATGGAGAGGTGGTGGGTGCCCAGTGGTGGGCAGGGACACACGCAGGGGTGCCCAGTGGTGGGCAGGGACACACGCAGGGGTGCCCAGTGGTGGGCGGGGACACACGCAGGGGTGCCCAGTGGTGGGCGGGGACACACACAGGGGTGCCCAGTGTTGGGCGGGGACACACGCAGGGGTGCCCAGTCGTGGACGGGGGCAGACGCAGGGGTGCCCAGTGGTGGGCGGGGACACACACAGGGGTGCCCAGTGGTGGGCGGGGACACACGCAGGGGTGTCCAGTGGTGGGCGGGGACACACGCAGGGGTGCCCAGTGCTGGGCGGGGGCAGATGCAGGGGTGCCCAGTGGTGGGCGGGGACACACACAGGGGTGCCCAGTGGTGGGCGGGGACACACACAGGGGTGCCCAGTGGTGGGCGGGGGCAGACACAGGGGTGTCCAGTGGTGGGCGGGGACACACACAGGGGTGCCCAGTGGTGGGCGGGGACACACGCAGGGGTGCCCAGTGGTGGGCGGGGGCAGATGCAGGGGTGCCCAGTGGTGGGCGGGGACACACACAGGGGTGCCCAGTGGTGGGCGGGGGCAGATGCAGGGGTGCCCAGTGGTGGGTGGGGACACACACAGGGGTGCCCAGTGGTGTGCGGGGGCAGACACAGGGGTGTCCAGTGGTGGGCGGGGACACACACAGGGGTGCCCAGTGGTTGGCGGGGGCAGACACAGGGGTGTCCAGTGGTGGGCGGGGACACACACAGGGGTGTCCAGTGGTGGGCGGGGACACACACAGGGGTGCCCAGTGGTGGGCGGGGGCAGACACAGGGGTGGCCAGTGGTGGGCGGGGACACACACAGGGGTGGCCAGTGGTGGGCGGGGACACACCAGGGGTGTCCAGTGGTGGGCGGGGGCAGACACAGGAGTGCCCAGTGGTGGGCGGGGGCAGACACAGGGGTGCCCAGTGGTGGGCGGGGGCAGACACAGGGGTGCCCAGTGGTGGGCGGGGACACACACAGGGGTGCCCAGTGGTGGGCGGGGGCAGACACAGGGGTGTCCAGTGGTGGGCGGGGACACACACAGGGGTGCCCAGTGGTGGGCGGGGACACACCAGGGGTGCCCAGTGGTGGGCGGGGGCAGACACAGGGGTGCCCAGTGGTGGGCGGGGACACACGCAGGGGTGTCCAGTGGTGGGCGGGGGCAGACACAGGGGTGCCCAGTGGTGGGCGGGGACACACACAGGGGTGCCCAGTGGTGGGCGGGGGCAGACACAGGGGTGCCCAGTGGTGGGCGGGGACACACACAGGGGTGCCCAGTGGTGGGCGGGGGCAGACACAGGAGTGCCCAGTGGTGGGCGGGGGCAGACGCAGGGGTGTCCAGTGGTGGGCGGGGGCAGACACAGGGGTGCCCGCAGGCAGGCAGGCGGCCCCTCACCCGGCTGAAGGCCATGAGGAAGTCCAGGCGCCCGGCGTGGCGCATGCAGTGCCGCAGCTTCCAGTAGATGAGGTGCTCCCAGGCGAAGACCAGCAGGCTCAGCCCCATGGCCACCAGCAGCATGTAGAAGACGCCCGCCATGTTGTCGATGTCCAACTTGCTGCTCATCACCTCGATCTTGTCGTTGTGGCAGATCCCGGAGAGCCAGAGCCGCTCCAGCATCTCGATCTCGTCTGCAAGGCAGGGCGGGCGTGGGACCCACGTCCTGTCAGCCGCCTGGCACCCAAGCCAGCCCCCTCTGGAACCTGTTCTGCATCTGTCCCCCCTCACCCTCAACCTCTCAACCTCTGGCTGCCCCCCCAGACAGAGCCCTCCCACCAATCCCCTGTCCCAGCCCTGAGCCCCTCCCACGCTCCCAACCCCTTTGCCCCCTTGCCCACGACGTGACTTCTGTTCTGTGCACCAATGAGAAGATGACGTGTCATTCCACTCAAGGGGGGGGAATCAGAGGGAACACTGTGTGGGACCCAGGTGTCTGGGTGCTCCCCCCCACTCTAACCACTAGGCCCTGCTCCCCTCCCAGGGCCGACATGGAACTCAGGGGTCCGGGCGGCTCGTACCATCGCCCAGGAACTGCAGCAGGGCCAGGTCGATGGGGCGCTTCCAGCGGGAGCCCTTCTGCAGGGCGATGCCGTAGCCAGTGGTGGCAAAGACCTTCCCGCTGCCGATGGTCACCAGCTTGCAGCCCTCGTCCTTGCGCGCCATGTAGTTCAGCACGGCCGCGTCGTAGATGAAGGCGTCCAGCTTCCTGGGGGGCAGCATTTGGGGCACAGGGTTAGAGGTGTGGGGCAGGTAACGTCCTTCTAATCCCAGCTGCCCAGGTTCCCGCTTACAGCCGTGTTCCTTCCCCCAGCTCTGCCCCCCCCTTCCCTGCCCCACCCCCGGCTCCTCCCCACCCTTCATTTCTCTGGTTCCATCCCCAACCCCTCCCCAGTTCCACCCCCACCCTTCATTTCTCTGCCCCAGATCTCACCCCCTGGCCCAGGCCCCTCCCCCAGCTCCACCCCACCTCTCCCCACCCTTAATTTCTCTGCCCCTGACCCCACACCCAGCTCCACCCCATTCCCCCCACCATTCATCTCTTTGCCTCTGGCCTCGCCCACAGACCCCCACTCCCAGCTCCACCCCACGTGTCACCCATTTGTTCCTGGCCCCGTCTTCTATCCATGCCCACACCCTTAGGGTATGGCTACACTAGCCACCCTAGTTCGAACTGGGGTGGCTAATGCAGTCATACGTACTTGCAAATGAAGCCCGAGTTTTAAATATCCCGGGCTTCATTTGCATGTTCCCAGGCGCCGCCATTTTTAAATGCTCGGTAGCTCAAACTACCTGCCCGCGGCTGCACACGGTACGGGCTAGGTAGTTCAAATTAACACTCTTAATTCAAACTACCGTTACTCCTCATTGCAGGAGGAGTAACAGTAATTCGAATTAAGAGTGTTAATTTGAACTACCTAGCCCGTGCCGTGTGTAGCCGCGGGCAGGCAGTTCGAGCTACCGGGCATTTAAAAATGGCGGCGCCCGGGAACATGCAAACGAAGCCCGGGATATTTAAATCTCCGGCTTCATTTGCAAGTTCGAATGTCTGCATTAGCCACCCTAGTTTGAACAAGGGTGGCTAGTGTCATTGGCATGCGCATGGGGTGTGCCGGGTGTGCCCAGGCACACCCTAATGTCTCGGGCCAACTAGCCCAAGCCATGTTTGCGCCCTGTGCCCCACCCGGCCTGGCAGCACCGCGCAGCCCAGCAGCATGGCGTGGCACCCCTAAGGCACCCGGGAACGCCTCCAAACAGCACAGCAGCATCGCGCAGCACCCAGGAGCGCCCCCGCCCAGCCCAGCAGTACAGTGCGGCGCCCTTGAGGTGCCTGGGAGCGCCCCCCGCCAGGCCCGGAAGCACCGCACGGTGCCCCGGGAGCGCGCCCGCCCCACCCTACAGCACCGCGTGGCGCCCCCACCTGTCCCGGCAGCACCGCGTGGCGTCCTGCTCTGTAGCACTGCGCGGTGCCCTGGGGGCGCCCCTGCCCGGCCCTGCAGCACTATACAGCGCCCCGGGGGTGCCCATCCCTGGCCCTGCAGCTTGGGCTGGCTCTGACTCCAGCCCTGCAGCTGTAAGGCAGAAGCTGAAGGTAAGGAGGGGGGGGAATAAGAGGAAGGGGTGGGAGAGGAAGGGGCTTTTGCGGTTGGGGAGGGTGGAGGAGGAAGAAAGGGGAAGGGGTGGAAGGGGCTTATATGGAGGGGGAGGGGAGAGGGGGAAGAAAGGGGAAGGCACCAAAGGGACAGGGTAGAGGAGGCACAAATGCTAGGGGAGAAGTGGAGACAATGAGGCAAAGGGCAGAGGGGAGGTGTCAGTGGGAGGGGGTACAGGGTGATGCTGGAAGAGGAGAGGGGAAGGGCATTGGGGATTGGAGTGGGAGGTGCTGGGAGAAGGCTTGACAGAAGGGGTAGGCATGAGGAAGGTGGGGTTGGAGCAAGTCATGTGAGAGGGCACAGGGGCGTGAGGGGAATGGGGGCAGAGGGTGGTGAGGGGATGGGCATCAGAGAAAAAAGGGGGAAGGGGCAGTGAGGGAAGGGGGAGGCACCAGAAGGGTGCAGGGGGAAGGGAAGGTGCAGGTGCCAGGGTATTCTGGGGGTGAAGCAGAAGGGCAGAGACCTGCAGAGGAGGGACCAGCACCAGAGGAGAGAGGCGAGGGAGGTGTTAGACGAGGGGATGAGGAGGGGTAGCTCACATGAGCAGAGTGAGGCTACTGGAGGAGTGGGCACAGGGGGGAGAGAAGGGCTGGTGGAGGAGGGGCAGGTCTCAGGAAGGCTGAGGACAGTGAGAAGGGCAGGAGTCAGGACAGCAGAGGAGGGTGAGGGGTTGGGGGGCAGCAGGCACCAGGGGAGTTGATGGAGCAAGGGGAGGAGACATGGCAGCAGAGGGGAAAGGTAGAGGTTTATTAATAACTTGGGCGCCACAATGGCACATCCAAACAAGCCACATGAATTCGGTACTGGTGCACAACACAAAATTCATTCTACTCATGGGAGGAAACTCTTAAGGTATGGCTACACTACAAAGTTAATTCGAACTAACAGCTGTTAGTTTGAATTAACTTTGATAGGCGCTACACATGCAAACCGCTAGTTTGAACTTAATTCGAACTAGCGGAGCGCTTAATTCGAACTAGGTAAACCTCATTCTACGAGGACTAACGCCTAGTTCAAATTAAGTAGTTCGAATTAAGGGCTGTGTAGCTACTTAATTCGAACTAGTGGGAGGCTAACCCTTCCCAGCTTGCCACTCTGGGCACAACCAGGGAAATTCTTCTGCCCCCTTCCTGCCCCGGAGCCCTTAAAGGGGCACAGTCTGGCTACGGTGCCCGTGCCAGGTGCAAGCCTGCCAGCACCCAGCCAGCAGACCCTGCACTTGGCATGGCACGAGCCAGCCACCCACTGCCACCCAGCCCTCCGCCTCTTCCCGGGACCAGGCTGGCAGCTCCCAGGAGCCTGCCCGGGGCCGCAAGAGGTGGGCGCCCGCCTGGTCTAGTGCAGAGATCGTGGATCTCATCCAGGTTTGGGGGGAGGCCTCCAATGTCTATGACCTCCGCACTAGGCACAGGAAAGTGGCCGTCTAGGGCAGGATAGCTGCCAGCCTGGCCACCAAAGGCCACATGCGAAACCAGGAGCAGGTTTGCATGAAAATCAAGGTGGTCCAGTGAGCCCCCCGGCCCTGAGCCCTGAGCTTAGAACATAAGAACATAAGAACTTCCGTACTGGGTCAGACCAAAGGTCCATCTAGCCCAGTAGCCCATCTGCCGACAGCGGCCAACACCAGCTACCCCGGAGGGGATGGACCGAAGACAGTGACCAAACCATTTGTCTTGTGCCATCCATCTCCAGCCTTCCACAAACAGAGGCCAGGGACACCATTCTTACCCCCTGGATAATAGCACTCCATGGACCCAACCTCCATGACTTTATCTAACTTCTCTTTAAACTCTGTTCTAGTTCTAGCCTTTACAGCCTCCTGTGGCAAGGAGTTCCACAGGTTGACTATTTGCTTGTGAAGAAGAACTTTCGCTTATTAGTTTGAAGCCTGCTACCCATTCATTTCATTTGGTGTCCTCTAGTCCTTCTATTATGGGAACTAATTAAGAACTTTTCTTTATGCACCCTCTCCACCCCACTCATGATTTTATAGTCCTCTATCATATCCCCCCTCAGTCTCCTCTTTTCCAAACTGAAAAGTCCCAGTCACTTTAGCCTCTTTTCATATGGGACCTGTTCCAAACCCCTGATCATTTTAGTTGCCCTTTTCAGAACCCTTTCCAAGGCCAAAATATCTTTTCGGGGATGAGGAGATCACATCTGTACACAGTACTGAAGATGTGGGCGTACCATAGTTTTATACTTCCCCTCCTCCTTCTTCCCCTGGCTTCCCCCTTCCAGCTCCCTCCTCCCAGGTTTCCCCCTCCCTTCTCTCACCCTCTCTCTTCCCCTCTCCCACCTCCTTTTCCCAGTCTCCCCAGAGGTTAATCCCCCCTCCCACCTCCAGTTTTGTTAAATAAAGAGAGTTTCTATTTTTGAACACGTGTCCTTTATTTTTTACATCAGGAAGGGGGGCTAGGGAAGGGTAAGTGGAAGGAGGTGAGGGAGGAATGGGGCATGAGCCCCCGATGGGGAGGACTGGGGTGGCTCTGCAGGCTCTCGGGGTGGAAGCTCTCCTGCAGGGCTTCCTGGAGTTTGACAGCCCCCTGATTGACCCCCCCCCCCAGATGGCAGCCTGCGGCAAGTGCAGCAGGGCTGATGGCCGAGTGCTGTGATGTGCCGAGTATGGGCACTCAGGGCTCTCCAAGACAGGACTGCTTTGCTGTCCCTCATCGAGGTAGACAAGCGAGCGGGGAACCCTGAGAACTGTCTGTCCGGGGTGGGGGTCAGGTCCCTTTAAGCACAGCCCTCGGCTAGCCTGAGGCAGCAGCTCCACACTCTAAGTCCTAACTTGATGCCCTGCTGGCACTGCTTCCGGCCAGCCTTAACTTCGGGTCAGGGTCCACTCAGTGTGGACCTGCTATTTGGAATTAGCAAAACACTAATTTGAATTAGTTTTTAGGTCTAGATGCACTAGTTCGAATTAAGTTAGTTCGAATTAGTGCTGTAGTGTAGACATACCCTTAGAGGGAACACTTCCCCCCCCCCCCCCCCGAGCCTCTCCACCCCCGCATTAATTTCACACACATTAGATTAATGCAATTGCAGGATAGTTGCATGGGGGGGGTTGGTGGGGGCCAAACTAATCCCTATTGGTAGGAGGATGGTGGGGAAAGTCCTTGGGTCGGGGGTCACATAACACTTTTAACTTTTGGTCATGTGCCCATCTTGCCCGGAGAGGGTTACCTCCATGGGCGTGGCTAACGGGGGTCAGGGGTGTGGCTAACAGGGGTCAGGAGTGTGGCTAATGGGGGGGTCAAAGTGCATTTTTTCAAAATTCTTTGGGTGCACACCCTAATGAAATGTGCTGCGCACGCCTATGACTAGTGTAGCCATACCCTTAGATCCCCCTGGACTTATCTCCCTCTGGCCCAATCCCCTCCTCCTGGCCCCGCCTTCTTCCCATCTCCCTCTAGCCCCTCTCTTTCCCATTTCTCTTCAGCTCTGCCCCTCTGCCTGGCCCTGCCCCATTTCCGTCTGGCTCCTCCCTTCTCCCTCCAGCCCTGCCCTCCCAGCCCCGAGCCTCACCCCGACTTGAGGTGCTGCAGCGCGTCCTCCACGCTGCGCTGGTTGTACTTCACCATGTAGCTGTGCATGTCGGGGTAGTTGCTGCGAATGTTCTTCTCCGTGCTGCCGTTGGGCACTGTGCCGAACTTGAGTGGTGGGTACTGGTCCTGGGGCTTCTGGAACTGGGGGGGGGGAGGGGGGAGGGGGCGATTGATTACCCACAGAGGGCACCAGGATGGATTACCCCCTGGGGGGAGAGGTGCAGCCACTAAACACTCATCTAAACAGCCTTCCCTCCCCACTTCACCCCCCGAATCCCCATCCTGCCCTACCCCCGGGAGTGAGGCACTTTTGATGCAGGTTGGCTGGATCTGTCTAGAGTCGACTGTGTCTATGGCTATCAACTGGGCTGAGCCATGCTGGACGTGCCGCGACCCACGGAGCAACTCGTCCCACTCTTGCTGGTTCTACCGCAACCCACAGAGCAAGTCGTCCCACCCTTGCTGATTCTATTGTGATCCATGGAGCAACTCGTCCCACCCTTGCTGGTTCTACTGTGACCCACGGAGCAACTCGTCCCACCCTTGCTGGTTCTACTGTGACCCACGGAGCAACTCGTCCCACCCTTGCTGGTTCTACTGTGACCCACGGAGCAACTCGTCCCACCCTTGCTGGTTCTACTGTGACCCACGGAGCAACTCGTCCCACCCTTGCTGGTTCTACTGTGACCCACGGAGCAACTCGTCCCACCCTTGCTGGTTCTACTGTGACCCACCGATCAGCTGGATGTAGTGATACTAATCTATTATGATCCATAGACCAGGCAAACCTGGGTCTAGCGCGATCTAGTGACTGACCCACCGGACCAGATCTAGAGATCTAGGAGCTGTCTTGGTCTCATGGGGTTCACTCTATCAAGGACCGGCATTGCTGAGCCCCATGGACCAGCAGGATCTAGCCAATGGCTGGGATCTGGCTGGACTGGCTCTGCCGAGGTCCAGGGATTGAGTGGTTCTGCTTAGATGGGGTCTGTCGCACTCCAGGCCTGTTTTGGACCCAGCATGGCCCCTGGTCCAGCGCAGGCTGGAGCCAGCCATGTCCAGGGATTGACTGCGGCTGCGGGGGGTGGCTGTGCAGCATGGGAACAGGGATCGGGGGGCGGCAGCAGCAGAAGGGGAGCCTCACCTTGCGGTCGCTCAGCCCTGACACCGTGTCCACGTACTCCTCCTGGATCATGAAGGCGGCCAGGTTGGCCGTGTAGCTGGCCAGGAAGATGACGGCGAAGAAGGCCCAGATCAGCACCATGATCTTGCTGGTGGTGCCCTTGGGGTTCTCCACCGGCACCGAGTTGTTGAAGACCAGAGCCCAGAGCAGCCAGATGGACTTGCCGATGGTGAACTTGGAACCCCCCGTGCCTGCAAAGCACCATGGGTGGGGCCAGTCCCCACAGAACCTCCTACCCCCTTTTCTACAGGCTTGCTCACACCCTCCCCTCCCGCAGCCCCTGCCAGCCCAGCCCTGCCGGTGCCCATCACTCCTGACCCACAGCCCCTGCCCTGGGCCTGCCCCCCAGCCCTGCTGGTGCCCCTCATTCCCAAACTGCAGCCCCTGCTAGCCCGGCCCTGCCACCCACTCCCACCCTGTAGGCCCTGCCAGCTCGGCCCTGCCGGTGCCCCTCCCTCCTGACCCACGGCCCCTGCCAGTCCAACCCTGCCGGTACCCCTCACTCCCAAACTGCAGCCCCTGCCCTGGGCCTGCCCTCCCCAGCCCTACCGGTGCCCCTCATTCCTGACCCACAGCCTCTGCCTGCCCAGCCTTGCCCCCCAGCCCCGCCGGTGCCCCTCACTCCCAAACTGCAGCCCCTGCCCTGGGCCTGTCCACCCCACAACACTACTGGTGCCCCTCACTCCCGCCCCGCAGTCCCTTCCTGTCCCCGGTTGGAGTGGGGGTAAGGGTGGGACTCACGCTTCCCCGCAGCCAGGCTGCGGTTATAACCCACAGGGCTGAAGTACTCGAAGATGAAGACAGTGACGGCCACCACGGTCAGGCACATGACGAACATCATTACCCAGACAGCTGGGCTGTAAGGCTCTGCGGGGGAAGGGGGGAGTCAGTGATCGGAGGCCTGGACTCTCGTCCCAGTGTGGTCTACTGGTCAGAGCAAAGGGCTGGGAGTCCTGGGTTCTCTCCATCTCCGGGTGGGGAGGGGAGTCTACTGGTTAGAGCAGGGAGGCCAGGAGCCAGGACTCCTGGGTTCCATTCCCCACCGCCCTCCTTGCTGGCAGAGGCTGGGGCCAAGTAGCTCTTCCCTACCACCAGGGCTCCTGCCCTGCCCCCCAGGATGCCCCCTAGTGGCGGTGGGCACTGACCCAGGAAGGCAGAGGGTGAGACGGTCCCGTTGCTCCGTGAGACCATGACGCTGATGCCCGTCTCCACAAAGGGCACGGAGAAGTCGATGATCTCGGAGCGTTCCTCGTTGATGGTCAGGGAGCCGATGGCCATGTCGGCGCGCAGGTAAAACACCTGGAGGGGCACCGAGGGGGAGGAGTCACGGAGGGGCCTTGAAAGGGGCATCCCCCCACTTGTATTGCCCCCACCTTCAGTGCTGGGAGGCCATACCCACTAAAACTCAGTTCTGGGGGGCTGCGGTGAGACCCCACAGCTCACAGGGCATTTCAGAGGGGGACTCAATCAGCTGAGATCCGGGAAGTCTCTGAAAGAAACCTGCAAGGTGCCTAGGGATTTCAAGCGGGAGGGCAGAAAAGCTGGGGGTCCCCAGGAAGGGGACATGGCAACTAACTTATAAGGGGTGGGAGCCAGGACTCTGAGGGTCTCTCTCTAGCTCTGGGAGAGGTGTGGTGCCTAGTGGTCAGAGTGAGGGCTGTGTTCTCTCTCATTTTTTAGGTCCATGTGCGGAATGAATTTTGTTAAGGGCACCAATACGGAGATGACGTACAACACACCACCTCTGTTATGGCGCTCAGAACAAAATTCATTCTTCACCTATTCTAGATGATATTTGGCAGGGGTGGGGCTGAGGGATTCGGAGCTTGGGAGGGGACCCAGGGTTGGGGGGAGGAGGGCTCTTGCTGCGGGATCCGGGGTGGGGCTGGGGATGTGGTGTTTGGAGTGAAGGAGGGGGTATGGCGTGTGGAGCAGGGCTCAGGGCAGGAGCACGGGGTGGGGCTGCAAGATCTGGGCAGGAATTAGGGCACAGGAGCTGGGGAGGTGACTGGGGCATCTGGCTCTGAACTGGGGCAGTTCCCACGGGGAGGGAAACTGAGCTTCCCTGAGCTCACCTGCCAGCACTGCACCCCCACAGCTCCCCTTGGCCGCAGAGCTTCCAGGCCCTGGCGGGGATGTGGCTCCAGCTGGGGTGGGGGGAGGAAGGGCAACACAGAGCCGCCTCCCCCCGCCAGCCAGGAAGGGCTGGCCCAGAATACAGGGGCTTTGCGAGCTGCAACCCAGGACCCTGAGCTTAGGGGGCACTCCTGTAACCCGGGGCCCTGGCCTGCAGCCCCTCCAGCTCTTTTCTTAATGTGACCCGGGCAATGGCAGCTCCCAGCTGGGGTGGGAGGAGCGCCCCTCCCCCAGCCATGGCAGCTCCGTGTGGGGCTTATTAGGCAGCTGCATGGCCGTGCTGCATAGAGGGAGCCTTGGGCAGGGGGCGCGGGGAGCCAGGAATGTAGGGTTCTCTCCCCAGCTCAGGGGTGGGGGCTGGGGACCGAGGGGTCTCACCTCCCCGATCATGCCATTCCAGACCCCGTCGATCTTCTTGCCGTGCTTGCCATTGGTGACCAGGTAGAGGTCGTAGGTGAAGCCGACGGTCTTAGCCAGGCGCTTGAGGATGTCAATGCAGAACCCTTTGCAGCATTTCTTCTCGAAGAGCAGCGGGTCTGTGGGGTGGCTGCGCAGGAGAGAGAAACAGGCGTGGGGGTGGACGCAGAGGGCAGCTGTTGGGGGGAAACTCACAGCAGCAGAGTCTGCATCTGGGGCACTGCCGCAGGGATGCTTGTAGCACTGAGGCACTTCTCTAGGAAGACTGCAACACTGGGAGCACTGCTGCTAGGAGGCTGGAAGCACTAAGGGCACTGCTATAGGAAAGCTCGCAGCAACGGGGGCACTTCTGTAGGGAAGCTCGCAGCGATGGGTGCACTGCCATAGGGAAGCTCGCAGCAATGGGGGCACTTCCGTAGGGAAGCTCGCAGTGACGGGCACTTCTGTAGGGAAGCTCGCAGCAACGGGGGCACTGCCGTAGGGAAGCTCGCAGCGACGGGGGCACTGCCGTAGGGAAGCTCGCAGCGACGGGGGCACTGCCGTGGGGAAGCTCGCAGCGACAGGGGCACTGCCGTAGGGAAGCTCGCAGCGACGGGGGCACTGCCGTAGGGAAGCTCACAGCAACAGGGGCACTGCCGTAGGGAAGCTCGCAGCGACGGGGGCACTGCCGTAGGGAAGCTCACAGCAACAGGGGCACTGCCGTAGGGAAGCTCGCAGCGACGGGGGCACTGCCGTGGGGAAGCTCGCAGCAACAGGGGCACTGCCGTAGGGAAGCTCGCAGCGACGGGGGCACTGCCGTGGGGAAGCTCGCAGCGACAGGGGCACTGCCGTGGGGAAGCTCGCAGCGACGGGGACACTGCCGTAGGGAAGCTCGCAGCGACGGGGGCACTGCCGTGGGGAAGCTCGCAGCGATGGGGGCACTGCCGTAGGGAAGCTCGCAGCGACGGGGGCACTGCCGTGGGGAAGCTCGCAGCGACGGGGGCACTGCCGTAGGGAAGCTCGCAGCGACGGGGGCACTGCCGTGGGGAAGCTCGCAGCGACAGGGGCACTGCCGTAGGGAAGCTCGCAGCGACGGGGGCACTGCTGGGCAGAGCTCTCACTGCTGCAGAGAAGCTCACAACAGCGGTACCTGTCGGTGCGGTTCAGCTGGTTGCGGCAGGGCACCGAGTCCCGGATGCAGGTGCCTGTGGCTGGGTCGATGTTCTCGACGATGACGAAGGGCCGCTCCTCCAGCGTGGCCACTGTCAGGTGCTGGTCGTCATCCACCGGCTGCAGGAACTTGCCGTAGCGCGACCACACTGGGTACTTCATGCGCAGGATCTGGTGCTCCCAGCTCCCCACCTGCACGGTCATTGGGCGGGAACATCACCCGGGGGTCCCTGTTTGGAGTCTGAGCCTGGGGCCTGCCAGATTCACCCGGCTACACTGGAGACACCCCAGAGTCACTGCAGCCCTCCCAAATCTTCCTCCCACACTTATCCCCAGTCTCCCTGAACCTGCCCCGCCCAGCCCCTCCTGACTCTCCCCAAACCTGCCCATCACACTCAGGCTCTGCCCCAAACCCATCTCCAAGCTCAACCCCAAAGCCACCACCAACCCACCAGCAGAGCCAGAGAGGTGGGGGCACTTTATTAGAGGGAGGGGCAGCAGGCTAGGACAGGGAGCTCTGGCAGGGGATGGGGCAAGGCTCCGGCAGGGGACTAGGGTGGGGAGTTCTGGCAAGGGGTGAGGCAGTGGGCTGGGGAAGGGAGCTCTGGCAGGGGGCAGGGCGGGGCAGGGCTCTGGCAGGGGGTGGGGCAGCGGGCTGGGGCAGGGAGCTCTGGCAGGGGGCAGGGCAGTGGGCAAGACAGGGCTCCGGCAGGGGCGGGTTGGACAGGCCAGGTACTCACCACCTCCCAGATGCGCTCCTTGTTGAGGGAAATGACGACCAGCGAGGGGTTGATGAGGTAGCCATCGGCGTTGAAGGAGAAATCCTTTTGCCCCCAGGTAATGTTCATGAAGTACCTGGCGGTGGGAGAGGGTTAGGGGGAACCCAGCACCCTCCGGCTTAGCTGCTGACCCTCTGCCTTCTTACGGAGCTTTCATAGGCTACTCCCTGGCCAGTGAGCCAGCCAGGCTCGGGCCCTGCAGCTAGCACCCCAAGCCCCATTTCCTCTTCTAGGCCGCTCTCCGGGGCACTGTGGGGTGCCAGGGATGTGTCCCCGCCCCCACTGGCTTGGTTCTGCTGGTTTGGGGTGAGTGCAGCTGGACTGGGCTGGGGTCAGTGGGGTTGGGTTCCACTGATGGGCAGATCTGCCCCCCGCATCCATACCAGTTGCGGTGGGATTGCTCATCTCCCCTACTGGGGCAGTTCTGTTCAGTTGGGCTGACGGAGGTGGGCTGGCCTTGTCGGCTTGTGGGGTGTTGGACTGGGTTTGCTGAGCTGGATTTACACTGATGGGCACCAGATTCCCATACATCTGCCCTGCCCCTCCTCCCCCCACTGAATTAGCTCTGGTGGATTGAGGGATGCAATAGTGCAGTCGATTAAGCGGTAAGCAAAAGCTGATTGGTTAATGCTACAGACTAGATGCCTTCCTCCTCCCCCCTTGCCAGTACATTTTTAGCAGGCTGGCCAGCAGCCCGGCTCAGTTCTGGCCAGCTCGCACCAGGAGCTCAGACCCCACCTTAGACAGGGGCTGCTGCCACTCCACGCTGCTGCCTCTTTATCAGAGGCAGCAGCACTGGGTGACTGGCAGCTAGTCCATGAGGGGAGCTGGCTTTTAAACTGACTCTCCTTGTGGACCAGTTCCTGCCTGGCCCCGCCCCCAGAGACTATAGAACAGTCGACTAACCGGTAAAAATCCATGAGGTTACTTGACAATTGAACAAATCGATATTTAACACCCCTAGTTGGGCTGGAACTAGAGATGGATGGGGTTGACGGGCCCCATGTTCTTGTAGCTCTTCCCCTCTGTCCGTGGGTGCAGGCCCTGCAGACCTGACCTGCCCCTCCCACCACTCACCGGTGGAGATTCTCGTGGATCTGGCTGAGGTTGGGCGCCCGGCAGTCATTGTTGAACTCTGGAATGAAGCCGTAGTCCCTGGCGAGGGCTTCGGCACCCTTGGCAATGATGGCCACCCCATTCTGGACACGATGGTGCAGATCGTCCCGCCAGCCAGCTGACAGCACCGTGAAGAGGCCGACAGGCAGGTGCTCCGGCATGTAGTCAGTGCCACCGAGGTTGGTGCCCACCATGAACCAAATATAGCCCGGCCCAGTGAGGCCGGCGTCCCGCGCTGCCCGGAAGACAGCCTCCGCTTCCTCGCGGGAGCAGTAGAGCAGGCGGATCTGGGCAGGGATCTCCCGTAGCTGGCGCTTGAGCCGGGAGCCATCCGGGTCATCAGTCAGGTTGAGGGTCAGGACGCCCCGGTGCTCCCAGCCAATGAAGCTGCTGTCGGTCAGCACCTCGATATAGTCCACGAAGTCCTCGTATCCAGGGAAGAGCGTGGTGATAACAGCGAAGGCCGTCCAGTCATACTCCTCCAGCACCTCGAACATCACCTGTAGCTGCTGCTCCGTTGATGAGCCGAGCTGCAGGAAGGTGGAGCCTTTCTCCTGAGCAGGGGGCAAAGGGTGCGGTCAGAGGGTGCTCCTCTGTCCCAACCTGCCGCCTTCTGCTGTCCCAGCTGGGGGCTCCCACCTCCCCGTTCTATCAGTGCCCCTCAGGCGTGGCCTGTAGCCACTGCTAGTCTGGCCCTGCACAACCCCTCCTCCTGCACTTCTGCTGAGGCATCTCACACCTACACCACAGCTTCTGGGCAATGCAGCCCCTGGACTTCCCCCTGTCCCTCCACAATCCCAGCCTCACACACACAGCCCATGGTGGGCACAGGGGCACGGCGGGGTGGGCTGAGAGAGGCTGCACTGGGTTAGACTTAGGATATGAGGTTGGGTTGGGTTATGTTGCTTGGTTTGGGTTGCACTGGGCTGGGCTGGATTGCTTGGATTGGGTCAATATGCTGGTTTCCATTATGGCGGGATGGACTGTGTTATATGGCATTGTGTAGGCTGATCTTTGTTGCATCCGATGGCTGGAATTAGGGTCAGGTTGAGTTGGTGAGATGGGTGAGGCGTGTAGGGATGGGTGTGGGGCTGGCAAGCCCCTCTCCGAGGGCGTGAGCATGAAGACCTCTCCCCCCCATTGATACCAATATTGGGCATTGGGTGGTGATGAGTTGAGCTGAGCTGCAGCTGGGTTGACTGTGAATGAATGGAGTGTGATTGAGGTTGGTTTGAAGAGTGATTGGGATGGTTTGACTGTGGTTTGGTTGGGTTTGTTCCCTCTAATCTTTTCCATTCATGTAAGGAATAAATTTGTATGTGCACCAAAGCAGGTGGAAACGTGCACCACAAGTAAAGCAAAAAACCCAGTTGTGGGCACTCTGCTAATCAGCTGGATGGCATTGACTCTCTCCTGTGCAGCTGCCCAAATGCACAGCTTACAAGGAACACGGTCAGGTTGGAGTTCAGTGTGGGCTGGTTGGGCCAGGGTTGGAATGAGTTCAGCATGGTTGGGATGGATTAGGATTGAAATTGGTTGAATATGGTGGGGTTAGGTTGAGCTGAGGGTGGTTGGGTTGGGGTTGGGTTGAATGTGGTTGGATTCAATGTATTGTGCATTGGTTAGGGGTTGGGTTGAGTGTGGTTGGTTAGGGATGGGCGGAGTTGAGCTGAGGGTGGTTGGAGTTGCATTGGATTGACTGGGGTTGGTTTGAGGTGGATGGAGTTGAGCTGAGAGTGGTTGGGGTTGTGTTGGGTTGAATGGGGTTGGATTGAATTGACTGTGGATTGGTTTGGGGTTGCGTTGAGTGTGGTTGATTTGGGATGGGTGGAGTTGAGCTGAGGGTGGTTCGGTTGGGTTGAGTGTGGTTGGATTGAATTGACTGTGGTTTGGTTAGGGGTTGGGATGAGTGTGGTTGGTTTGGGGTGGATTGGGATTGAGTATGGTTAGGTTGAGTTTCAAGGTTGGTTTGTGATGGGTTGGGTTGAATTGGGTTCAGCTGATGGCATTGGGTTGGGATTGGGTTGGGTGTGGTGGGTTTGGGTAGGGTTTGGCTTTGCTCAGGGTGGGTAGGGGTTGGGTGTGTTCGGGTTGGGTTCAGGTTGGCTGTGCTCAGGTTGGTTGGGTTAGGGTTGGGTTGAGTGTGGTGGTTTGGGTAGGGGTTGGCTTTGCTCAGGTTGGGTAGGGGTTGGGTGTGCTCAGGTTGGCTGCGTTCGGGTTGGGTTTGGGTTGGCTGTGCTCAGGTTGGGTTGAGTATAGTGGGTTTGGGCAGGGGTTGGCTATGCTTGGGTTGGATTCTGGTTAGGTTGAGTGTGGTGGGTTGGGTTGGGGTTGGGTGTACTCAGGTTGGGTTTGGGTTGGCTATGCTCGGGTTGGGTTGAGTGTGGTGGGTTGGGTATGGGGTTGGCTGTGCTTGGGTTGGGTTGAGTGTGGTGGGTTGGGTGGGGGTTGGCTGTGCTCAGGTTGGTTTTGGGTTGGCTGTGCTTGGGTTGGGTTTGGGATGGCTGTGCTTGAGTTGGGTTGAGTTTGATTTTGCTGGATCGAGGTGAGCATGATCATGTTAAGGCTGAGTTTGGGCACAGGGGTAGGGATAGGGATAAGCACATGGCAAAGGAGAGCAGGTTTCAAGCCCAGTGACCCCCCCCCAAACCTTCGGTGTGAGCACGATGGCCGAGCCGCCATTGATGCCGATGATGGGCACTGAGGTCTGAGCTGAGATGAAGTCCAGGATCTGAGCCACAGCCTCGGTGCGGGTGTCATCCTCGAAGACCACGCCATGGATGCGCAGGGAGGAGAGAACGTCACATAGGCGCACGATGAGGCTGCGGGGGTTGGTGTCATTGAGCAGCACCGAGACGGGGTTCACCTCCATTGAGAAGTTGCGGAAGGCAGTAGGCGCAAAGCGGGTGCTCTCAGGAGTGTAGGACGAGCCGCTGAAGATGATGGCCACGTTGAGGGAGCGCGGCCCGTCAGGGCGCAGATCCAGGAAGGGGCTGGCGCAGGCCAGAGCCAACACAAAGAGCATCCTAGCAGCGGGGGGGCCAGGGGACAGGCTCATCTCGCAGGGCCTCAGCACTTCCCCTGCATTGTACCGGGAAGGGGGGTTCCAGGGGAGGGACACGGGGACACGGGGGGTGCATAGGTGAGGGGGGGCATGTAGGCGCAAGGGGGGGGCAGCAATGAGGTGAGGGGAGCAGGGGGATGAGAGAGGAGGGAGGAATCAGCGGGAAGGGAGAGGGAGAAGGGAAGCAGAAGAGGGTATAAAGGGGGGATGGGTGGGGAAGGAGGCAAAGGGGGCAGGAAGGATCGAGGTAAAGAAGAGAAAGAAAAGGAAAGAAAGAGAATTAGGCTCATGGATGGGAGCTGGTGCCCCCTAGAGGGGAACGGCTCCATATCCCCATTCCCTGCCCCCCTGAGCCTGCCAGGCCCTGCCTGGGGGCTGGATGAGACCCCCTTCAAGAGGCCAGGTACTGCTTGACACCCGTCTGCACCAGTTACAGCCTGGGTCCCAGACTGGCCCTCCCACCACTGTGTGTTAGGTTGGCCCCCACCAGTGGGCCACAGGCCAACCCCCAACCAGTGTGCCCCATGCTTGTCCCCCAACCATTGGGCCTCACACCAGCCTTCCACCCGTCAGGCTGCCACGGGTCTAGTTTTCAACGGGAAGGTCCGGATGAGAGAGGAGCTGCAGTGTGTCCGGTCAGTGTGCTGATCCCCCCCGATTCACCTCTAGACCCCTCGGAATCTGCCCCCGGAGTCACTGTCCCATCCCTCTCCGTTCCTGGCATTCACCGCCGTGCTGCACCAGCAAAGACTGGTTATGCCAAGAACGCAGGCAGCCCACAAGACCTCCGCACCCTCGGGGAAAGGGCACGCCAAGCACCTCGCACACGCAGCCACACACGTGCGGTAGCACACGCCTGGGCTCTTGCACAAACGGCTAAACACCCGCACTTACCCGCCTACACTCCATGCATGCCAAAGGGACTGTGACACTGTATCCTGGGCTGGATGGGCCCATGGGAGGGGCAGGATTCTGGGGCAGAGGGTCCCATGGCCAGCTTGGAGCAGGCGGCTCTCTGCCTGTGCTGTCTGAGCGAGGTGGAGGACTGCCAGTCTGGCAGGGCCTAAGGGCCCAGCTACACCCATTGGCCTAGGGGGCAGGGGCAAAAACTGAGAGCACTCCTCCCCCAATCAGTCCCATCTCCCAGACCCATTACCCCAGTTCCATCCCACCCCTTCCATGTCCACACATGGCTCCCACCTCATTCAGGCTGGGAACCTGACGCCCCACCCCAAGAAGCAGCCACTTCAGTGGAGACATTGGAACAGGAGCCAAGACTCCTGGGTTCTCTCCCTGGCTCTGGGAGGGGGGAGGGGTCTAGTGGTTTAAGTTGCTGTATTAGGTCCCTAGGAAAGAGAGGCTCTCTGCCCCATTCCCGCCCCCTGAGCCGGCCAGTCCAGGAACCAATGCCCCCGAGGAAGGAGAAGTCCCTGTCCCATTCTCCACCCCCTGAGCCAGCCAGTCCCTGCCCTGGTGCCAGCGAGGAGCCAGCACCCCTTAGCCAAGAGAGGCCCTGTGCCTCACCCCCTCCTGTGTTGTCTGGTTAATGGCACATTCCTGCTGTCCCACAGCTGGCTCTGGGGGGCGGGAAGGCGCTAACATAAGGTGCTGATTAGCAGAGTAAACTGCCGGCCCTGATTATCCGTCCGGGAATAGAAACACTTTCACTGATTGCCAGCTCCGGAAATTACAGCCTCATAAACGATAATAGATTCCATAGATCCTGGGTTTAACCCCCCCAATGCCACCATGCAGAGCCATGAGCCCATCTACCCCAGTATCCCGCCTTGTTCCTGCCACCCCTGATCAGAGCCATGGTCCATCTATCCTGGTATCCCACCCTGTTCCTGCCCCCCGATCAGAGCCACGGGCCCATCTACCGCAGTATCCTGCCCTGTCCCTCCCATCCCTAGTCAGAGCCATGAGCCCGCCTACCCTGGTATCCCGCCCTCTCCCTTCCCCTCTCCCCACCAGCAGAACCATGGTGCACACACACATACACAGTCATCGCTCCAAAATGCTGGAAGATACATTCCAGTGCTTCCCGAAAAATTTAACCCCCAAACCTACCCCTCAGCCCTGCCTGCGCCCCAGTAGATACACACATCCCACAGCGCTCAGCTGGAGGAAAACAGACAGAGGCATCCTAGATACACACACCAGTGCATTCTCCTCCCAGAGCTGGGTATAGTCCTGGCTCTCAACCACTCCCCTGTTCTAACCACTAGGCCCCACTCCCCTCCCAGGGCTGGAGAGAGAAGCCAGGAGTCCTGCCAATCGAGCCAGCCAGTCAGCCAGTCCCGCTGCATGAGTCCTCATTCATCTGCTGTCTCTGCTCTCACCCCCCCCTTTTCCCATCCTCGCCTCGCCCCCCCGCCCTTCCACTGCGCCTGCTGGAAGTGTATTGATTTCCTCTCCCCCCTGGGGCCGCGCCGCCGCGCTGGCCTCTCTCGCTTTCATTCTTTCCTGTCTCGCTCACGTCTCAGCTGGAGGGAAACATGGAGCCCTACATGGCCCTGGGGCGCTGGGACATGCAGCCACCCACCTGCAGGCCCTGCTCCCCACCCCAGATGGGCCATGGCCGCACCGCGTGAGGGGTTCCCAGTTATCCAGCTCCCCACCCCAGAGGGACCATGTCTCAGTGCTGTATACTCAAACCCAGCTTCCCATCTCAAAAAGGCCAGGACTCTGCTCCAAGCAAGGGGTCCCCTGAGGAGCTGTGTCCCAGAGCTGGGTGAGGGCTCCCCGGAAACCCAACCCCATGCCCACCCCAGAGGGGCCACGTCTCAGTGCTGGGTGAGGGGTACTGTATACCCAGGCCCACCACTGCACACTACAGGAGCCATGGCTCCAAACCTGCTGCCCCATCTCAGAGGGGCTGTGACTCACTATCAGGTGCCCAGATATCCAGCCCCCCACCTCAGAGGGGCCATAACTCGCTGCGGGGTGATGGGGGGGCCCCTGTCCCACTGGGGGGGCCACATCTCAGTGCTGAGTGCCCAGGGTAGAGGCTGTATCTTTTGTGCAGTCAGGGAGCAAAGGGACTTTTTTCTGGTGGTTCTTTCTCTCTGTCTCCCTCTGCCCCCTCCTCCCTCTTTTCTGGATCCCAATCAAGGGGCTGGTCTCACTCGCTGCAGCTGGTTCAGATCAGCCATGGCAGAACAGCTAATAGCCCGGCTCTCTGCTTCTACCAGGGCAGGGGAAACAGTCTCATAAATACCTATTAGAGGGTTATTCTGGGAACTAGAGCAGGGAGTGGGGTGGGGGGATCGTGCCAGAGAGCTGGGCGGGGGGAGAGGAAAACAGGCAGACAGAGGCCTTGGGGAGATGAGGGAGATGGGCGGAGGGACAGACAAGGGAACAGGCAGAGACATGAAAAGACAGGAGAAAGGATGGACAGAAGCAGGTGGAAGGATGGACAAGGGGACAAGTAAAGGGATGCACAGAGAAACAGGCAGAAGGATAGACAAGGGGATGGTTGGAGGGATGGACAGAAAAACAGGTAGAGGGATGGACAAAGGGACAGACAGACATGGACAGAGATAGGTGGAGGAATGGACAGAGGGACAGATGGAGGGATGGACAAGGGGACAGGTAGAGGTATGAACAGAGATATAGAAGGCAGGATGAACAGGACAGGCAGAGATGGATGGAGAGACAGGCTGCCTGTTGCTGAAGTGTCAAGTGGTGCTGTTTGATAGTGAGTACAGTGCTATGCATTGGCTGTAATATCAGTGTACCTTCCTCACACCTCTAATCCGAAGTTTCTGTAGTGTAGTTATAGCGTGATAGGACACTTGAGTTGTGTAGCTCTAGTCTGTACAAATATAGACACTGTGAGACCGTGTATTAGGGAAATACGTAAATACAGCCTGAAAATCTGATGATATGCACCTACAGTGAGAACGTGAGTTTATTATGTTGTGTAGGTACAGTGTGAAGATGGGTAACTGTAATGTCTGTGTTAATGTCTGTGTTATTGGAGTTTGTGAGTGTGTTTTATATGGAGGTGTAACCACCGTGGGAAATGTAAGTACACCATGACTTTGCATTGTTGCTGGTGCATAGGCACAGTCTGTGGATGTATGGATACAGTCTGAAAATATATTAGATTGTATTGTAAGTACAGTGTGGAGGGATGTAGGTGTCAGCGCAGTGGGAAAGTATGTAGCTTCTGCCTGACAGTAAAAAGTTGTGTCCCTACATTGTGAACATGTGTAGGTACAGCCTGAAAATGCATTTATAGACCATGTATTGGTAGATAATGGTGTATAGTTACACTGAGGATGGTTGTACGGATTGTCTGGACAGGTGTGTAAAGACAGAATAAAGGGGTGAAGCTCCAGCATGAAAGCATGTAGGCACAGTCTGAGGGTATTTATGAGGATATGTAGCTCCCATGTGAAGGTGTTTTTATGATGGGTGGAGGGACAGACAAGGGAACAGGCTTGACGGGTGTAGGTTGTGTGTGTGTGTGTGTGTGTGTGTGTGTTACAGTCAGAAAAGATGTGCAGCTACAGCATGCCAACGTGTAGGTACAGCATATTTATGAGGGTGTGGTGGCACAATCTGAACATCGTGTGTCTCTCAGAGCATATAAAGTTACATTTCTCAAGACACTCTCTCTGCACTCGTGTAATACTGCTGGCAGAGTTGCGACATGCAGAGTATATTGGGTGGGTTGTTGACTACATGCCATATTGGCCATGTGCACAGATGCACTGTCATTTGTAGAGTCACATTCTGTCCCTCGCTACGAGTGGCTCTGACTGACGTCAATTGGTTGAACATGCCAAAATCTCCTGAACTTCACTGAAATTCACACTGCTCCCATGTGACAGCAGAACCCGTGTGGCAGTGTTCCCTGTAAGCTGTGTGCTTGTGCGACCACTCAGGAAAGACTCCAGTGCTACCCAGCTGATTAGCAGAGGGCCAACTGCTAGATTTTGCGTTTCTTCTGGTGGTGCACATTTGCACATGCCTTGGTGCACATACAATTTATTCTGCACATGGATGGAAAAAATCCACACATGGATGGAAAAGATTAGAGGGAACATTGCCATGTGGGAAGGCCACCCCAGGAGGAAGGGAATGGCTGTTTTGTTCTCACCGAGTGACAGCCAAATGTGAATACAATACAGCTAGCTACAGGGGTCAATGTCCAGCCCTCAGACAGAAGCTGCAAAGCCCAATTCAGGGCCCATGATCTAAATATCAAAGGCTTGCATCCAACTGTGTATGTGTTGAGTGTGTATGTGAGAGAGTGTGAGCGCCTGTATCTGGGCTCTACATCTGACTGTGCACACACTATCATCTGTCTCTGGGTTCTGTATTTGACTGTGCATGTGTGTGACTACCTATTAACTGTATGATGGGAGTGTGTGACTGTCTGTCTCTGGAGCTCTGCATCTGACTGTGTGAGTATGTCTGCCTGTCTCTGGATTTTGCTTGCGATGGGAGCATATGGAATCTGACTGTATGCACAGAAGTCTCTGGTATCTCTTCATGAAGGGTATGTGGGTTTTGGCTGTGAAAGCACCTGCCTCTGAGTATCTCCTTGCAGGGAAGTGAGTGGTGGGGGGCTGGTTCTGATTATGCATCTGTGCCTGTAGGGATTGACTTGTGCCAGGATATGTGTGTGCTCTGACTGTGAATGTCTCTGGGATCCCTGTGGAAGAGGGGGTGTATTCCCCCCAACAGTTCCTTGCTTCTTAAACATTGGTGGACGGACAGAGGGGTTGGCAGACCCAGGAGTCCTGGTATTTCTAAAGGGAAAGCCGAGGATGGAGACCGAGAAATCCAGGTGCCCCAAGCCAAGTGTGATCCCTGAGAATAGGACCTAAGAGCCTGTGTGGGTGTCTGAGAAGAAAGGGGGTAACTTTGAGCGGGGAGGTCAGAGGACCCAGGAGTCCAGATGCCCCAGAAAGGAGGTAAGTTCAGAGGACAGGGTTGAGGATTTGTTGGGATGTGGCCCGGGGTGCCCATTGGCACTAAGAAAGAAAGAGCAATGTTGGCAGATGATATGCCAGATTATGCCAAGGCCCCTGGGCCTTACTGAACACTGACAAATGCATTGCTGGAAACTGGTCTGGCTCACCAGCATGTTCCCAGTTGCGTGAAAGGCATTAGATGTTACCAAGATACATTTGGCCTTTATGAAATGTTTGGGAGTCACTGCCGGTTTTAATCTCACCTGTGACCCCTGGGTCCCACCTTCTGAAGTAACCACCCTTCAATGATAAACATGTTTGCTTTGAAACTGGGAACACCCCCCCGCCCCAAGTCAGGAGAGACCCAGATCACCCCAACAGGCATTGCCTCCTGCTTAACCCACATAGGCCAATGGACCCCAGGGGAACCGTTCTGGAGCATCATGGGGCAAAATACTTTGGTGACTGCTCCCCCCACATCATATCCCAATTTTGAACTCTGGGGGGACAGAATAAAAATGCCTGAGCAGAAGACAGTTGTGGCTGCTTGGTGCTCACAGCAGGCAGTATTTCTGAACACAAGCGAGGGATCCCTACGATAATTGGCTTGGACGACTCCTCAAGGACATACGGCACTTGCCCATCAGAGCACCTGCAATCAGCTCCTGGGAGGGCTGATGAGAATCTCTGCCAGGCCCCATGGAAGGGGCAGGGCTTTGGGCAGAAGGGGTGAGAGTGGGGCTAGCCTGCCCAGCCAGCCCTTCAGCACAGCAGAGGCTGCAGGCCACTGGGGGCTGGGGTGGGGATTTAAAGGGCCTAGTGGCAACCTTTTCAATCGCTGGGCCCTGGGGCAGCCTCCCCTTTGCTCTCCCTGTCTCCTGGAGGGTATGTCTACACTAGCTCATTAGTTCGAGCTAGGTAGGGTAATTAGGGCGAGCGGAGTTGCAAACGAAGCCCAGGATTTAAATATCCCAGGCTTCATTTGCATGTCCCGGGCGCCGCCATTTTTAAATCCCCCTTAGTCCGAACTCTGTGCCCGCGGCTACATGCGGCACGGAGTAGGTAGTTCGAATTAAAGATCCTAATTTGAACTACCGTTACATCGGCGGCACCCGGGAACATGCAAATGAAGCCCGGGATATTTAAATCCCGGGCTTCGTTTGCAACTCCGCTCGCCCTAATTACCTTACCTAGCTCGAACTAACGAGCTAGTGTAGACATACCCGGACTCTAAGCCTAGAAGTGTTGGAAGCCCCTTAAAAGAGGGTGGCTGGCATCTGAACTGTGGCCCCGCCCTGTCCCCTGGCTCTGCCCCCTCTCTGCCTCTTCACCCAAGGCTCTGCTGCCACTTCTTCCCCCCCAAATATGCCCCCACCCCCCATGCTCGCTCCTCTCCAACCTCTTGCTCCCGTCACTTATCCTGATGGCTGATAAAACCTGATGGGGCATGGCCCTCTGGCCCCTCCGTTCCAGGCCCCTGCTGAAGACTGTATCTCATTCGTACGTGTTCACCTGCTGTATCCTTTGTCAGCTGCTCTGTGTCGTCTCCCTAGTTAATCAAACTTTACTTGGCTTATTCCAAGATTGGCTACAGGCGTTGTCTTTGGTGAGAGCTCTCTCAGATGCAACTGATGTGGAGTAAGCGACTGGGCCTTGGGGAATATTGCTGCGAGTTTTGGTCTACGGGACTGTCTGTCGCAAGGGCTGGCTTGCTGGGGTGGCAAAACAGACCGGTGCCCCCAGTAGCACAGGCAGTGGCTCTGTGTTAAGGTTGTTGTAGGGCTCAAGGTGTTCACGCCAGGTATGGGGCTGATGCAGTCGAATTACAGCATTCACAACCAGCCTGAGGTTCGCTCCCTGTTTTTTGACAGTCTGCCCAGAGGTGTGTATGCATGGCCATGAACCACTCCAGACTGTGTGATGGAAAGAAAGATGCCCCAAGGCAAAGGGGAACAAAGGGATGTGGGGGGCAGATTCTGGGAAGGGAGTGAGGGGTAGAACAGTTAGAATGAGGGGTGGGCATCAGGACTCTGGGGTTCCAATCCCAGCTCCCTCTGTGACCTCAGGTGAGACTCTTCCCTTCAGTGTGTCTCAGTTTCTCTTGCTATGAAACAGGGAGAGTGCTAGCTCCCAAGGAATTGTGACATTTCTTCCTTCACCTCCAGACAGGCAATGATTATTATAATGACCAGCTGAGAAAGCACTCCCATTTTATCCTGCTGCCACTCAAATTCTTCTTGCACCTCCTCCGGGTACACCCTCCTATAGGGCCCAGGGATAGGGATTGTCCTGCCCCCGCTGAGGCCCCAAACTCTTGAGTAATGAGCACTATTCTATACGGACTGGCAACCTGATTTGGGACATGCAACACAACCCCCCCTCACATAGCAATGAGTTCAATGTATCACTCCAATGGACTCCATACCCACAGAGCTCCTTGTCTCATAGGTCCTGGTTATATGGGCCATTCCAATGGATTGCTCCACCTCCACAGAACTGCCTCTTGCATAAAGGCTGGTTATATGGACTGTTCAGGCACACTGCTCTATCCAAGCTCTTGCAAAGAATCTACCAACCTGTATAGACCACCTACTCCATGCCAGGCATACAACACATATACCTCTAGCATAGTGACTGGTTCATCAGACCACTCACATGGACCAATCCATGCCCATATACTCCTATGACACACAAATGCTACTTATATAGATTGTACATACACACTGATCCATCCCCACACAGCACTCCTTGTATAAAGACCAGATATATGGACCACTCCACTCATACAAAGTCCACCCTTGCCCAGAGACTGGTTATACAGACTTCTCCATCCAAGCCCTTGCACAGAGATTGCTTCTCCATACATATCAGCTATCCAATACCAGGCACCCAACACAAAACCCTCTAGAATAGAGATTGGTTATACAGACCACTAATATGGACCACTCCAATCCCACAGAACTCCCACTTCAACAGTTCCACCCTCATGAAACCCTCCTTTGCATAGAGGTTGCAGATTATATGGACCACACCTATGGACAGCTCCACCTGTCTAGATGCAGCTGGACAGACCCCATCACTCGTAGATACTGGTCGTATGGATTGTCCCAGCTTCACAGCTCATCCACGTATACAGACCACTTATATGAACCACTCCACCCTTACAATGCTCTTTAGTTGCATGGAGAGTGGGTTAGATGGACTCCTCATAGAGACCACTTATATGGACCACTCAATCCTGCTGTAGCCCCTTCTATTATAGAGGCTGCTTATATGGACCATTCAACCCCTCCATTGTAGAGACCAATTATATGGGCCAATTTCATCGAAACTATCTTGGAGATCCTCACCAAATCTCTTAAGGACACTTCTACTTCTACAGACAAGAGGCAGCCTACCTGCATAACAACTGCCTCTGTGGACTGGAGCTTGTAAATGGACCAGCATCCAGCCTAAAGGAAGCCCTGTTTGTCTGCCTCAACACTGCACCTTGGGCTTGCTATGCTTCCTGCTGGTCTGCTTCCCAACTCCACTCAGGACAGGGTATATGGACCAGCCATGTATGGAAGTAAGTGGGTGCAATGCTGAGAACTAAACCAGTACTCATTTCACATGGAACAGGTGGCAGGACCAAGGGAATGCTGTGATCTTCAGTTCACCCAAGTGCCTGCCTCAAAGGCGGGGAAAGGGGGGGTAATGGTGCTCCAGACCATCTGCTCTTTGGGAAAGGCAACTGGGATGCCCCAAATCCTGCTCCATCATGGCGAGCCAAATGCCCCTGGCAGAATTAGAGATCAGCCCCAGAGAACGGGGACAAGACAGTCACATCACTGTGGATCTGTGGGAGATAGATAGATAGATAGATAGATAGATAGATAGATAGATAGATAGATAGATAGATAGATAGATAGATAGATAGATAGATAGCTTCCACTTCTATGGATGGATGGATGGATGGATGGGGGCTGTGTCTGCGGATGGTTAAATAGATAATGAAAGAGAAATTCTCTTTGCTGCTTGACAGCCAAATGGCCTCTGCACAGCCACAAGCCACTCTCACAGCCCAGAAATGCACAATCCATCTGTGCCTATTGCACCTCTGCATAATAACCTCTGTGGGTGTGTGTCAGGGAGGCTGTGTCTGTCTGTGTCAGGGTGTCTATTTATGTGTCTTGAGTGTGTGTCAGGATATCTTTGTCAGGATGACTGTCAGAGTGCCTGTGTGTATGTTGATATATGTCTGTGGGTGTCTGTATGTGTGAAGGTGTTTATTTGGGTGTCTCAGTATGTCAGGGTGTCTGTGTATGTGTCAGGGTCAGGGTAGCTGTCAGGATGTCAGGGTGTGTGTCAGGGTCAGGGTAGCTGTCAGGGTGCCTCTGTGTGTGTCAGGGTCAAGGTGTTTGTGTGTGTGTCAGGGGGGCGTGTGAGGGTATCTGTTTGTGTCAGTGTGTTTGTATGTTCCAGGATGTCTGTTTGTGTGTCAGGGTGCGTGTGTGTCAGAGGGTGTTTGTGTGAATGTTTTGGGGTGCCTGTGTGCCTGTCAGTGTGTGTGTGTAAGAGAGAAGGGGGGCCTGAGTGTGTCAAAGGGTGTGTGTGTCACAGGGTGTGTGTCAGGGTGGGAGTGTGTCTCAGCCCTAGCCCAGGAAGAAGGGGAAGCCTCTTACCTTTTCATGACACCTCCGTTGCACAGCAGGGCTGGGAGCTCAGAAACCTCTGCAGTAAAGCCGGAGCCGTGCAAAATCCGGAGCGACACCCGCTCCGCAACCCGGGCAGCGGCGGATTCCCATTCCTCCCCCCACTTTGTCGTCCCTAGAGAAAACCCAGGCTAAACCCCCGCACGGGGAAAGCTCCCAGGAGGCGACATCGCCCCCCCCCCTCCCGCCGCCCCCCGTCTGTCCCTCCTCAAGGTTGCAGCAGCTCCCGCTCCGCCGCCCGGCAGCCGCTACACATGTTGCATCCGAAGTTAGCGCGATGCCAAACGCGTCTGGTGCGGCTCCGGCCGCCCGGAGCCCCGATCTCCCCCCCACCAGCTTTTCCGGCAGGGGGGCGGGGGGCCTCTCCTCTCCTCCTTCCAGAATGGCCGATCCGCCGGCCGGTGTCTCCTCCCTGCTCGCCAGGACACCGGTTGGCTGTTTTTTCCCCTTCCCCTTGGGTCACCTTTCTCCGTGCGCCCGGGGAGCGCGCAATGGGGACGGGGGGAGGGGGCTGAAGGAGGGGAGCGGGTGGTTTGACTCCTCTAACGCAGAGCTACACCCGCCCCGGCTCGCTCTTACACACACCCGCCTGGGACACACACACACTCACACACACACAGCGCCAGGGTCATTAACATTCACAGCCCATCGCCGCCCAGCCAGGCGAGCGCAGGTTGGAGCCCGGCGCTGCGGGCCCGGCTTGACTGAAGCGAAGGGGCCCCAATCCAGCCATCGCCGGAGGAAGGGGGTGTGTGAGTGGGGGGCGCAGGCATCACCCCTGTAATTAAACTGGGGGGGGGGCTGTGAAGGGAAAAGGATGGAGCGCAATGGGAGGGGAGAGCGTGGAGCAAAAAGGGGGAGTACTGGGGGGAAGATATAAATATCCCTTCCCCCCACAAATCTCAACCCTCAGCCCTGCTGGCTAGTTCCCCCTCCTCCTGCGGAGCAGAGCAGGAGAATGAGAGAAAGTAAGCAGGTGAGGGGACAAGGATTGTCCAAGGGTGTATGTAAGGGGGGGGGGGAGTGTGAATGCCGGTGTGCACCGGATGCATGTGTCAGAGAGGTATGTGCATGTGTGTGTGGGGAGGAGGGGTGTCCTAGGCATGTATGGCTCAGAGGGTTTGTGTGTGCAGTGTAAGGGATGTATGTCAAAGGGGGGGGCAAGGTACCCAAAGGTACATTCCCTTCCCTCCTCCATTCCCGGAGGAGTCCAGCCCAAGGTACCCAAAGGTACATTCCCTTCTTCCTCCATTCCTGGAGGGGCCCTAGCCCGAGGTACCCAAAGGTATATTCCCTTCCCTCCTCTACTCCCGGAGGGGCCTGGGCCCGATTTGCCCTGCAGCACTTTGTCAGCTGTGCTAACAACCGGCCTTGCAAGCTAAGCAAGGTCTAGGAAGTGAGGAGAGTGGAGGCAAGACCAGGGGGTTGGCGAAGGGTTGACCTCTAAGGGGCGGGAGTGGCTGGGCTAGTCTTCCCTTTACAGTGCCTGGCTGTTCCTAGAGGCCCTGGTGCAGAAGAGGGGCATTCCCCTGTCAGTGAGCCCTGAACCAAAGGGGTACTATGCAATGGGGAGGAGGGGTCTCAGAAGCTTGCTGGCTGATGGTGAAACACCCCCTCTGTAATTTCCTTAAGATTCAGAAAGAGAAAGAAGAGTGTAGAGGTTTAACCCTATAGTCTGGGGTGGGGTGGGAGGGCAGAACCCTAGGGTCACTATGGGGTAGGTATTTACAAAAAGATCACCCACCCAGGACAAACTACCAGGGGAGAAAAACGCCCCCTACTGACCCCACACCCAGCGCCCCTAGCACCTCAGTCCAGCTGTCTCCTCTTGGTGCTGTCCGGCTGGTCCCACACACTCCGCTGGAGCAGGCACGATGATGGAAGCCGCGTTGGATTGCGACTGGGGCTGGTTAGGAGCAGCAGGGAGCAAGGCAGCTCACAGGAACAAAGGCCCCGTCCCCTATTCGTGACGCTCACGCTTTCTGTAGAGAACAAGGGGAAGGAGGAAGAAAGGAGGAAAAAATAGACTCGGCCGATAGAAAATATAACGGCAGAGCACCAGCTGGGTGTGATGAGAGAGCTGATCAGTTCCAGCCCTGCTCCTGCAGGGGATTAGGGTCTAGTGGTTAGAGCGAGGGGGGGACACTGAACACCTGGGTTCTCTCCTTGGCTCTGGGAGGGCCTAGGTGAAGGAGACAGTGGGGAAGGACCTAGGACAGCTGGGATGTTCTTGGAAGGGGGCTGATCTGACCCTGCTGAGAGGTGGTGGTGAGCTGCTGGTGCCCCACATTGGGCCCCTGAAATTCCTGATGCTCCATGGCCCCAAAAGCCCATGAGCCATATCTTTAAACCCCTTCCCCCCAGGAGGCTCCAGGAATGATGAGGGAGGGGAACTCATTCCACACATGGCTCCACGCTCTGGACCCATGACCCCTGCTCACCCAGCCCCAGGGGCCTTTGTTACAGGTGGTGTCAGGCTCGTCCCTTGTTCCTCGGCTTTTTCTTTCCAAAGTTGTGCTGTGAAACCAGGTGTCCTGGACCAGTCCCATAAATTCCCTGACATTTCAATGGGGAACTTCATCTCCTGCCCCAGATGTTCCTGTGAGTTGTTACACCCATGTTCCACCCTTGAGGGGCTGCATTTCAGTACCAGGTGAAGGGTTCCCATATAACCAGCACCTGTGCCTAACCTCAAAAAGGCCTCATCTCAGCACCAGATGAGAAGTCCACATTAACTGGCCCCTGCATCTCACCCCAGCCATGACCAAGTTTTAGCACTGGGCGAGGGTCTCAATATAAATAGCCCCCGCATCCCACCAGAGGCAGCTGCATTGTAAAAAAGCTATAACTGGAACAGAGCTATTAATCTATCTACAGCTTTTTCTAAGCATCCATCTGAGGCCTTTTAGAAATATCAATGGATTTCCTCTCACAAGCCCCCAGGAGTGCTGGCTTCTAGTCCCCACTGCTCTGACCACTAGATCCCACTCCCCTCCCCGAGCTGAGAAGAGAACCTAGGAGCCTTGGCTCCTAGCCCCTCCCACCTCCCCCCAGCAGGCTGGCTGTCCTGCTTACCATTCGCCTCATGTGGATCGGAAAGCAATTAACCAGCATAGTTAGCAAACAGGGGAGTGTGACTGCTGCGGAGCGCCAGCTGCTCGACCCTGGCAGCGTGAGGGGAATAGCACCCACCCACGCCCATGCCGGCTCCCCCCCAGCACCAGCTGCTTTCTCACTTTGCGAGCCAGAGGTGCCCCCACCCACCTTCCTCACTGTCTTCCAGTCCTCCAGGGCCCCCAGCTGCTGGGCAGCACGTGAGGCACATGGAGCCATGCTTATGAGGACAGTGCTGGGAGCCAGGACTGCTGGGGTCTATCACTAACTCTGGGTGGGGAGTGGGGCCTAGTGGAGAGAGTGGGAAACCCTGCCCTATGGCTTGTCTATAATCTGTTGCCTGGCTCTATGGCACATGCTAGGATTGGAAGGTAGGATGCTGGGGTTCCATCCCCAGGTAATGGGACAAAAACACCCTCTCTGGGTTTGTACAAACCAGTGCCTGGAGTTTGCCCAGGGCTCAGGCTGGCTATGCTGGTTCCTGTGCTAGTGCTGCCCCCTTCTGGCCAGAAGGGGTATGGCTACATGAACTGAGAATCATAGGTGGGCTAAAGGGCCTTTTCCCTTCAGCAGACCCTGAGGTCTGGGCCATGCCAGGTCCCAGGACTCTGGGCAGCCACCTCTAAATCTTCTGCAGCAGCCTGCTTTTGAGGCAGGATGCTCTTTCTCTGCCTATCCTAAACATTGTGTGCAGCTGTTACACACCCCCGTGCCCTCCCCAGAGGGGCTGCGTTGCAGACCTGGGTAAGGAGGTCTCTATATAAACAACCAGCCCCCATGCCCCCATCCAGAGGGGTCAATGTCTCAGACCTGGTGAGGTGTTCCTGTATAAACAGCCTCTGTAGCCCCCCCTTCTCCTGGAGGGAGCCATGTCTCAGTGCTGGGCGAGGGGTCCGTGGAAAGAGAGGGGTTGGGAGCCAGGATTCCCATGTTCTACCTCTGGGCTTGGGTCTAGTGGGTAAAGCAGGGGATTAAGATAATTTCTCCTCCATCTCTCCCCAGCCCTGGCCTGCACATCATTCCAGCCACTTCCTGAACTAGCTGCTAGAGGGGCAGGGTGACCTGGCAGCTCGCCCCCCCTCCAAACACACACAGCTTCTACTGGGCACTGCCAAGCCGGGTCCCCTGCCAGGCACAGGATGGAGATCTTTGAGTGGCACCAGCCTCTGTGCCAGGACATCCAGTGAAGTTGGAGCCTGGGGGCAACCCCCAACTCCCCTGCTCCCTGTTAGCTAGGTCCTCCTCCCCCTGATGCTGCACCTCAGCCTGGAAGAATTGCCCTCCCCCTGGTTCTGTTATTTGGGCTAATACCCAGCTGGGCTAATACCCAGGGGGTTGTTTGGGAGTGGGGCCTAGAGGCCCATAGGGCACGAACCCATTCTCTTGGGGAAACCTGGGGGAAGGAGGGAGTGTTATTACTGCTCCTGAATGGATGGAGGAGGGGTCACAGAGCTGATTCTCCAACCACCAGACCCCATTTCCCACCCAGAGCCAGGACTCCTGAGTTCTGGCTCTGACATGCTCATCTTATCAGAAATGTAGTAACTCTGTAAGCACAGCGCCTCCTAGTGCTGCCCTGGGGCACCGAAGTCAGCACTGACTATAGGGGACACAGCGCCCCAACTGACTCTTGCCCTGTTCCCTGAAGTACTGCGCCCCCGGCTGAACCCCCACCTCACTCTGTGCAGTACTAGCACTGTCCTGAGACATTGGGGCAGTAGTGATTATTAAGGTGAAGTCACTGAGTATTTGGTTGGGGTTGAGATTTGGGGGGCAGGTAAGTAAGGTGTCCCTGAGCTGAGAGCAGGGGCTGGGGAGGACCTCTAAAAATCCGTTTGCTCTGGAGGTCCTGTATGGAGCTCAGAGGGGGAGGATTCTTGCAAGCAGAAGGACGACTTGGGTGACAGCAAATGTAGGGAGCAATGGGGTGCCACTAAAATCATTCTGCTTTGTTTCTGAATCTGGGAGTCAGCAGTCCTGGGTTCTTCAGCTCTGGGAAGTGAGTGGGGAGCACTTGGGTTCGCTCCCTAGCTCTGCTAAGGGAGTGGGGTCTGTTGGTTGGAACACAGGGCGCCAGGACCCCTGGGTTCTCTCCCCGGCTCGTGGAGGAGCAGGACACGTTGTCATTTCTCTCCCGGCTCTCAGCCCAGCCCCGTGGGTGGGAGGGGATTTGCTTTGCTCCTCCTTCTCGAGCAGCTCGGGCCTTGTTTCCCCAGTCCCACATACACTCCGGCCGGGGCCTACCCAGACAGTAAGGGGTGCCCCTCCCCCCCAAAAAAACCTCGGCGCCCCCTCCACCGCCCTGCCCCGACAGCCATGAACATCTTCCGATTCCTGGGGGACATTTCCCACCTCTTGGCAATTATCATCCTCTTGCTGAAGATCTGGAAGTCGAGGTCCTGTGCGGGTAAGGAAGGGACCCCTTTTACCGCACCTCTGCACCCCCAAACTACGCTTCCGGGTGTCCCACGGGAAACTAACCCAGGGCCTTTGGGGGGGGTACTTGCTGACTCAGACCGGCCTTTGGCCGGAGCAGGGTGGTTCTCCGACTTCCGTGTAATAAAGGGAAAATGTTGGGGTGCGTGGGCTCCCCAGGCATCCCTCCGTCACAGGCATTGTGGGGGTTCCTGGGGTTCTCAGTCCACCCATTTTCCAGCGGCTTTGTCATCCCTCAAGTTTGCTTTCTGCCGATTATTTTGCGGAGGAGCGGGAGAGACAGCCAAAATAGAGGGTCTGCTTGATTTGGGCGGCGCTGGTACGTGAAGGTGATTCTGGGAAACAATGTGCCCCCTAAATTATATGGGTGCATGGAGTGTATAAGTAAATTGGGGGCCTCAGCCTGCCAGCAAACCCCTTCCTTTTGGGATAGGCCTTGAGCTCGATTTATTTGGAGAAGTAAAGGGGAGTGTGGCGAGATTTGGGGATTACACTTCATTTTGGGGGAGCGGACACCCCCCGTGAAGGGGAATAGGCCATTTTACTTTGCGAGGTCCAGGGCACCCCCGTGTATTTTTGAGGTGGGGTGGGAATATTCTCTTCTGAATTTTGGAGACCCCTTTGTGAGGGGCATGAAGTCTTGTACATACAGAGTGTTGGAGAGCGGAGGGCTTGGGAGGGGGAGGAAAAGGGTTTCCTCACTTGAGGAGCTGCCTTTCGGAGAAGTTTGAGAGGTTATGCCCTCCTTTGTGGGATGTTGTGGAGCTTCGGAAAGGGGGTGTCTAAAGCCCCAGTGATTGGGTCATTCTGTGGCCAGTGGCTTTGGGGGAGTTTTGGGGGGTTGATTTGTTACGCTCCCCCTATCATCTCTGTTGGAATATCTGGGGCACAGGCCCTCAGGCACCCCTCTTCCCAACACACACACATAGAGCAGGGGGCTGCAAGGGACTGAAGCCGGAGGCCTGATTTGTTGAGGCAGCCCCGGGCTGGAGTTGGCAGCTTCCCCAGACTGCTGAGCACGCTGCGGGCAGGGAAGGTGGGAAAGGCCCTGGATACAGTAGGCCTGGTGTGCCTCACTCTGCATCTACAGAGTCCCCCTTAAAGACCAGCTGTGGGCTCAATTCCCCCCCCCAGCTTCGCAGGTGCCCCTCACTCCTGTTGCACAGCCCCCAGTTGTCCCCCTGATCCCCACTACATGTCCTGTCTCTCTTCCCCCGGGGGCAGGGATCTCTGGAAAGAGCCAGATTCTCTTTGCTGTTGTGTTCACCACCCGCTACCTGGACCTGGTCACCAACTTCATCTCCCTCTACAACACCTCCATGAAGGTAATGCTGTGCCCGAGGGCTCCCTGGCCCCTCTCCCGCCACCTGTTCCCCAATTCCCAGATCCCCTCTCACACACTCCTCCTCCACTGCTGCCCACTCTCCCCTGGGACTCAGTTGCATGGCTTGTTCATTGTCATCCCCGGCTAAAATCTTGAATAGAGTTGTCATGTGCATTTTCACCAGCCCCTGAACCCCGCTGCAGAAGGGCTGCATCTCTGCACCAGGTGCGGGGTCCCATATACCTCGCTCCCATGTCCCACTCCAGAGGGGACACATCTCAATACTGGGCAAGGGATCCCCTGTATAACTAGCCTCTATACCCCATACTAGATGGGCCGCATCTCCATATCAAGTGAGGGGGTTCCCATATAATTAGCCCCTGTGTTCCCCTATACAGGGAGACCCTGTATATCCAGACAAGGTGTCCCACCGCAGAGTGTTTGTATGTAAGCAGTGGGTGAGAGGCTCCTGTATAACAAGCCCCCATGTCTCCAGAGGGGCTCCATCTCTACATCGGGCACGGGATCCCTATATAACCAGTTCCTCAACCCCATCTAAGGATCCCCGTATAACCACCAGCCCCCATGGCCGACCTCAGAGGGGCTATGTCACAGTGATGAGTGATGGTGCTGGAAGTGGACAGCCTATGTCATGGCACCTAGGTGTGGGGGCTGCCTTGAGCTAGGTTAGTACAGGCTCTTTTCTGTGACTGCAACCTCATTGCTCATGGAAAGCAGTGGGGGAGGGTTGGCTGACATCTAACTCCACCTCTGTCTCTAGATGGTGTACATCGCCTGCTCCTATGCCACAGTTTGGCTGATCTACAGCAAGTTCAAAGCCACATATGATGGGAACCATGACACCTTCCGTGTGGAGTTCCTCGTGGTGCCCACCGCTGTGCTGGCCTTCCTGGTGAACCATGACTTCACTCCGCTGGAGGTAACAGTGGCCCCAGACCTTTGGGGGGCACCACCAGGCCATTTGGGTAGGACTTGGTTAGTTTGGGGGTGGGCAGAGAGGGAGGTTGTCTCCCCGCCTAGAGCCTGGTGTGGGGGAAATCTCATGGACTCCGGCATGAATTTTAACTAGTTCTCCCCGTTGCCACCCGGGTCCTAAGATCCTCTGGACATTCTCCATCTACCTGGAGTCGGTGGCCATCTTGCCGCAGCTGTTCATGGTGAGCAAGACGGGGGAGGCGGAGACCATCACCAGCCACTATCTCTTCGCCCTGGGCATCTACCGCACCCTCTACCTCTTTAACTGGATCTGGCGCTACCAGCAGGAGGGCTTTTTTGACCTGATTGCCATAGTGGCTGGGCTGGTGCAGACCATCCTCTACTGTGACTTCTTCTACCTCTACATCACAAAAGGTGAGTACCACAGATTAGGGTGAAGGGTCTCGTGGGTTAGAGCAGGAGGGGCTGGGAGCCAGGACTGCTGGGTTCTGTCCTTGCTCTTGGAGGGGAGTGGGGTGTAGTGGTTACAGAGGGCAGGTGGCAGGCAGAACTCCTGGATTCTGACACTGATTCACTATATGGTCTAGAGAGAATACATGTCACTTCCCTTTACTGTATCCCAGTTAACTCTTCTGGAAATCAGCTCACCCTACTCCCATGCTGATCATGTATGGACAGCTAGGGTCAAAGGACCTACGCTGTTAGGGGTGATGCTGGTAATCAGCAAGTTGTATGACATAGACCTAGCATGGTTGTCAAAGGCCCTGTGGGGCTTTACTGTGAACGTCAAGTTGGCAAATCCATGCACTGGGGTGATTTTATCTCATGACCCTGGTGTCCCTGCTGTGCCTGCCTGCCGCACCATCCAGCTCTGTCAAATGCTGTTGCCTAAAGTTAGAAGTCAAAATCCATCCGATGAAGTAGCTGGGTTTTGTCAGAAGGGTTGGCTGCTCCAAGGTCGATGGGAGCTGAGTGTGTTCAGCACTTCTAAGAATCAGGCCCTTGTTTAGAATCATAGAATACTAGGACTGGAAGGGACCTCGAGAGGTCATCGAGTCCAGTCCCCTGCTCTCATGGCAGGACCCAGTACTGTCTAGACCATCCCTGATAGACATTTTTCTAACCTACTCTTAAATATCTCCAGAGATGGAGATTCCACAACCTCCCTAGGCAACTTATTCCAGTGTTTAACCACCCTGAAAGTTAGGAACTTTTTCCTAATGTCCAACCTAAACCTCCCTTGCTGCAGTTTAAGCCCATTGCTTCTTGTTCTATCCTCAGAGGCCAGGAAGAACAATTTTTCTCCCTCCTCCTTGTGACATCCTTTTAGATACCTCAAAACCACTATCCTGTCCCCTCTCAGTCTTCTCTTTTCCAAACTAAACAAGCCAATTTTTTTCAGTCTTTTTTCATAGGTCATGTTCTCTACATCTTTAATCATTCTTGTTGCTCTTCTCTGGATCTTCTTCAATTTCTCCACATCTTTCTTGAAATGTGGTGCCCAGAACTGGACACACTCTTCCAACTGAGGCCTAATCAGTGCAGAGTAGAGCGGAAGAATGACTTCTAGTGTCTTGCTCACAACACACCTGTTAATGCATCCTAGAATCATGTTTGCTTTTTTTGCAATAGTGTCACACTGTGCCTAAAATTCAAGACTTGGTATTTGGTCTCTGTTCTTCCTTGTCATACATTTTTAGCATGGCTATGAGCTGATAAATAGCAGAAGTGGCTGCATCTCAATGTTGAGTAACAGCTCCTTGTACAAGCAGCTGCTGTGTCTCACCCCAGAGTAGGGATGTTAAATTGCGAGTAATTGACTAATTGAATAGTCGATACATATTGCATCGATTATTCGATTAGTTGATAGGGCGCCTTCGCCTTTGAAGTGTAGCAGCAGTCCTAGGGCTGTTGCTACATTTCAAAGGCGAAATCATCTAGTGGAGCCTGGGATCAGCTGGGGAATCCCTCACTGACTCCAGGTTCTGCGAAGCCCTGCAGCTTTAAAACACTGCAGGGAGCCCAGTGTCAGGCTTGTTGTGGCATTTCGAAACAGCAGTGCCCTGTGGAGCCCGATGTCAGCTGGGGACTCCTCCGGTGATCCTAGGCTCCATGCAGCGCTGCTGCTTTGAAACGCCGCATGCAGCCTTGGGACACCCCAGCTGGTCCTGGGCTGCATACGGCATTTCAAAGCGGCAGCGCCGCACAGAGCCCAGGGTCTGGCCCCAGGCTTCACATGGCACTGCTGCTTTGAAGTATCCCCTCCTCTTCCCCACCCTTGCTGCTTCTTTCTGATAGAGGCAACTGGGGGCGGGGGGGGTGACTAGTTGACTAGCCTGTTGACTATCCAATAAGCATTTGCTTATCACATCCCTATCCCAGAGGGGGTTGCGCCTCAATGGCATGCAAAGGTATTATTCAGTGGTCACCAACCAGTAGATCAGGATCTGCTGGTAGATCTTGGTGCCTCTGACAGGGGATCCTGACTGGTTTGGCCAAGAGTCTATCAAGTGTCAGCACTTCAGCTGCCCCTCCCCCCAATGCTGCTCATCTCCTGCCCTTTGCCTTGGAGCTGCCCCTCCCTCTGGAAGCCTCTTGTTTTCTGTGCAGAGCAGGGGAGGGAGAGGAAGGCTGCTGATGTCAGGGTGCCCCCTCTCCCACTCCATATCCTTTCTCCACAGAGCAGAGAAGGGGCACAACAGGACTTGGGAGGGAGTTTGCTGGCTGCTTTAGGGAGTGGTCCAGGGCCAGAGCAGAGGCGAGACTGCCTTAGCCTCACAGCAGGAGCCAACCAGGAGCTAGCAGCAGTGCTCAGCTGAGGCCCATATCCAAAATCCTACTCGTCATGAATCCCCTCCTGCACCCCAAGCCCTTGTCCTTGCCCCGAGTACCCCTGCATCCACACGCCTTCCCAGAGCCTGCACCTAGGACCCCTTCCTACATCCCAACTGCCTGCCCCAAGAGCAGCTCAGAGCCCCTTGCACACTCCAGATCCCTTAATCCAAGAGCAGAGCCTGCACCCCAACCCTCTGCCCCAGCCTGATGAAAGTGAGTGAGGATGGGCAAGAGAAGGAGGATGAAGTGAGTAAGGGTGGGGCCTTGGGGAAGGGGCGGGAAGGAGGCAGTGCAAGGGTATTTATATTTGAGGGAGATCTTGGATTGCACTTAAATTTAAAATGTGATCTCGTGTTCAAAAAGATTGGAGACTACTGGTATAATATGCTGTGAGATGAATGGCATAAATACTGAAATCCTTCCTCCCACAGTTCTAAAAGGTAAGAAGTTAAGTTTGCCAGCATAGTGGCATCCTGCTCCCGCTGCCCTCTGTCAGCCCCTAGAAGGAAGCCTGTGCACATGCAGACGACAGACACATACCGTTTGACTCTGTTTTTTGACCAACTGGACCAACTACAAGTCAAGCTGAGCTCTCCTATATTTACTGTCACCTGGAAACGCTAGCACTTGAGCAAGAGACCATGGCGATTTGGTAGGAAACAGCTGATGCCTTTTTTTGGCAAAGATGGTTCTCTGGGTTTCAGAGTCTGTGGGATTTTTTTGCCTTTTGAAAACACCCAGTCCCATTTCTCCTGCCCCTTCTCTTCTTTTTCTCCCTCTTCCCAAACAGCCGAGGACATTTTAAACGAGCTTCTCTCTTCCCTTTCGGCTGATCCCTTGCTTGTATAGCCAGACAGGTTTGCTGAGGTCTTTGGTGCCTGCAGCGTGGTTTTTGTCATTGTCTGCTCAGATGAAGGCCAGGTTTTTTGGGGTGCTCTGTGTTCGAGGTGTAGGGTGGGAGCATTGTTTCACACCACAGGGGGAGGCATTTAAACAGCTTCTGGTTCCTTTTGATAAAAATCCATTTTTTTTTCATTTTGAGGTGGGAATTGAATCTGTCTCTCAGTTTATTCCTTTTTTATTGGTGAAGAGGATGTGACACACTAAATTCTGTAAATTTCCTTGTTTTGTACATAATTGATGGTTAATTCCTTGTTCACTTTAAATAAACAGAAGAAAACAATTTTCTTTTTTTTTTCTTAATAAAAAATCAACGTAGTGCCTTTTTTGGGGAAAAAAATTCAATAAAAGAGAAACCTGCTTTGTTTTCCTTTCTGTGTGTGGTCACCTCTTTGTTTCCCCTCTATTCCTCTGACACTTTCAATTGGATATAGGGCTCCCCATCACTTCCTGTCTCAAATGTGGTTTTGCTGTGTGCCATTTAATGTTTGCTATTAGAACTTTTTTTCATGGAAATGTAGGGCTTTGATGAAAGAATTTTTTGACAGAAAAGGTCTGCTTTTTTCCACAGGTGATTTTGAATTATTTCATCCAAAAATGAACGTCTCAAACCTGAAATATTTTAATTTGGATTTGATTTTTCACACAACACAATTAACCTGTGGAATGCATTACTATGTGATGTTGTGATGGTCAAAGGTATGACTGTTTTTAAAAAAATTGATAAGTTCATGGGGGATAGGTCCATCACTAGTATTAGCCAAGATGGTAAGGGACACACTGTGTTTGAGGCGACTTGAAAGCTTTGATTGCCAGAATGCGAGATGAGAGACAGGCTGCATCTCTCTTCTGTATGCTCTCCCTGAAGTTCTGCTATTGACCAAGGTCAAAGACAGGATACTGGGCTAGATGGACTATTGGTCTGACCCACTATGACCGTTCATATGGACATGCTGCTGTAGTACCTCATGGGAATGGTAGTTCAGGTGCCTCAATATTTCTAGTCTCCTCTACGGGCTGGGCTTCCCAGCTGATTTTCATTTCCCATGAAGTACCACTTCCTTTCAGCAAGTGGAGAGATGGTTATAAATCATGGGAGATGCATAGCTACAACCAGGGAGCCTCGCTTATTGTGCAGAATGGCATCCAAATTACAACTCCTGTGAAACATTACAGTAGCCTATTTGAACTGAAATATTTCAGCTTCTGATTTATCTTTTTCTGCTGAAAAATGGAAATTGTAGTAATAGAAACTGTTTTTTGTTCAGCACTAATTCTGAGCTCTTCAAAGATCACTTATTTCTGTTCAGCCCACATAAAGTAAATCCTGTTCCAGAGGTTTCAAATAAGTTGACAGTCCTTGTGCCACATTCAGATGATGCAGAATCTCAGTTTTTCCCATGTTGTTTAAAAGTACGTTTCCGCAACCCTTCTGGTTGTGAAGAAAACCCCCTTGGGAACTGAGGTTAAATCAAAGCAGCGCTACCTACTTGAGTCTGCAGACAGCCTGAAATTACTGCTTGGAGACATGTAAACTCCTCGCTTCTGCATCTCATTGATGTGTTGATTTGAATGCCACTTTGTCAATGAAATGGTGTTACTGCAGAAGGAGATGGTGTAGGGAAGGAAATGCAGCAAGAAGAACAGCAGAGCCACAATGATAGGAAGAGAGAGTGGGATGGGGAAAGGAAGAGGGCAGATATACCACTGACCTCTAAGGGGTTGATATCTCTCTCTTTATTGTCACCAAATAGGACGATAAAGAACTGTAACTAATTTAGATACATTCTACCCTCCACTTTTGCAAACTTCCAGTTGGTATCAGTAGCGTGGCAGGGGAATGGAGTCCTGGATTTAGGGCTGTAATTATATATGTAATTTGTCCTTTTGCACCCAATGAGTTTGATACCCGTGATTGCTGGCTTTCATCTCAACACTGCATTGTGTATCAAGTCTCCCTCCCTCTTGTCTTATGATTTGAATTAAGCCACTCAGGTTCTGGTTGAGAAAGAAAAAGCCTCTCTTTATTTACTGCAGGGGAAAAAAAATAGATCTCTAATTGTCATTCATGAAAGTGAGCCGGTTTCCTATGGGAGTCTGCGGGAAGGGGGTGGAGCTGGCACCGCTACCATCAGTGGGGCTGTGATAATCCATGCTGTTGGGGATGGAGGTGGTGGTGACAGAAGAGAGCGTGGTCAGGGCCACAGCACCTTCGTCCAAGGACTGTTTGTAGGGAATGGGGGGCTCAGCCCACAGGCCCCACAGGGCTTGGTAGCCCAGATACACCTGCAAGGCAGAGACAGGGAGACCTATCACACATGTCATTCTTAGTCCAAGCATCTCCCTTTACTCTTAGGGTATAGCCCTACTGCATATATTAGCAATGTTCAAATTAGGACCTTGGGGGGCATATCTGGTGCTTCTGAGCACTGCAGTAAGCTAATCTGCTCTTTATTCTTTCGAATTAATTACAGGAGAACTTGTCTGTCCTTTCTGGGCACAAGGGGAGAACTGTGGGTAAGACAAGCAGCACTTGAGTAGACCTAGATTGCCTCCACACTGTAAAGAGGTCATGGAAAAAGCGGATGACCTGGGCTTCCTAGAGTTTTTGCCTGTGCCATACCTTGGACCAGGAGCACCACCCCACACTCAGGGGTTATTGTGTGTGCATGGGACTTAAATTAGGGGAAACACTCAGATTAATTTAGCAGTGAACACAGGTTCTCAGACTAGAAGGGCTAGAAACCCTTGTGGTGCAAATCTGTGTAGCTGTTACTTCATTAGAGTAACAATTGATTTACTGAAGCTAAGAATCTGGCCCTCAATTTGTAAACTGGTCAATTAAGCTTTTCTAAAGAAGTCCCCCTTCTTTTTGGCATCAGAATCTCCCACTTCCTGCTCTGGAATATCTCCACCTATGGATGGCAGAATCCTGAATCACTCAGTTAATTTGGTGCCCATTCATGATTGACTGAGATAGGGAAGGTCTGTAACAGATCTTGTGAGAAGGCCCCTTCTGACAGCAAAAGACTAGGTCAGCAGTGTTGAGGAAATTATGAGTCACCCATCTGCCGATGATCTGTTAAGGGTCTGATCCCAAGAGGCACTCAGCAACTGATGCTCCCCTTAAAGACAAAGGCATCAGACTTTCTTTTTGGAACCTCTCAAGGCAGAGGTAGTCTTGCAAAACATGAAGGGGCGTGGTGTCAGTATGAAATAAAATGAGGAATTCTGTCAGTTCTGGGTGGGAAGTCACAGCTATGGATAGGATTTGCGTGGACTATTGGATTAAACACGTCTTGCCAGCAAAGGAGGCAGAAACTCTTGCCTTGGTTTCCCCATATTGGTTTAAAAGGATTAATTGCTTTGAAAATAAGTGCTACCTCCATGTTAAGTGATCAGAAAAAAGGAGCCCCCTGCTGCAGTGGAGAGAACTAGAAGGGGATCCCAGTAGCACCCCTATACCCCCCTTTCATTTTGAAGTTATTGCAGGTTCCCAGAAAGGGCCAATTTTGTCTCAGTTAAGAGGAGAAATCTCCTTTACTTCCCTCCCAGTAGTGAAACTTTTTTCTTACAAGGCAGCACAGCAGGGCCTTTGCTATGATTGCTGGATCAATAGGGTGTATTCACTTTGGAAAGGACTAAAGCAGAGAAAGAGAAGTGAGAATTTCTTACCCAGCAGGGGACAGAGAAGAAAGCAAAGGCGATGCTGGCGCGGGCCGAGCTGCTTCCCAGCAGGTAGTGGTGAGTAGACCTGTTCCATTGATTGGCCAGGAAACAGAAGCCAACGAACCATATGCATGACCAGATGACTGGAAAGACAGGGAGCAAGATTATGAGCAATGCAAACAGTGTGTAGGGGGAGTTATGGTGCGGTGGGAATGGAGCTGTCAAAGGTCCATGCAAAAGCAAATGGTGAGTGTTCCTATTTGTCTGAGGCACACTTCCAGCATGACTGAGATAACAGGACTGCATTTTAAAGAATAAAGCAACTGAAAAACATCATACAATACTCCCAAGTGGTTATTGTACTTACTGAGCTAATGGGAAACTCAGTGACACTTCCTGCTCCAGGGAATAAGCTGCTTGAGAAGCTGGTGGGTATTTTTATTTCTGATGAACAACACAGGACAACTGTGGATGTAAGAAGGGGTCTTTTGTCTTCTGAGACTTTGGAAGGAGACAGAATACCAAGGTAGATGGAACACTGGACTCCCTTGGACTGGAATTCAGGAGACTCTGGGTTTAATTCTTGGCTTAGTAAGGGTAAATCACTTCACCGCCCAGTGCCACGGTTTCCCTATCTGTAAAATGGGGGTGATGCTATTTTCCCCTCCTTGTAAAGAACTTTGAGATCTACTGATGAAAAAGTGCTATTCAGGAACTATTGGTATGATCCAGTACCGCAGGTAGCTATGGGCAGATGCAGCTTAACACTGGATCATTAGCCTGATTGGGGAGCCAGAGATAGTGCACCTTTGCTCAGATCTGGTGGTAAAGGTACTTGCTTTAAGCAGGCTGCTTTTCTGATTGAAAATATCTGTGGAGGGGATACCGTGCTTAATTGATAGTTGATCTAATGTGGTACTGGAAAAGAGTGATGACAGACCAATGGGACAGCAGACAAGATATCTTAATGGCAAGATTTTTAGCCTTTTGGCTCTGGCCAAAGTGAGAAGGACTGAAAGTGCATGAGTGAAAAGAGGCTTGCCTGTGTGCTAAGATGGTGATCAACCCTATAGAACGACATTTGGATTTGTGGGAGTAATTACTTACTGGAGAAGGTCAGGTCCACACTCAGGATGACAGATTTGACTTTGTGGCTAATGATGATGCTGTCGTAAGCATCGAAGGCCAGGAAGAGGAAGGACTGTAGGAATGCCAAGATCCCAGCTGTGATGGCATAGCCACAGGCCACCCCATTGTCATTCAGCACGCAGCGCAGCTGGGATGAAGCTGTCAGGTTCTGGTAGCCGTCGGTCACAAGGGAGGCAAATATGATCAGCGAGAAGAGCTGGAGTGGCAAAGAGTGAAAGAGTTAACCACATGTACATAGATACACCACTGGAATTGTCTAGGGCTGAGGCGACTGGTGAGTAGTATGATTGTCCTGCCAGCTCTTCTCTGAATGTAGGATATTTGAGGCAGGGATTGTCTCTATTTGCTCAGTACTCTGCACAATGGGACCCCAATCCTGAACTGTGTTATTCTGTAACATACACAATAAAATGAAGAGTTGAGCAGTTAAGCAGTATGGGGCAAGTGCTGTTTGTACAGCACCTAGATCCTGACCCCCAACTGAGAAGAAGAAAGACTCCCCACATTCCACTTGCATATCAGAGCCTAGTGGGGCCCAGGCTACTAGATTTTGTGTGCTCCAGTCCTGTGGGCTACCCAGTGCTGGGAAGGGGGAATCCCGGGAGCTGGATTCAGGCGAGCCCCCGGGCCTTAGGTTCCCCACCCCTGACCTAGACCATGGGAGTCTCAGTCTGTGGCTGGGACTCCTAAGCACCACCACAATACAAATAATAGAGAGCAACAAAAATTATCAAAATTTTAGGAAACCTGACCTAGGAAGAAAGGCAAACAAACTAGGCATATTTACTCTAGAGAAAAGAAGCCTGATGGGGAACCTGAGAATAGCCTGCAAATATATTAAGGGCTGTTATAAAGAAGGCTGTGATCAGTTGTTCTCCACATCTACTGAAGGTAGGAAAGAAGTAATCGGCTTAATCTGCAACAAGGGGAGATTTAGGTTAGATATTAGGAAAAATGTTCTAACTCTAAAGGAGGTTAAGCTCTGGAATTGGCTTTGAAAGGAGGCTGTGGAATCCCCATCATTACAGGTTTTTAAGAACAGATTATAGACTCATAGACTATAAGGCCAGAAGGGACCATCATAATCATCTATATTGAACAAACACCTGTCAGGCAGGGCCGACTTATCCATTAGGCACAGTGCCTAGGGCCCACGATACTTTTAGGGGCCCACGAAAATGTTTTAATTTCTTTTAAAATCAAAAGAAAAAAAGTGAGCTTTTAGGGTAGAAGAAAATGTTTTAATCTTTTTCTCACATCAGAAAAAAATGAAACTTTTAGGGCCCAGGAAAATCTATTAAATTTTGCCTAAAACAGAAAAAAATAAAATGTTGAAGTATTTAAAGTTATATCAAAAATAATTTTTAATATTTTTTTTTATGGAGGAAGGGGCCCACAAAGGCAAAAGTGCCTAGGGCCCACGAAAGTCATAATGCGACCCTGCTGTCAGAAATGGTGTAGGTTTATTTGGTCCTGCCTCTGTGCAGGGGGTTGGACTAGGTGATCTCTCAAGGTCCCTTCCAGACCTGCATTTCTATGATTATATGACTCCAGTTTACTTTAACGGTTGCTGAAATTGCTTGGTGCCTTGCAGCAATGGGTTCTGATAAAAGATTATTTATCAGTTTGGGCAGAGAAATCCTTGGACACTTTCTGTTTGTAGCTCTGGAATTTCTGGGGATGCCTGAACTCTGGCCTCCCACTCTGCTGTAGCAATAAAGAATAGGCTTTGCTCTCATGAGAGGTTGCTCTTGGGGTTAGGGCAACCATAGATCTGACTCAGTACATCTGAGTTCAGTTCTAGGCTGTGTGTGACCGCATATCAGTATCCAATAGATAGGGGCTATAGTCCTGCTTGTTGTCCATTTAAAACAGCCCTGCCACAAGAAGTTTATGCTGTGTTCTGCGACCTGAACGCTGATAATAATGATGGCGGGACCTGGGCACATATCAGAATACTTACATCCCAGCCAGCAAGCAAAACATAATATGAATATATGAATTAATTACTAGCCAATGAACAGTGAAAGAAAAGAATAAGCAGCTCCTAGCTAGCACTTTTCACCAGTCACTCTCAAAGCACTTTACAAAGGAAGTCAGTATTATCTCCATTTCACAGATACAAAAACTGAGGTACAGAGTGGGAATAGGGTTACCTAGCAGGTCAGCGTCAGGACACCTGAAATCATGTCCCTTTTTACAGACAGGCCTGGATTGGGTGAAATATGAAGAGGGCAGGTGCTTTGCCCAAAGCTTGAAGTAAACTCTGATGTTCAATACATTTATTACTTAGGGATGTTTTATATTTTCAGGCCCCCTGGCTTCATACAGAATTGGCAATACTATGAGAGGGGGATGTAGGCAGGGGTGTGCTGTGTCCATCCATCCATATGCCCTGGGAATGGAGGACTTCAGTTTGCAAGCTCTCCAAGGACTCTTTCTGAGTTTGCACAGCACTGAGCACAATGGGACCAAATCCTAACTGGGGCCTTTTTGATCACTACTATACATGTTCATAATTAATTATCAGGGCACATTTTGTCAAGGGTTAAGCCAGTGTTGATTGTGAGGCTACATCGCCATCATGGGACTTGGAGGATTTAGTGTGAGGTGGCCTTTTTCTGTTGGTTTCTCACCCCAGCTAGGATCCTAGCAATGGTCTGAGGTTTCTTCAGGAACTGGAACACATTGTTTTCTGAGAGCTCCTGCAAACTGGATCTCACCCTTCTCATCCTGCTGTCTTCTTATCCTGCCTCAGGGTGAAGATGGACCTTCAGAGTGCTAGAGGGAGGCAAGAAAACAGACAAGAGGTTAGAAGTGGTGATGGATAGCAAGAAGAGGTGTCTGGTGGTCCCATTGCTAGGTAATCTTTAGTTCTCAATCACACATGAAGAAGGGCCAAGAGCTGGATCCTAATAATGCTTCCCCTTCTTATTTTCAGCAGAATGCTCCTAATTTACTGCCATGGAATTCATGTAACACCAGCTCTCCGCTCTCCTACTTCTGGCTAACCCTGCCTGGCTGCAGGGAATTTGGCAGGAGGTATCCCAGTCTATACTGTAGAATAAGCATGACATTCACTTTGTCCTGTAAGCCACCCAGCCAGGTATCATGAGTCAAAGGGGAAGAATTTGACCCTGGTTCTGCCCTTTGACCCCTGGCAACCAGGTAACTGTTTGTGCTGGACACATCCCACCATTCTGGACCATGCCAGAGTTTGCCTGAACCCAGTTCTACTGTTTGATCCTTCCCAGCCATGGACACCCTCCCAGATGAATATCCTGGAATATGACAGGGCTGACACTCTTTTGGTATGTCTATGCAGCAACATTATTTCAAAATAACTTAGTCTGCTTCTACACAGCAGGCAGTTATTTCGAAATAATGTCAAGCTGGAGTACTTCTTACTCTGACTACTGTAACCCTCAGGCTATGTCTACATTGGCCCCTTTTCCAGAAGGGGCATGTTAATTTCAGCGATCGTAATAGGGAAATCCGCGGGGGATTTAAATATCCCCCGCGGCATTTAAATAAAAATGTCCGCCGCTTTTTTCCGGCTTTTCTAAAAGCCGGAAAAAAGTGGCGGACATTTTTATTTAAATGCCGCGGGGGATATTTAAATCCCCCGCGGATTTCCCTATTACGATCGCTGAAATTAACATGCCCCTTCTGGAAAAGGGGCCAATGTAGATGTAGCCAAAATGTATGAGAAATAAGGGAAGTCAGAAGAAGAGTGCTTTATTTCAAAATAAGTGCTGTGTAGATGCTCCCAATTTTGAAATAAGGTACGCAATTGATGTAGCTCAATTTGCGTAGCGTATTTCGAGTCAAGCCCTGCTGTGTAGACACACCCTTTGATTCCTGCTGTCCCTAACCATGGTGAGGATGTGGATAGTGGGACCCTCCAGCAGCAAGAATAATTCTGACTCTTCCCTTGAGGCTAGGTCTACACTATAGGTTTTTTTGGAAAAAGCTACGCAAATTGTGTTCCGCAATTTGCATAGTTTTTCCGATTGCTTTTCCAGATGAGGCTTGTAGATGGGGCCAAATGGCAGAAAAGCCTCCTCTTTGGAGGAGCCCTTATTCCTCATGGAATGAGGTATACAGTGCTCCCTGAAAGAGCACATTAGCTCTTCCACAAAAAAATATGGAAGAGCAAACGCGTTCCTTGGACATGACGGAGTGTAGATATACCGCTAGTCTCTCATGTTGCCATCATTCCTGACAGCTGCAGGCTTGGCATGACCCTGTCTTTGCTATCTGAGCCCTCATACCTTGCTGCACCTAAAGGGTATGTCTACATAGCAACATTATTTAGTCCGCGTCTACACAGCAAACAGTTATTTCGAAATAATGTTGAAATACTGTCAAGCTGGAGAACTTCTTACTCTGAATCCTGTAACCCTCATTGTACAAACAGTAAGGGAAGTTGGAGGAAGAGTGCTCTGTTTCGAAATAAGTGCTGTGTAGATGCTCCCAATTTTGAAATAAGCTATTTAGAAATAAGCTACGCAATTGAAGTATAGCTGAATTCGTGTAGCTTATTGTGAGTTAAGCGCTGCTGTATAGACGCACCCTAAGATTGCAGGGTTGTTGTGACTACCATCCTTTGAGCCCAACAACCTTGTTATCTCTGACTGGGGCTGCAATGATATCAGCCCAGCTGTGCCCTCTGACCTGTCCCCCTGACTGCATCAGAGTTAGCATGATCCCAGTTTTGTCTCCTACCATCATAGGTCTCTTTGCTGCTATGATTGGGGTGAGACCCCCAGCCCTGCTTCTGACCCTCTAACTTCTAGGCTCTTCCTGATTGTGGTGGGATTGGCATAACCCTGGCTCTGCTCTCTGACACCTTCCTGGCTGCTGTGGTGTTAGCGTGACTCTCGTGTGACTATGGCTGTACACCCTAATTTTTCTGGCAGAGGCAGGATTGGTGTGACCCCAGTTGTTCCCCCATCATATCATGCTCTCTCTCACAAAGAGGTATACCCTTTGATGCAAGGGGATTGCCATCATCCCAGCTCCAAATCTGACTGTGGCAGTATTGTTATGACCCTAGCTATGCCCTATGTATCCCCTCAAATCCCAGCCCAGCTCTTTGACATGAGAGGCATTGGCATGACCCTGGCTGTGCCCCCTCTCACCACCCAGCTCTTTCTGATAGTAGGAGGGTGGACATGACCCTGGCTGTATACCCCTCAGCTCTGTGACATTGAGGGGACTGGCATGACACCGTAATCCCAGCTATGTGACCTCGAACTGTCTATGAGTTGGCATGACACCAGCTGTGCCCTATCAGCTCTTCTTGACATGGAGGTAGGCGTGATCCCACTTATGCCCCTTTCAGTTCTTCCTGATGTTGGGGGGGGGGGTGTTGTTGTGACCTTAGCTGAGCCCCCCCCCAGCTCTTCTTGACATCGGGGGTTGGTGTGACCCCAGCGGTGCCCCCTTCAACTCTCCCTGATATTGGGGGATTGGCATGACCCCAGCTGAGCCCCCTTCAACTCTCCCTGATATTGGGGGATTGGCATGACCCCAGCTGAGCCCCCTTCAACTCTCCCTGATATTGGGGGATTGGCATGACCTCAGCTGAGCCCCCTTCAGCTCTCCCTGATATTGGGGGATTGGCATGACCTCAGCTGAGCCCCCTTCAGCTCTCCTTGATATTGGGGGATTGGCATGACCCCAGCTGAGCCCCCTTCAGCTCTCCCTGATATTGGGGGATTGGCATGACCTCAGCTGAGCCCCCTTCAGCTCTCCCTGATATTGGGGGATTGGCATGACCTCAGCTGAGCCCCCTTCAGCTCTCCTTGATATTGGGGGATTGGCATGACCCCAGCTGAGCCCCCTTCAGCTCTCCCTGATATTGGGGGATTGGCATGACCTCAGCTGAGCCCCCTTCAGCTCTCCCTGATATTGGGGGATTGGCATGACCCCAGCTGTGTCCGCCTCAGCTCCCCTTGACTATGAGGGTTTGGCAGGACACCAGCTGTGGCTTCATTATGAGGACATGATAGTGGGAGTCTCATGGCATTTGGGGAGACTCCCACCTCAGAGACCCAGCTCCCTCCTCACCCCCCTCAAAGTCTCTCCTCAGTCCCCTTTTCCCGCCCTTTCCTTTCAAGACCCTCCCCGCCCTGATGGGGGGGGGAGAGAGAGAAAGAGGGGAGGAGCTCGACGCCTGATTGGCTAGAGCCCGGCCACGCCCCTATTTAGAACTCTGCCGCTGAGGCGGCGGTTGGAAACGCCGGTTAGAAGCGGGTGGGCCGGGGCAGGAGCGCGCGCGCCGGGTTTTCGAATCAGGCGCGCGGGCTTGCCGGGAAAAAAGAATTTGGGAGGGGAAACAGCAGGGCACGCGCAGCCTGGGAGGCAGGAAGAAATGGGCGCATGCGCAACGTGGAAAGGGACGGGCGGGGCAGAGGGAGGGAGAAAGCGAGGAGGCTCTGCTGCGCATGCGCAAATGCTCAATGTCAACACAGCCCTGCCCAAGGGTAGGGGGCTGCTGCTAGCGCCTGGGGATTTGCGCGTGTTTAGCCCGAGCCTCGGGCTGGCTGGGGCTGGAGCCACATGGTTTGGGCTGGCCAGCAGCTCCCAAGGCAGGAAGCTGGAGGGGGGGCGCCTGACGACCTTTGACCTCTGCAGGCCAGTGACCTCTGACCCACCTGCAGCCGCCAAGCCCAGTGCACCGAGGACACTGCACGTGGGCGACCTTTGACCCCTGCACGGCGGCCCAGTCGTCCTCCCTGCCGCTGCCCCACTGCCGGCGACCTTTGACCCCTGCACGGCGGCCCAGTCGTCCTCCCTGCCGCTGCCCCACTGCCGGCGACCTTTGACCCCTGCACGGCGGCCCAGTCGTCCTCGCTGCTGCCCCACTGCCGGCGACCTTTGACCCCTGCACGGTGGCCCAGTCGTCCTCCCTGCTGCTGCCCCACTGCTGGCGACCTTTGACCCCTGCACGGCGGCCCAGTCGTCCTCGCTGCTGCTGCCCCACTGCTGGCGACCTTTGACCCCTGCACGGCGGCCCCTTTGAAGGCTACGGTGGCCAAGACACTTTTACTGCTACTACCCTGTGACAAGTGACCTTTGAACCCTACATAGCAGCCAAGCCAACTCTGCTACTCCTGCCCAGGGCTTGTGACCTTTGAACTCTCCAGTGGGGTCTTCCTCCTAAAATCCTGCAACCCCACGCCTTTCTCTGCTGGGACAGTGGGTTTAAATGGTGCCATGGAGGAATCTAAAGAGCCTCTCCAGACCTGACTCCTGGTAGTGGCTGCAACAGAGAAGCAGGCTTGCACTGGCCATGGATATGGCTGCTGGGCGGTGGTGGGTGGTTGGGGAATGGGGCATGGGGGTCTTCCCCCTCTGGGGGTTGCTGGTTTCCACCCAGAGCAGGGTGGGTGGGGGACAGTGACTGGGGCATGGGGCTTGTCTCCTTCAGCAGGTGCTGGTTCCACTCGTCCCCAAGCTGAGCACTAAAAGTTGTTTTCATCTGACCTCTGCTTGTTAGGCCCATGTGTGAACTGAGTTGCTGGGTCTCAGCTCGGTTCCCGGACAAGGGACCCCTGAACAAATAACCCACCTGCACCTCACTCCAGAGAAGGCCACATCTCAGCAAGCAAGGGATTGCATCTGAGCAATGGGCATGGGGTCCCCATATAAACTGTCCCCATACCTGGCCCCAGAGGGGCTGCATTTTAGTGCCTTGCAAGGGGATCCCTGTATAAACGGGGCCCCGTGACAGGCAGGTTAGCTGAGGAGTGAAATGTTGGCGGAGCGGGAGCTGGTAGCTGCAGGACTAGGGTGGCTTTGTTGAGTCCTGCTGATGTCTGCCTCTCTTGCAGGATGCTGAGTGCGGCCTGGACTGCCCTGGGGAATGGGGTGCCAGGGCCGCCCTGCCGCGGCACAGCCTCCCTCGCCTCCCGGATGGCAGTGTACCGTAAGATGTGGAAGCCTACAGAGCCCCAGGGGTGGGCTGAGCAGTACAGGGAGCGGTTCATCCCCTTCTCCAAGAAGCAGCTGGTCAGCGCCCTTCTCAAGGTACAGCAGGCTCCTGGAGAGGGAGTGGGACACCTCAAAGTGACACAGGGTCAGGTTGTGTCGGCATGTGGAGGGGAAACACCTGTCTGCAGCAGGGAGCGGGATGGGTGCAGGGCAATCTCCTCCCAGTCATTCTGATCCCACCCCGGAGACAACCCGTAAAACAGTCCCACCCCAGAGGTGGTTGCATCTCAGCCCTGGGTGAGGTCTCCCTTTATACACTGCCCCAGAGGCAGTCCCATATAATATAACCAGCCCCTGCTCAGTTAGGTGGTCCGAGCAGCACAGGGGATGGCTCTTGCACACAGTATAGAGTAGGCACACCTCTGAGATCCAGGGACGCTGGTCTCTGGTGAGTCCTCATGGCACTAACTATCCCCCCCCAGGAGTTCCACTCTTCCAGCGATGCCGAGCAGGCCTCCTTCCTGGCATTTGTGGCACGGGTGGACTTATCCCTCCTGCACCGCTACCATTCCCTCCTGGGGCACTTGCAGGTAAGTTGTCCCTGTAAGACGCCTCCTGTTACCTTCGGAAAGAGCTGAGCCGGGCTGGAGGTTGGATGAGACCTAGCGAAAGAAAACACTGTGGGTGGGGGGGGATGCTCTCCGTCGGTGGTCAGTGCGGCCCCCTGGGCAGCCCTACGGGGTTTGTGCTGCTGGGTGCAGGGCAGGGATTCGGGAAGGGGAGGGACAGCTCGTTTGTGGCTTTTCTCTATCAGCAGCCCCAGTGCTCCACCCCAGTGGAGGTTGCATTTCTGCCAGGGGAAGGATTGCTGTATCAACAGCTCCCTTACTCTGTCCCAGGATTGGCCACATCTCACCATGGTGCTGTGGGATCTTTGGGGCTGGGCACACCCACACCAGGGGTGGGCAATCATTTTTCCCCAGGGGCCACCTCAGAGGGGGCAGGGCCTAAACGGGAAGGGGCGGGGCTACCCCACCCCGCAACCATGAATTGTTAGGAGGTGGGGGAGCCCCTTTGCCCCTCCTTTCCACTAGGCACCCATGCCCTGGAAGAGGCTTGGCATGCTCCCCCACCTCTAGGCCAATCAGGGCCTGGTGGTGGGGGAGCGTGCAAAGTCTTTTCCACTCTCCCCCCACACCCTGTGAGCAGCACACGGTGCTTCAAAGTGCCACATGCTCCTGGCAGGGCTGGAGGAGGCTTCGCACGCTCCCCTGCCCCCAGACCCTGCTTCGAGGGTCAGATCCGACCCGTGGAGGCCCTTTTGCCCACCTCTGCCCCACGCACATGTACCCTCCTGTTACCCTCGCCACAGGCTCTTTACGACCCCATTAACCCTGACCGAGAGACCCTGGCGGAGTTGCCCCTGAGTGATACGGAGCGCCTGGCTAAGGAGCGGCAGGTCCTGGCTGAGCTAGAACCGGTGCTGGATCAGGCCAACTTCAACAGCCTGTCAGAGGATGCTCTGGCCTACGCCCTCATGGTGCATCACCCTCAGGATGAGGTCCAGGTGCGGCCTGGGGAGGGGAGCGGCAGTCCGTCACTGCTCCAGTGTAACACACGGGAAAAGATAATTTTGTGCTGCCCTTGCTACTAATGCAGCAGGCCTCTTGCCCCCAGGAACTGTCTCTCTCCCTTGGTTACCACTTCAGGACAGTCCCTCCTGCCTGCCTACAATCTCATCAGGTATAGAGGACTTCCTTTCCCTCTCTGAGCTGTGCAGTGACAAAACCCTCTTCCCCATCCCAGAAACGGCTACATCTCAACAACAGGCAAGGGGTCCCAGTATAAACAGCGCCTGCACCTCACCTGAAAGCGGCTGCTTTTCAACATAGGTCAGGGGATTGCTGGATAAACATCCCAGAGGAGCCGTGTCACTGTGCCCAGCAAGGGATCCTCATATAGCCCCTCCCAAGAAGCAGATGCATTCGAGGACCCATCCTATTGTGTGCTGTGGCCATAGGGTTTTTTCCCTTTGTTCCCCAGGTTTCGGTCAACCTGGATCAATACGAATACATCCGGTTCTGGGCCCTCGGCCAACGTGTGGGAGTCCTCCCGGTGAAATCCACGTTGGGGCCCCGCAAGGGGCTGTTTAGCACAGCCCGGGCCCCCGCAATAAGGCAAGGGGGATCTCTAGGAGTAGAATGACTTGGGGGCATGGGGATCCTGGGCTGCAGGGAGTGGGGTGGGAGGTTCAGCGGAGGGCGCTCTTCCTGGCAGTCAGCATTTGCCCCAGTGCTCTGGAGCAGTGCTAGGGGCTGGGGTCCTGCTAGGGACTCTGTAGGGGGTGCTCTCTCTTCATGGTTGGTGCTGAATTCAGTGCCCCCAGGAGCAGACTGGGCGGCTCAGCAATCAGTACTGGCCTCAGAGATTTTTCTGGGGTCATGACCTCTCTTCCCTGCCTTTGGTCTCGGCCTGAGCCCCATGGAGCCTGGTCCTACATCTGACCCCGCTGACGGTGCTTCCCTCCCCACACCAGGCGTTATTTCAAGCGGGTACTAGTGGCTGCCCGGCCCAGGCACTCCCACCTGGTGTTAAAGTGCTTCAAGGACATCCCCTTGGAGGCACTGGAGCAGCTGCTTCCAGCCCTGAGGATCCGCACGTCCATGTTCTACAAGACGCTGTTGAACGTCACGCTGGTGGTGAGTGGGCTGGCCCTCTTCGTCAACGTCGGCATGGTCGTGCTGTCTGACCTCAAGATCGGCACCAGCTTCCTGCTGCTTTGCTTCGCTGCCTTCATGACCTTCCGCGCCTGGAAGGTAGGTGCCCCGGCGAGGTCAGGGCTGCACCGCCTCCCGACCCACCGACATTGGGGCCCCGGGTGAGGTCAGGACTGTGCCAACTCCTTTCCCCAGCTGAGATCAGGGCCCCCATTGCATGGGTGCCATGCAGACCCCATGGTGCTGGTTCCTGTATGCTCTCATGGAGACAGGTCCTGCACCAAAGAGCTCACAATTTAGATAGACAAGGCAGAGAGGGGAAACCGAGGCACAGATTGCCGAACTGAGTTGACAGGTTCCCCCAGCGGGTCATGATTAGAGGTGGAAGAACACTCAGGGCCCCAGCACCCTACCCATAAGACCACAGGGCCTCCCCCTGACTCTGGGGCAGTTGAAGGCTCCCTTCAGTGTCTGATAAGAAGAGCCACACTGGGACAGACCAAAGGTCTAACTAGCCCAGTGTCCTGTCTGCCCACAGTGGCCATTGTCAGGTGCCCCAGAGGGACTGAACAGAACAGGGAATCAAGTGATCCCTTCCCTGTCCCCCATTCCCAGCTTCTGGCACACAGAGGCCAGGGACACCATCCCTGCCCAGCCTGGCTAACAGCCATTGATGGACCTGTGCCCCATGCATTTATCCAGCTCTTTTTTGAACCCTGTTCAAGTCGTAGCCTTCGCAACATCATGGTGATGGGAGCCACTGAACTGCCAGGCCTTGGTGCTGCATCCCCTTCTCTCCCAGAGCTGGGAGACAGAACCCCGGAGTCCTGGCTGTAACCAGTAGTCTCCCTTGCCCTCCCCCAGTTGTGGAGCGAGCCCAGGCGCCCTTACCTCATGCTCCCCACGCAGGTGTTCGGGCAGCGGCGGAATATCCACTCCCTGGAACTGGCGCACATGCTGTATTACCGCAGCACCTCCAACAACTCGGAGCTGCTGGGCGCCCTGGTCCTGCGCGCCCAAGAGGAACACGCCAAGGAGCTGATCCTGGCACACAGCTTCCTGCGCCGGCTGCCGGCTCAGCCCCTGCACAGTCCTGCAGGTAGGGACCAGCAGGGGTACAGGGCTGGGAGATAGGGTCTCTCTCAGCAGGGGGGCAGGTATGGGAGATGGGGGTCTCCCCGGTAGGGGGTGCTCTCAGCAGAGGGGCAGGGCTGGGAGATGAGGTTTCCCCGGCAGGGGGTGCCCTCAGCGGCAGGAAGGGGGCAGGACTCACAGAGGGAGGGGGGTTCCCCAGCCAGGAATGCACTCATGGGATTGGCAGGCAGAGCTGAGAGTAGGGTGTGGGTCTGCCATGGGGGGTGGGGGGCGGCTCCTGCCATGTGTGGTCTCCTGGGGATGGGGGTTTCTGGGAGTTTCCCAGCTGGGGGGGTCTCTCACCAGGGTTGACCCACACCCCCCCTCTCTCCACAGACCCAGAGACGGTGGCTGGCCTTCGGGAGCACGTCCAGTCATGGCTACGGCTCCACTCAGGCTTGGATGTCTCCTTCTGTGCCGACCGCGCTTGCCAGCACCTGCTCAGCCTAGAGGGGGCTGGGCCTGTGGGGCAGCACTGGGCTGATCCTGCCACAGCTCCTGGGTCCCACTGACACCGCTGGCGCTTTGCAGTGTGGGCACCGCTGCCCCCTCCTCCTGGCTGTGCTGCGGCCTCTCCAGGAAAAGGGCAGGGACGACCCTGGAAGGGGGCCCCATACGGAGCATGCAACACCCAGGGGGAAGAAGAACTGAGGGGCAAACGCTGAGTGTGTTGTGGTGCATTCTGGGAGTCCCGCCAGCTTCCATGCTTGGCATGGCCCTGTTGTTATCCAGCGACTGCCAGGGCTGGATTGCTAGGTCGTTAACCCCCTCTGCGCCGCCTGGTGCCCGGAGGGTTTGCCAGCCAAGAGTGATGCTGGGAAGCTGGCAGCCCATTGACACCAATGGCTCAAAGCTCATTCAGCCGAGCGGGGGGGGCCTCTGGCCACATTGCAGTCACCCCCCCAGGTGTTAGGACTGTGGATCCCCCTTCTCTTTGGCGGGAAGCCACCCAGCCGAACCCTCCCTGGGGCATGCCTGGATCCCAGCGCTGGCTGCGTGTGGCAGAGAGATTCGCACCTGGTGCTTCTAAGAGCTAGGCTTTGCTGTGAGAGGGGCGGAGTGGCCCGCCCGAGCTGGCAGACTGCATGCAGATCTCCCTGGTTTGGGGCCACGCCCGCCAGCTGGCAGGAGTTGCTTTGCTGGGCTCTTCCCCTGTTTTTCTCTGTTGCTGATTTTCACAGGCCTGGCCTTAATTTATTGGTGAGGGTGCCTTTTGGGCAGGAGTGGAAGCAAGCTGGGCCCCTTCCCCCCCTCCCTCCCCCCCCACGAAAGCACTTTAGTTACCACAGGCAAGGGCTGCACAGAACACGCCTCCGACGGAGCCACTGGCGGGTTGGCCACGCCGACTCCGGACCAGCCAGGCTTCAAGCCAGCAACTTTCCCTGGAGTTGGGGAGAGAACCCAAGAGTCCTGGCTCCCAGCCCCCTGCTCTGGTCCTTTGATCCCTCCTGGAGCACAAGTTCCTCCCCTGCTGAGCGATGGTAAAACGTCTTAGTCTGAGGAGCCTGGCTTTATTCCCTGCCTGAAAGCCACTGTGGGGGCAAGGAAATTTCTACTGTATTTGCCATGCAATAAAGAAGTTTCTTGACTTGATCCCTGTCCTCCTACCAGTCCTGGTCTTTGCAGGGCCTGTCAGCTTGGGGAAAGCTGATGCACCACTTTTCAGCGTGGGTGTGATTTCTGGGCCCAGGGAGAGGCCTAGAGCGTTGCTGAAGTGGGGCGGGGGGGCAGTTGCATGGCCTGTCGGTACCCGGGATCCCTCTCTCCCGGAGAGAGACAGTCACATGGGAGTGTCTGGGGCTGCTACAAATTCTGTCCCGCAGTTGTACCCACCCTTGCTTGTTCCTAGCACAAGTGCCGCCAAAGCCACGAGGCGGGTAGATAAGATTATCTTTTATTGTCCAAAAGTATAAATGCCAGAGGCTGGTTCTCGGGGCTGGGTGCGAACAAAACCGTGGCTGAAATGCCGCTGAAGGAAGGCTCCCTGTGGAGCTTGGAAATATCTGCTTTGTGGAAGGAGGGGTGTCCCCCCCACTTTCCCCGGACCACCCCCCTGGTATCCCTCTCCTGCCTGTGGAGGGGAGGAGGGCTTTGCACTGTGGAACTGCCAACTGGAGTGAAGCCAAGGGCTTTAAGCCCCTCCCCATCTTTGCCAGGGGTGGCAAAGCAGGCAAGGTCCCCAGATTTGTAAACCACACTCGGAGTGGGGTGCAATGAAGCCTCTCCCCATCTTTGCCAGGCAAGGTCAAACAATGGGGCCTAGGGACTGTAAAGGCAGGACCAGGGGGCTCCCATTCCCTGCCTGGTCAGGGAGCCGATTGGACAGTGTCGCTCCTAGCTGGCGGGATGTCCTGCCCACAGTGGGCCAGCCATGGGGTAGGGGGCAGCTCTGGCCATGGGCAGGAGGGAAGGCGCCCATGCAGAGGGGGACCCGACCCCACGTGCCTCAGTGTGGACAAGGCAAAGGGAGCTGGGTGGGACCACGCCGGCTCCAGGGCCACAGTGCTGTGTGACAGCCTGGCCGCTGTGGGGAAGAGATCAGCCGATGGCAGTGACTCCCCCTGGCAAGGGCTGTGGTCAGGAGCAGTCCCCCCGCGGCGGGAGTCACTCTCTCTTGCGGAGGTGGATGTACATGATTCCGCTGATCAGGGCCAGGGGGAAGGCCAGCCAGGCCAGTACGAAGCAGTAGCCGAAGGAGCCGCCTTGCTGCCGGCTCTGGTGAAATTCCCCCACGTGGACAGCATAGATCAAGGCAGCTGTGAACACTGAGAGACCTGCACCAGGGCAGACAAAAGAGAGGGAGGGGAGGGATAGCTTCAGGCCAGAGCAGCCAGGAGTCTTGGCCCCCCCATACCCACCCACCTCAACCTAGCCCCCCTCCCAGGGCCCGCCCAGGAGTCCTGGCTCCCAGCCCCCACTCTCATCACCCTAATTACTAGCCCCTCCCACCCACCCCCCTTCCAAGAGTCCAGGAGAGAACCCAAGAGTCCTGGCTACTACTCACTCCATCATGCACCACTAGTCCTTCATCCCAAGCCAGAGAGAGAAGGCAGGAGTCCTGACTCCCAAGCCCTGCTCTAACCACTAGACACCACTCCCCTCCCATAGCCCTGGATAGAAACCAGCAGCCCTGGCTCCTCGACCTCTCCCTACACTGGACCCCACTCCCCACCCAGAGCTGGAGAGAAAAGCATTGCTGTGACGCGGCCCCTTGGGGTGGGGTGCAGGAGCCGGTCCCCCCTGGGCACTCACAGGCCAGGAGCTGGCAGATGCCTGTGGCGTAGAAGAGGCCCCCGCGCTCCATGGTGTAGAGCTGGTACATGAAGAGGATGAAGGCGAAGCTGGAGAAGAGCAGAGCCAGGACCATGAGGCCTTGGACAGCTTGGAGCCACTCTGGGGAGCAAGGAACAGGCACTGGTGAGACTGCATGCCCCTCGCCCAGTGACGGGGGACAGGGTCCCTCTGGGGCGGGACATGGGGGCTGGGCAGATGGGCCCGTCGCTGACACCACCCCTCTGGGGCGGGGCACTGCTAGCCCAGGGTATCTGAGGCTGCCTCATCACCCCCAGCATGTCCATACCACCCCTCCCAGGCTCACCATCCCCTTCCACCCCTCCCAGAACCCCCTGCTCTGGGGCCCCCACTCACGGCTTTCAGACACCGAGGCACATATCCAGCTCTGGGTGGCGTTGTCGTACAGACAGTCGTACCAGAGATTGACGGTCTCCTCATCCGGCAGCACCCACCATGACTGGAGGGACAAGGGGAATTAACAGGGGGGCCTGAGATGCACCCCCCCCCCAGGGACTTGGGCCAGGGGGCCTGTGTTCTCTCCGTGGCTCTGGGAGGGGTGTGGGGTCTAGTGGCTGTGGGGAGGGAGCAGGACTCCAGGTTTCTCTCCCCTGCTGTGGGAGGGAAGTGGGGTGTAGTGGTTACAGCAGGGGAGCCTGAGAATTAAGTTGGTTCTCTCCCCAGCTTAGGGAAATGAGTGGGGGCAGCGGGGGTGAGGGGCAGCAAGGACTTGCTGGTTCTTTCCCTGGCACTGAGAGGGGAGTGGGGTCTAGTGGTTAGATGTGCGGGGAGGATGGGGGTCAGGACCCCTGGCCCAGTTCTCTGCCTGGTGCTGGGAGGGGGACATCTCACCTTGTCCAGAGTGGCGACGAAAAGCAGCACGAGGATAAAGACGTGCAGGGCCGTCACGCCGAAGAGGAGGAAGCTCATGGTGAGTCCTGGGGGTGGTCAGAGATGGTGGTGTCAGTGGGGAAAATGTGTCCAGGCCCACAGACCTCCTGAGACCTGGGCCAGGACCCCCTTAAACTCCCCCCCCAATCATGCTGGGAGCCATCCCACACTTCCATCCCCCCCAGATTCCTGGTCCCCCCTGTCCTTCTGCATCCCCCTTCTCCGTCTCCTGCCTGTCCCCACGCACTTCCCGGTTCTGAGCCGCAAAGGAACCACTAACTCTCTGCTGAGGCGGGAAGTTCCCCCCTCCCCCACAGGCACCGTCCCACCCCCAAATATCTTTGACCTCTCCACGCACACACAAACCTCCCTCTGTCCCAGCCTCGCCTAATGGGTTCCAGATGCTCTGGGATCATGTGAGCACGGGGTGTGGGCCTGGATTTCCCCACAACCACCCTAACACACACCCATCAGCCCCCTCCTCCCCACTCTGCACCACTGGCCCCCACCCTGGCCCCCTGCCTTGCCATTTATTAGATGGCAAGACAGAATACCAGGGTAATGGGCAGAAAGGGGGGTGGGATGCCCAGGGAAGGCGGGCCCATCAGTTTAGCACTGAATAGTTCCTCCTCCAGGGACATTCCCGATTTGTTCAGGGCATCTCAGCTGGAGCATGTGTGGGAATCCTGCCCCCCCCCCCTCGCCCCTCCGCTCCATCAGCCTCGGAGGTTGGATTCAGGCCAGCGCTCCCCATCCCAGGTTTCTGTACAGGGTGGCTCTTTACACTGGGACTCCTCCCCTAGTGCTGAAACCCAGCTCCCTTGGCAAGGGGCATGGGAGCTGGATCCCCAGGGACACCCCCCACACCTGCTGGCAAACTGAGGCAACCAAAATGAATCCGGTGGGATTGTGGCAGAACAGCAGGGTCCTTTCCCTTCCCCCCACGATTTGTAGCAGAAAGGGGATCTTTACAGAGCATGGACTCCCCCCACCCCTCTTTCTGCAGCCCCAGCGCCCCCTACTGGGTCCCCGCCCTGCTCCCTGCTGCACAGCAGGACACATGGGGCTGCTCTGAGTCACAGTAACCCCCTCAAAGGCGGCCCCAGCCCTTCCCTGCAGCACGGTGGCCAACCTGGCTCCCAGCCCAGGCCTGTCCAGCCACAAGTTAGTATTTTCTGCTCTAAATCAAGACACCATTGAAGAGACACAAACAACTGACCATTGATTGCAGCGGTGCAGGCCTGGGTGTGACCAGCTGCCCCGCTGAACAGGCTTGGAGCCTCTCCCCTCTAGGGGCCACCCGACCCAGGGACTGGGGCTAGTGGAGGGAGGGGGGAATGGGGTAAGGGGCCTTTCCCCTCTAGGAAGCTCCAGCTCCTACTGCATTGTGGGTGTCTGTCTGTCTGTCAGCCCAGTTTCTAGTGGCATGGCGTTCCACAGACCCCAGGTGGCGCAAAGTCCAAGGGCTGGATGGATCCTGAGAAAAGAGCTTTCTGCTGGGGCTGTTTGTGTTGAGGAGGGGGTTGGTGTACCGCGGGGGGGGGGGGGCGTTGCATGTGTGGGGTGGGTTGAGTATTCCTGGGGGGGTGTCCTGTGAGTACCCCTGGGGGGACTGGGCGTGCCTGAGACGCTGTGCGTGCTGCAAGCGTTGGGTGTAGGGAGGGGATTGGGTGTGTGGGGCGGGAGCACAGCATGGGCTGGGAGAGGGGCTCTTGCTGTTTGGGCAGGGGCAGGGATGCTGCGAGCAGCAGGGGGGGAAGGGGGAGGAGGAGTGTTCAGGGTTTGTCTCTTCCCCTCTAAACCGAAGCATGGAGAAGGCGGGGAGCAGCCAGCGCCCTGGGATTTCCTCCACCCACAGCACCAGCCTGTACTTTTACCAACCAGCAGAACTTTTAGGCGCTGCAGAGGAAACATCCAGAGAGGAACAAACAGCCCCCCCCCTCCAGCGGGCAGTTAAAGGGGCAGACCCCCCAGAACAGAGTGAAAAGGAGAAAAGCGAAGGGGGCAGATCCCCCAGCAGGGAGCTGGCGGGGGGGGGACAGATCCCCCCTGAATAGGTGAATGGGGGGGATCCCCAGTAGGGAACTAAGACGGGCAGGGGGCACAGCCCCCCACGGGAGCTGGGGAGCAGATCTGGGAGCTGGGGGGGGGCAGATCCCACGGGAGAGAGCTAGAGGGGCAGGGGATAATCCCCCCCGCAGGGAGCTAAGGGGAGCAGGGAGCTAAAGGGGCAGGGACGGGGGAGAGGGGGATACCTGGTGCTGCAGAAGGGCTGGGGGGTCTCTCCTCTGTCGCGCCGGCTGTCTCTCTATTCCTCTCTGCTTGTCTGAATCCACCCCCAGCCCTACCCCTGGCAGCCGCCCCAGCAGGGAGGGGCCGGACGGGACGGGCGTGTGCCCGGTGAAGAACAGCCCCCTTGGATTTCCACTCCCCCTGGGGGGACGCCCCGAACGCAGGGGATCCCCCCCGTGCGTGCTAAGCAGCCCCCCCCCCTCCGGGAAAGCCCAGAATCGGGGCCGTCCCGCTCAGACTTTGCCGCCCGCCAAAAAAAATTCGCCCCCAAATCTCGCCTCCTCTCGGGAAGGAAACTGCAGAAACTTTTGTCATAACCGCCCCCCCCCCCCCGTCACCAGCATGTGGAGGTTCCGCAGCCCCCACCATTGCAACCCCCCATGGAGAGCAGATGGGAAGGGACACTCGCCTCTGGGGCTAGCCAGGGACCCGACCCCGGCCAGCAAAGAGGGCGGGTTAACGGGGTCCGTGAGCCCCGCTTGCAAAGGGCGAAAGAGGCTCCCTCCCAATTGGGGCTTTCACTTCCCCATTGAGGTTTGGCTGAACTAAGGAGCTGGTACCGGGGAACCAGGAATATAAATAAAACAGTCCTGTATCTAGGGGGTGGTCAGAGCTGGGGCTGGGAGCCGGGACTCCTGGGTTCTCTGCTAGCTCTGGGAGGGGAGTGGGGGCTAGTGGTTAGAGCAAGGCAATGGGAGCCAGGACTCCTGGGTTCTCTGCTAGCTCTGGGAGGGGAGTGGGGGCTAGTGGTTAGAGCAAGGCAATGGGAGCCGGGACTCCTGGGTTCTCTGCTAGCTCTGCGAGGGGAGTGGGGGCTAGTGGTTAGAGCAAGGCAATGGGAGTCAGGATTCCCGGGCTCTCTCCTAACTCTGGGAGGGGAGTGGGGGCTAGTGGTTACAGCAGGGGGGGGGGGGGGGGCAGGACTTCTGGGTTCTATTCCCCAGCCCTGGGAGGGGAGATGGGGTGAGAGCTCAGAGCAGGGGTCCAATCTATGGATGCTGCCGTCTTGCCTCGCCTTGCTGCTGGGATGGGGTGTGTAGGGCAATAGGAAAGCAGGCCCGTGTCTGACAATCTTCCCATCACGACATCCTGTGCCCGGAACACCCTTGCCCAATCAGGCGCCGGGCCCTGGCAACAGGCCGCAGCGCCAGCTGTGATGGGACAAACACGGGTGGTTGGGTGGGGTGACAAGGTTTGGTGGTTTCCGGTGCTGGGGTGCCGCGTGGTGTGTGGGGCTGTGAGCAAGAGCTCTATGAGTCACGCAGCCCTCACCCGCCACTGAGCCCGCCATTCGTGCAGCTGTTCCCGTCCTTAGCATCCTGCTTCCCGTATGCCTGCCCCCTTGCTTCCCTTTGCCCCTCGCTTCCTGCCAGTGCACCTGCCCCGGCTCCCCACCGTGCACTCCCCACCATTGCAGCCGGCCCCCCACCATGCACTCCCCACCATTGCAGCCGGCCCCCCACCGTGCACTCCCCACCATTGCAGCCGGCCCCCCAGCTGTGCACTCCCCACCATTGCAGCCGGACCCCCAGCTGTGCACTCCCCACCATTGCAGCCGGACCCCCAGCTGTGTGCGTGTTTTGTGCACGTGCCTCAATGCATCCAGCCCCAGCCGTGCACCTGCTCCCAGCCCTCCATCCACTCCCCATTACAATTCCCCCCAGCAGAGCAGGGAGGGACCGCGCATGCGCGGGAAGTCGGCTAGGGGCGGGAGCAGCGGCAAGGGGCGGGGTTTGCACAGCGGGCGATGCCTTGGCGGGGGAAGGGGGAAGGGAGGAAGGAGGGAGCTGTTAGTCCGGCGCATGCGCAGTGACGGCCAGGCCCTACTCAGAGTTAATTCAGGAGCCTGGAGGAAGGAGGGACAACAGGCTCCGCCCCCTGTCCTGGTCCCGCCCCCTGGCCTGCTGGTGAGACACCCCCCAACCCTCCAGAGCGGGGGTGCAGGGCCTGGGAGTGACCTGCTGTGTCCTTGGTGTGACAAGCCCTTGGTGTGACCTGCCAGGTCCCTGGCATGACCCGCCGTGTCCTTGGCATGACTTGGCGGGGCATTGGTGTGACCTGCCGGGACCTTGGTATGACCCGCTGTGTCCTTGGCATGACTTGGCGGGGCATTGGTGTGACCTGCCGGGACCTTGGTATGACCTGCAGTGTCCTTGGCATGACTTGTGACGGCCTTGGTATGACCTGCAGTGTCCTTGGCATGACTTGGCAGCACATTGGTGTGACCTGCCGGGACCTTGGCATGACTTGGCGGGGCATTGGTGTGACCTGCCGGGACCTTGGCATGACCCGCCGTGTCCTTGGCATGACTTGTGACGGCCTTGGCATGATCTGCCGTGTCTTTGGCATGACTTGGCGGGGCATTAGTGTGACCTGCCATGTCCTTGGCAGGACTTGTGACGGCCTTGGTGTGATCTGTCATGGCCTTGGCATGACTTGTGGGGGCCTTGGTGTGACCTGATGGAGTCCTTGGCATGACTTGTGGAGGCATTGACATGGCGAGGCTTTGGCGTGGCTTGTGGGGGTGTTGGCGTGTCCTGCCATGTCCTTGGCGTGACTTGTGGGGATGTTGGTGTGACGAGGCCTTGGCATGACTTGTGGGGGCATTGGCATAACCTGCCATGTCCTTGGTATGACAAGGCCTTGCTGTGACCTGCCAGGTCTCAGGCATGATTTGTGGGGGCCTTGACATGATGTGGCAGGGCATTGGTGGGACCTGTTGGGACCTTGGAGTGACCTGATAGATCCTTGGCAAGACAGAGCCACTGAGACTTTGGCATGGCCTGTTGAGTCTGGTGTGACCTGCCAGGTCCTTGGCATGACAGAGCCACTGAGACCTTGGCGTGACCTGCTGCAGCCTTGGCATGACCAAGCCACTGGGGCCTTGGTGTAATCTGCTTTGGTGTAATCTGAGAATCCTGGGTGTGACGGAGCCTCACTGGGGCCTTGGCATGACTTGCTGGGGCCTTGGTGTGACTGGACAGGGCTTGGGTGAGGTGCGGCTTTGGTACGACCTGTCAGGACCTAGGTATGGTTGGGCCTTGGTTTGCCATCGCCGTCTGCAGTGGGGGCGGAGCAGGAGCGTCTGGGGCCACGGCGAGATGTGACCGTGTTTTGGCGTGACCTGACGGTGTGTTGCCATGACAGCCGGGGGCAGAGCCTTAGCGTGATGCCCAGGTGAAATGAGCAGCAGTAGCGCCCCCTATGGTTGTGATGGAGCTGCTGGGGCAGTATCATGGGTCCTCCCTTACCCCATGATCCCAGGCTCTGCTGCTGCCCCTTAGCTCCTCCCCCACGCCCTGGCATCCCCCACAGTGGAGTGGGGTGCCCTGATCCCAGCAGGACTCCACCCCAACCTGCCATCTTCTGCATAGGCACCTGGGAGCTCATTAACTTGGCAATAAATTCTTTCCTGTTCACCCAGCCCTCCCACCTGCTCTAACCACTGCGCCCCACATCCCTCCAAGAGCCAAGATAGAACCCAGGAGCCCTGGCTTCTCCTCTCCCCTCCGCTCCATAGCTGAGGGTGGATGGGATAAATAAGGGTGTGTTTGGGATTGGGGTGGAGTGCTGGGGGAAGGTGGGGATGGGAATGGTTGGGACAAGGGGGCAAGGAGAGGTGGGGCTGGTGGAGGGAATAAAAGGGATTTTCCAGTGTGGCTTTCTTGTTTCTCCTAATCTGACGTGTTCCCCCTTTTTCTCCCCCCACAGGGCTCCATCCTCGCCCCCATTGGCTGAGAGATTTCTGCTTCCTGGAGACGGTTGCTAACAACTCGGGCAGTGAGGGGAGGGCGGCGATGCTGGCAGGCGAGGAGAGGCCGGGAGTGATCCCCGTGCCCCCCCGTGCCCGGCAGGGACTGGGTCCCCACCGAGCCCACTGACCACCCCATCACCCGGACTGGCTGCTGGAGAGCGAGGTAAATCCCTGCCCGCAGGGGTGGGAGGCTCTGGGTTAGGAAGGAGATTGTACCCCAGATCTCCCCTGAGCCGTGAACTGCCCCCCAGACTCCCCCCGAGCCTGAACTATCCCCCCAAACTATCCCCCAGACTCCCCCCGAGCCTGAACTATCCCCCCAAACTATCCCCCAGACTCCCCCTGAGCCTGAACTATCCCCCCAGACTCCCCCCGAACCTGAACTGTCCCCCCAAACTATCCCCCAGACTCCCCCAAGCCTGAACTATCCCCCCAAACTATCCCCCAGACTCCTCCCGAGCCTGAACTATCCCCCCAAACTATCCCCCAGACTCCCCCCGAGCCTGAACTATCCCCCCAAACTATCCCCCAGACTCCCCCTGAGCCTGAACTATCCCCCCAGACTCCCCCCGAGCCTGAACTATCCCCCCAGACTCCCCCCGAACCTGAACTGTCCCCCCAAACTATCCCCCAGACTCCCCCCGTGCCTGAACTGTCCCCCCAAACTATCCCGCAGACTCCCCCCGAGCCTGAACTATCCCCCCAAACTATCCCCCAGACTCCCCCCGAGCCTGAACTGTCCCCCCAAACTATCCCCCCAGACTCCCCCGAGCCTGAACTATCCCCCCAAACTATCCCCCAGACTCCCCCCGAACCTGAACTGTCCCCCCAAACAATCCCCTAGACTCCCCCCGAGCCTGAACTATCCCCCCAAACTATCCCCCCAGATTCTCCCCGAGCCTGAACTGTCCCCCCAAACTATCCCCCAGACTCCCCCGAGCCTGAACTATCCCCCCAAACTATCCCCCAGACTCCCCCCGAACCTGAACTGTCCCCCCAAACAATCCCCTAGACTCCCCCCGAGCCTGAACTATCCCCCCAAACTATCCCCCAGACTCCCCCGAGCCTGAACTATCCCCCCAAACTATCCCCCAGACTCCCCCTGAGCCTGAACTATCCCCCCAAACTATCCCCCAGACTCCCCCCGAGCCTGAACTATCCCCCCAAACTATCCCCCAGACTCCCCCCGAGCCTGAACTATCCCCCCAAACTATCCCCCAGACTCACCCCGAGCCTGAACTATCCCCCCAGACTCCCCCCGAACCTGAACTGTCCCCCCAAACTATCCCCCAGACTCCCCCTGAGCCTGAACTATCCCCCCAAACTATCCCCCCAGACTCCCCCCGAACCTGAACTGTCCTCCCAAACTATCCCCCCAGATTCTCCCCGAGCCTGAACTATCCCCCCAAACTATCTCCCCAGACTCCCCCCGAACCTGAACTGTCCTCCCAAACTATCCCCCAGACTCCCCCCGAACCTGAACTGTCCTCCCAAACTATCCCCCCAGATTCTCCCCGAGCCTGAACTATCCCCCCAAACTATCTCCCCAGACTCCCCCCGAGCCTGAACTGTCCTCCCAAACTATCCCCCCAGACTCCCCCTGAGCCTGAGCTGCCCCCAAACTCCCCCCGAGCCTGAACTGTCCCCCAAACTATCCCCCTACACTCACCCCAAGCCTGAACTGCCCTCAAACTTCCCCCGAGCCTGAACTGTCCCCCTAAACTATCCCCCTACACTCACCCTCGAGCTTCCCCTCGAGCCTGAACTGCCCCCAAACTCACCCAGAGCCCTGAACTGCCCCCAAACTCTCCCCAAACCTGAACTATCCCCCCAAACTATCCCCCTAAACTCACCCCAGAGCCCTGAACTGCCCCCAAACTCACCCGGAGCCTGAACTTGCCCCCAAACTCACCCCAAGTCTGAACTGCCCCCAAACTCACCCAGAGCTTTGAACTGCCCCCAAACTCACCCCAAGCCTGAACTATCCTTCCAAACCCTCCAAACCTTCTCCCCAAACTTACTCCAAGCCCTGAACCATCCCCCAAACCTACCCTGGTCCCCAGACCTTCCCCTCCGGTCACTTGGACCCTTCTCCCAATATTTACGCCTGATCCACAAATCTTTCACCTCCCCCGATATTCTGAACCTGCCCCATCCACAGGGCAAGCCACCGGATCCTTTCCCCCAAATAGCTCCCCAACTCCACAGCATAAGAACATAAGAGCGGCCGTACTGGGTCAGACCAAAGGTCCATCTAGCCCAGTATCCTGTCTGCCGACAGTGGCCAGCACCAGGTGCCCCAGAGGGGGTGGACCGAAGACAATCATCAAGCGATTTGTCTCCTGCCATCCATCTCCAGCCTCTGACAAACAGAGGCCAGGGGCACCCTCTCTATCCCCTGGCTAAAAGCCTTTTATGGACCTAATCTAACCTAACCGAACTGTCCCCCCCAATCCCAGTCCAGCCACTAAATCCTGCCCAGCCCCTATATGCCAGCCCCACGTCTTTGCTGCTGCCCCATAGCCCAGGTCCAAGCGCCCTGGACCCTGCAATGCCTCACCTCAGAATCAGTCACATGCCCGGCAATGCGAAGGCCGCCTGCAGCCTCAGGATCTTGCCCCGCTCTTGGTGCCCCCAGTGTCCAGCAGCACCCCCGAACCTCCATCTCCCTCTGGGCCACGTCCGTCAGGGTCCAGTTAATAGCCCCCGCTCTCGCTCTCTCTGCAGTGTTTCTTGGCCACCTGGCGGCAAGAAGGTGAAGATGCCGCTGCATCGATCTGCCTCGAGTACCCGCTCGGAGGGCAGTGACCTCGACCCGGAGGGCATCGGTAACGGCTCTGCCCCAGGGCATTGTGGGAAGGCTATGGGTTGGTGACTCCTGCCTGCCCCTAGGCAGAATGGGAGACACCCCCTTGCCCCTGGGGGCTCTGCTGCTGGGGCCACCTGCTTGGCTCCACTCCATCCCTCTTCTCTCCCTCCATGTTCTGCCCCAACATCCCACTCAAGGCCTTGCCCCCTGCGTGGCAATGCTGAGGGTGCCCTCAGTGTGATCCCTCCACCAGTGCCCATGTGTGGGCCTGCCCCCTATGCTGTGACCCCTGCATGGCCTCACCTTGAACTCTGCCCCCTGGTATCCCCCACGTGGCCTTGCCCCACCCAGTGTCCCCTTCATGGTTCTGTCACAGGTCCCCCCGTGCAGCCGACCCCAGTAACCTCTGCATGTCCCTGCCTCCCTGCTCTGCTCCTTGGTACCCACCGCAGGGCCTCCCCCCCACATGCACTTTTCATGGCCCTACCCCTGGCTTGGCCCCACCCCCAAAGCCTGTTTGGCCCCACTTCCTGTGTTCTGCCTCCTTGCTGCCCCCCGAAGGGCCCGGTCCCCTGCTTTCTGGCTTCTGTGCCCCCCACATGGCCCTATCCCCTTATCTAAACCCCCTAGATGCTCCCTGTCACTGTTGTCCCAGTGCTGCATGGAGCTTCCTGCTCTTGACCCCTCCGTTCTGGTGCCCCCCTGATTTCTGTCTCTGCCCCACATCTCTGTCCATCCCTGCCCCACGCCCTCAGTCCCCAAGAGCTGGCTGTAACAGAACCTCTGCCCTCCCAGCACTGCCCCGAGAGCAATCCCAGCAGCCAGAGGCCGTGGGATATCACCTGGGAGGGGGCAGCAGGACTGGCAGACAGAGTCCTCATCCTGCCGAGGGGGTGGGCAGCACCCACTTAGCCAGATCACTGCTCTTATCAGACTCCACCTTAACCCTGGGGATGAGAGCAGAACCTGGCCCAGCTCCCATTGCAAACAGGGGTGACTCCGGATTGACCCCAGCCGGCTGAGATCAGAACCCCAGCCCTGCACTCTGCCTATAGCCCCTCCCCCAGGCATCCCCTCCCCTGCAGCTCTGCCCCAGCCCCGCGGGTCCCATGTATGACACTAGCACTTCATCTCAAATTGCTTGACATGAGGAGGTGGGACGCTGGTATGAAAAGGGGTGTTGGCGTGATGGGGTGGGGCATTGTCACGACAGGCGAGGCCATGGCGGGGCAGACCTCCATGAGAGATGATGCAGCCATTGTGGGACAGGTAGATCTAAGTGTGACGTCACGGGGCCTTGGTGGGATGGGGCAGACGTTGGCGTGACATCACGGGGCCTTGGTGGGACAGGGCAGACCTCAGCGTGACGTCACGGGGCCTTGGTGGGACGGGGCAGATGTTGGCGTGACGTCACGGGGCCTTGGTGGGACGGGGCAGACGTTGGCGTGACATCACGGGGCCTTGGTGGGACAGGGCAGACCTCAGCGTGACGTCACGGGGCCTTGGTGGGACGGGGCAGATGTTGGCGTGACGTCACGGGGCCTTGGTGGGACGGGGCAGATGTTGGCGTGACGTCACGGGGCCTTGGTGGGACGGGGCAGATGTTGGCGTGACGTCACGTGGCCTTGGTGGGACGGAGCAGATGTTGGCGTGACATCATGGGGCCTTGGTGGGACGGGGCAGACGTTGGCGTGACGTCACGGGGCCTTGGTGGGACGGGGCAGATGTTGGCGTGACGTCACGGGGCCTTGGTGGGACGGGGCAGATGTTGGCGTGACGTCACGGGGCCGTGGTGGGACGGGGCAGACCTCGGCGTGACGTCACGGGGCCTTGGTGGGACGGGGCAGATGTTGGCGTGACGTCACGGGGCCTTGGTGGGACGGGGCAGATGTTGGCGTGACGTCACGGGGCCTTAGTGGGCGAGGGCAGGAAACTTGGTATCAAATGTGAAAGGCCTCAGACTCTGCCTTCTGTAACATTCCCTTTCCTTCCCATCTCTGCCCCCCCTCCCGTCTGGCCCCCCAGCTGAGAGCGAGCTGGCAAAGCTGCAGCGCCAGTTCCGCCTGCTAGAGGGCGACCGTCATGCCTACGCCCTGCAGTCCCAGGGGACCATCCGCAAGCAGCTGTAGGTGCCCCGGGCCGGGGAACCTCGAAATGACCCCTGGGGTGGGGCTCACTGGGCTGAAGGGGGAGCCCTGGGAATGTGGGATCGGGGTCCCCAGACTGGGAGGCAGGATTCACACACAAATTGACACACAGCAAGTGACCCCTCCCCCCCCGGGGCAGTGACAGGCTGACCCGCGCCCCTCTGCCCCTGCTGTGTTAGTGACATAACACTCGACCCCTAGCAACCAGCCAGTGGGTCCCTGCGCTTGGCCTCCCCATCTCTTGCCCACACACCCTCCAAGAGACACTGACATCAGCCCACCCGGGGTCACTCTGGCAAGCTCACACTTGCCAGATCACACTTGCACGCCCGGTCGCCCGCATGCCCTCACTAGCTCCGACACACACTCGTCTGTCTAGAGATCCCATGCCAGAGCCCCCTGGCTCCACAGTGCACAGAGCCCCCTAGAGCTGACACCTGCCAGGTCACCATTGATCACGCCCCCTAGCGCTCGTGCCAGATCGCACACCAGGTCTCTATGACACACACCAGGTCAGGCCAGGTCACACACAGATCCCACATACCCCATCTCACACTGGATCCTGCACACTGACCCCCCAGCTCTCTCCCTTACACACACACACTCGCACATCATCACCCAGAGCACTGTGCACCCTCACGTGCTAGATCACACGCACCCGCCCACGAGTTCTCTCCATCCCCGTCCCTGCTTCCCCCAATGCTCCACGCCCTCCAGTAGCTCCAGCCCCTGCCCTTCCGGCCTGCCGGGCCCCAGCGCACCCTGCCTGCCTCCCACCCCACTCCATGGGTCCCCACCGCTGCCACCATCCCCCTGCCCGGCGCCTCTCCCTGCCGCCCATCGCCACTGGCCAGCGCGGTCTCTCTGCCAGGGCCGACCTGCAGCGGCTGGAGAAGGAGCGGGAGGGGCTGCTGTGGAAATTACGAGTGGCCCAGGGCCGTGCCAACCGGCAGCGGGAGCAGGAGCAGGCTGGCAGCCTGCGGGCCCTGCTGCAGCACCAGGACCAGGTGGAGGAGCAGGCTGCCGCGGAGAGAAGGACGGTCGCCCAATTAGACCAGGAGGTTAGTGGGGCGCGGGGGGGGACGCCAGGCGTCTGGGTTCTTTCCTGGCGGGAGGATGGGGGTGGAGTTGCAGGGACCATACTGTGTCCCTGGCGGCTCCCCTCTTCTGTTCCTGCGGAGTGGACGGGACAGAGGGGAAGGGCCTCCTCTATCCCACAATGCTGTGGGGCGACTTGCCCACGAGCCCTTGAAAGGTGCTATGGCGTGTCCCAGCATGCTCTCGGGTAGAGCCTGGGGGATCAGGCTAAGAGGCCCCCCCTTCCTCCGGCTGGCCCTGGTGCCCCCTTCGTCGAACCACTGCCAAGGGCCCTGCTGGGCATTACCCAGAAGCCCTTGGGGTGCCCTGGTGCGCCCCAGGCCCTGTGGCGGGGGCGGCTCAGGCTGGGATTCCCCCGGCAGATCCGGAGCTGGGAGAAGCGGCTGGCGGACGTGGCGAAGCAGGCGGGCAGCGTGGGACTCAGCCAGTGGCACAGAGCCCAGGGCCAGCGGCGGATGCGCACCCTGGAGAACCAGCTGGACAAGGTGTGTGTAGGGGGGCAGGGATCTCACTGCTGGAGGGGGGCCTACTGGTTGGGGGGGGGGAGCTGGCTCTGGGAGGGGAGTGGGGTCTAGTGGGGAGAGCAGAGGGCTGGCTGCCAGGGCGCCTGGGTCCTTCCGTGGTGTCGTGGGAGTGTCATGGCTGGCCCTGGGGGGGGGAGGGGGCTGCGTCCCAGGTTGCATGGCTCCGCTAGGTGCTTGGCCCTCACATGCGCTAACGCCAGCTCCCCCTTCTCGCCTCCCCTCCCCTCCCCTCCCCACACGGCAGGCCTCAGCCAGGTTCAGCTCCCAGCTGACCCTGAACGCTAGCCTGCGTGAGGAACTGGAGACGCTGCGCATCGAACGCGGGCGCTTTGAACACCTCTACCGCCGGCTGGAGAGGGTGAGCGTGCTGCCGGGGACCAGGGGTGCAAAAGGGGTGGGGGGCTGGGAGCTAGGGCGCCCAGGTTCTCTTTCAGGTTTGGGGGTAGGGTCTAGCAGTTAGAGCTGGTGGTGGTGGTTGGAGCCCAGCTTGGGAAACTGAGGCACTGATGGCTGCCACTGGGAGGAGGGCACAGAATTTGCCCCACACCACCAGGAGGGCTCTGATTGGTGCCTGGGGGACCCTCCCCCCCCCCCCCATTATGTACATAAAATGGAGGGCTGTGGTTGGCTGACTAGCGCCCAGAAGTAGGCCTGAAATGGAGGGATCTAATTGGTCAACAAGGATCATGTTAAGAAATTGGTATGGAATGGTGGGATCTGATTGGCCAGTGAGAGTCCTGCTCTGGCATGGGGGCAGAACAGAGGGCTCTGATTGGCTCACAGAGATCCCGCTGTGACAGAGGGATGAAATGGAGGGATCTGATTGGCTGGCAGAAGCCCATGACCTTCTCCCCTTGAATCCCAGGAGCTGCAGGAGACACGGAAAGCGATTGGAGCCGTGATCGACTCCTCCTCCTCGGCCTACGATGCTAGGTAGGGGCCGTGGTGCCCTGCTGGCCACACAGTGCCCCCTGCTGGCCACACAGTGCCCCCTGCTGGCTCCACAGTGCCAGGGAGACACGCAGTGCCCCCTGCAATGCCCGTGGTGCCAGGGAGACCCATAGCATGCCCTGCTGGCCCCACATCGCCTCCTGCTGGACCCATGGAGCGCTATGGAATCCCCTGCTGGTCCCACAACCCACCCCCACCGCCCCGCTGCCCTGTGCACTCAGGATCTGCCATCCTATCCATGCACATCTCACAATCCATGTCATGAGCCTGTCTGATCTCACCCCAGGGCCTTGCCCCCGTCCAGCAGCAGCCAAGGACTAGATGGAGGGTGGAGACCCTGCAGCCTCCTCCATGGGGCCTCTGGAAGGGCAGGGCCACAGTCTTGATATGGGAGGGAGCCAGGAGGCTTGGGTTCTCTCCCTGGCTTTGGGAGGGGAGCGGGGTCTAGTGGTTAGAGCGGGGGAACGGGTTGGGAGCCAGGACTCCTGGCTTGTGTCTAGGGCTTTGCAGGCGCTGTGTGACTGTGGGCAGGGAACCCCCTTCTATTGCTCCCCATCTCCTCCCGCAGGGACGAGGCCCAGACCAAGCTGGGGCAGCTGCGAGAGAAGGCAGAGAAGGACATGGCCCAGCACGGGATCGAGATGAAGGAGCTGCAGCGGGTCCTAGATCACGACCGGTGCTTGCGCAACTTCCTGGCCATCAAGATGCAGGAGCGGACGTTAACCCAGGAGGCACTGGAGGCCAAGCGCAAGAGAGGTACTGCCCAGGGATGGGAGTGGGGTCCAGTGCTTAGAGCAGAGGGCTGTGAGGCAGGACTCCTGGATTCTGTCATGGCACTGGGAGGGGAGAGGTGTCTAGTGGTTAGAGCAGAGTGGGAGGGGGGAGCCAGGACTCCTGGGTTCTAACCTGGCACAGGGAGGGGAGAGGTGTCTAGTGGTTAGAGCCGGGGGGGGTGGAGCTAGGACTCCTGGGTTCTAGTCTGGCACAGGGAGGGGAGAGGTGTCTAGTGGTTAGAGCCGGGGGGGTGGAGCTAGGACTCCTGGGTTCTAGTCTGGCACAGGGAGGGGAGTGGGGCCTAGTGTTTGGAGCTGGGCTGAGGGGCTCTGACTGTGCTCGGCTTGCTCCCCATTCAGAGCAAGAGGAGGCCGAGGGGAAGCACCGGGACCCCAGGGAGGAGCTGCTGGAATCCTACGAAGCCGCCTTCAAGCAGGTCCGAGAGCTGACAGGGGAGATGGACGTGGATGTGCTGGTGGAGAAGTTCATTGCAGGTGACGGGCAGCAGGGGGCACTGCAGACGCACGGGGCTGGGGCTGGCTCTGGTTGGTGGGGAGGGGGATTTGTGGGGTTTCTCTGGTGGGGGCAAGGGGCTGCCAGAGGATGGGGGGGGGGCTCTTTTCAGTCAGGGGCTCTGACACCCTCCTCCCCCACCCAGTTGAGGAGCAGAATTTCGCCCAATTCAACTATGTCAACGAGCAGAATAATGAGCTGGAGCGACTGGGGGAGCGGATCGCCCAGGTGAGGGGGGGGTGCCCCGTCAACGGCCCTGCCCCCCTCCACTCCCTAGAGTGCTGCTTGCCACAGACAGCCCTGCCCCCCATCCCCTATTGCCCGTCAGAGTCCTGCCTCCCTCACAAGCCCTGAACCCTCCCCGTTCCCCCCCCAGGGCACCTCTGCCTCCTAGACAGCCCTGCACCCCTCTGCCCTCCATGGCCCTGCCCCCACAGGCAGCCCCCCCTGCGGCCCTGTCGAGAGCCCTGCTCTGCCTGCCCTCCCTGCACCCTCCTGCTCCCTCCCAGGTGCGCCGGGAGATCCAGGCGGCACGGGCCGGGGAGGAGCGGGAGCAGCAGGAGCACCAGGCACAGTCCAGGGCGCTGGAGATGCAGCAGGCAGCGGCCAGCCAGGAGGCCCAGCAGCTGCTGAGCAAAGAGAAGGCCAACAGGAAAACCCTGGAACAGCTCAAAGAGGGTACGGAGCCAGGGGCGTTCGGGCTGCACCAGGGACCCCCCTCACCTCCCCAAGTTGGAACTCAGGAATCCTGGTTCCCAGACCCACCAAATCCTCCTCCCTGAGCCGGAGAGAGAACCCAGGTGTCCTGGCTCCCAGCCCCTGCTGCTCTAACCACTAGACCCCTCTCCCCTCCCTGAGCTGTGGGTGGAACCCAGGAGTTCGGGCTCTGTCCCCCCAGGGATCGGGGTGCTGTTCAGGAAGCTGGACTGTAAGTGCTCCGCGCTGGACGAGGCGCTGGGGGGCTCAGCCGAGGTGCGAGACGGGAACATCTCTGTATTCCTGGCTGTGCTGGAGCAGCGGGCCCACGACCTGCTGACCATGCGCTCCTACCTGGCCTCCAAGGTACGGGCAGCTGCAGCTGGGACTGGATGGAGCCGGGGGCATCTGTGCCTGCAGGAATTTTTGGGGATGGACCAGGGCAGGGAGGGGCATTGGCGGATGGGGTGGGAGGATGAGGAAACCAGGGGTGGGGGATCTGTGCTGGGGCAGGGGAGGGTTCCTGCGGGTGGGATGGGGTGGAGAGGGCAGGTCTGTGTCAGGTGGGAGGAATGGGGGTGTCTGATGGGAGGAATCGTCCCCAGTGAGGGATGATCAGGGAGTGGGATGGGATGGGATGGGGAGGGATGTGGAGGGGGCAGGAAATGTGTCCCCAAGCTTCTGGACCATCCCCCCAACCTTCTCCCTCTGCCCCCAGAATTATGACCTGCCCTACGACCCCGAAGAGACGGCTCGGCTGCTCCTGGGGCAGATGGTGGGTTTTGCCCCCATAGAATACCCCCTGCGGCCCCCCACTGCTGGGTAAGCACTGTGCCCCCAAGGCCCCACAGCTGTGGGTCTGCCCCAGCACACCTGCTCTAGAGGGACCAGATCCAGGAGAGGCGAGGGGTGGAGTAGGGGGGCGGGGTTCTCGCCCTAGCCATGGGAAGGTGGTTAGAGCGGGGGTGGGGGTCTGGAAGCCAGGACTCCTGGGTTCCATCTCTCGCTGGAGGGGTGGGGGGTTGCTCACACATTCTTAGTGTCCTCCTGGTCTTGCTCCCCTCCAGGGAGGAATATGACGGTGTGAGTGAGGATGAGGAGCGACCTCTCACAGACAGTGAACTGAGAAACCGCATCCTCCGGGAGGTGAGTGATGTCTAGTGGTTAGAGCGGGGGGGAGGGGGCTGGGAGCCAGGCCTCTTGGGTTCCCTCCCCAGTTCTCCCTGAAACACCCTGTCTCATTTGCCTCCCTCCAGGTGCTGAGCAAGGAGATGTCGTCCCTCAAGAAGACCCAGTACACTGAGCTCGGGGGGCTGCGGGCGACTGGTGGGGCCCAGCAGCCCGTAGAGGCCTGAGGCGGGGGTCGGAGCTGGGTCTCCTGTGGCAAATAGCACCCAGGGCAGACTCCTGTAGTGTGTGCTGCTTTCCCTTACCCCAGGATCCCCTCTTTCTCCCGCCATCCCGGCCCCACATGGGCTGGATTCCTCCTTCGCCTTCCTCCAGCTCAGCACCCCCACTGTCCTCTCTGCCTTCCGGGCCTGCCTGTGTCCTTAGATCGGGGGAACCATGGGGGAACCCCAGTAGTCCTGCCTCCCATACCAGATGAAGCTTTGCTGAAGTGGCCGGTTCCTTTGGCTTGACAGCATGGCTGTGGGAGGAGGCTGAGCCCTGCTCCCCTCCCCCGCTTTCCCGCTGTCCCCCCCAAGCCACATCCCCACTCTGGGAATCTGGTCTGATCTTCAGGTCCCTCCTGCCAATCAATCATGGATAGAAGCTTGTTAATTTGTTAATTTCATGCCCTGAAATTGATGCAGATGCGCGATAACCCCCCCTCCACTGCGCCCACCACAGCCAGAGGGTCCCCAAGGAGCATGCCTAGATGTGAAGCGAGGGTCCCCCTCCTTCTGGCCAGATGGAAATTTCTCCCAGGGCAGACCCCAACCTTCTCCCCCGGTTGGAGGGTGCTGGGTGGGAGCCAGTAGTGGGATTGTATCGTGGCTCCGGGGCCAGTCGGTAATAAACTCCACAAGGCTTCATTGTGTGAAACAGCGCTGCCCCCTGCTGGGCATGTGTGTGAGCTCCCACTCCCTGCGATGCGGCCCCTCTGGGGTGGGGCACGGGGACTGGGTATACAGGGACCCTTCTAGCTCGGAGACACGGCTCCTCTGGGGTGGGGGACAGGGATTGGATATACCGGGGACCCCTCATCTGGCTCTGGGAGTGGAGGGTCAGTTACCTGGGGTGCCCTGGCTTGATGTCCCCCAGCCCTGCACTGGGGGCCAGAATAGAGCACCCCCTCGTGCCGAGCCCCCACCCCACTCTGCTGTCCTGTCTGCCAGAGCCCCTCCGGGAACCCAGAGTCCTGGCTGGCTGACCCCAGATGGGACCTTGCAGTGCCAGCTCTGGCCACAAGGCAGCAGCGCTGCCCTGGCAATGGGGCAGGACCTGACAAGGGGAGAGACCCCCATGTCTCCCTATTCCCGGCTCCCCACAGGGGAGATGTCCCCTCCCTCTTTCCTCACCTTCTTCCCAGAGGGGAAGTTTGTCCAGGCTGGGGGGGGAGAATAAACTTTCTGTTCCCTGCTGCCAGCAAGGGAAGGGGGAGCAGAGCCAGCATGGGGGGGGGGGCTGCCAGTTGGGGGGCGTGGGAAATTTTCAGGGCGGGAGGGAGTCTTCCTGGTTTGCAGCTGTAAAGGTCAACCCAGAACTCTTCAGCCCCAGGCAACTCCTGCTCTAACCCCCTCCCTGAGCCAGCTAAAGAATCCCAGAGTCCTATCTAACCACTAGACATCACTCTCCTCCCAGAGCCAAACAGAGAACCCTGGCCTCCTGGCTCCCTGCCCCCCTGCTCTAACCACTAGACATCACTCCCGGAGCCAAGCAGAGAACCCTGGCTCCCTGCCCCCCCCCCCCCCCCGCTCTAACCACTAGCCCCACGCTGGCAGGGGGCGGGGTCCTATGGGGGTCAGGACCGTGTTAGATGATGGAAGTTGGGGCGGTACTAGAGTTGTCCGGGCAACCAAATATTGAGAGCCCGAGGGGCGGAGCCTCCTTTGTGACGTCCCCATAGTGGGGGGAGGGGCGCTTCCGCCCCTCCCCTCTCCCGCCGCTGGTGGAAGAAACGCCAGATGTTGAGCGCAGCGTGGAGCCCCGCCCCCGTCGCCATGGACACAAAAACAGTCCCGCCAAACAGAGCGCCGGCCCGTGGGGCACTGCTGGGGGGAAGCCCGCAGCACCAGAGTTCCCGGCTGGGGCACTGCTAGGAGGAAGCCCGCAGCGCTGAGGCAGAAATCTTATGACACTGCAAAGACAGGAAACACCTTGAGGTGTGAGCAACGGACTGCCTGGCCCCCTCCCTGCCTGGCCCCGCCCTTCCTCCCTGCCCCCCATCTGCCCCGGGGCCCATCCAGCCCGGTATCCTGCCCCCCATCTCCCCCAGGGACCCAACCACCCTGGTATCCTGCCCCCAACCACCCTGGTATCCTGCTGCCCATCACCCCCAGGGGCCCAACCACCCTGGTATCCTGCTGCCCATCACCCCCAGGGGCCCAACCACCCTGGTATCCTGCCCCCCATCTGCCCCAGGGGCCCAACCACCCTGGTATCCTGCCCCCCATCTGCCCCAGGGGCCCAACCACCCTGGTGTCCTGCCCCCCATCTGCCCCAGGGGCCCAACCACCCTGGTGTCCTGCCCCCAACCACCCTGGTATCCTGCCGCCCATCTCCCCCAGGGGCCCAACCACCCTGGTATCCTGCCCCCAACCACCCCCAGGGGCCCAACCACCCTGGTATCCTGCCCCCAACCACCCTGGTATCCTGCCCCCCATCTCCCCCAGGGGCCCAACCACCCTGGTATCCTGCTCCCAACCACCCCCAGAGGCCCAACCACCCTGGTATCCTGCCCCCCATCTGCCCCAGAGGCCCAACCACCCTGGTGTCCTGCCCCCCATCTGCCCCAGAGGCCCAACCACCCTGGTATCCTGCCCCCAACCACCCTGGTATCCTGCCGCCCATCACCCCCAGGGGCCCAACCACCCTGGTATCCTGCTCCCCATCTGCCCCAGAGGCCCAACCACACTGGTATCCTGCCCCCCATCACCCCCAGGGTCCCAACCACCCCGGTAACCTGCCCCCCATCACCCCCAGGGTCCCAACCACCCCGGTAACCTGCCCCCCATCACCTCCAGGGGCCCAACCACCCTGGTATCCTGCCCCCATCACCTCCAGGGGCCCAACCACCCCGGTAACCTGCCCCCCATCACCCCCAGGGTCCCAACCACCCCGGTAACCTGCCCCCCATCACCTCCAGGGGCCCAACCACCCTGGTATCCTGCCCCCATCACCTCCAGGGTCCCAACCACCCTGGTATCCTGCCCCCCATCACCCCCAGGGGCCCAACCACCCTGGTATCCTGCCCCCCATCACCCCCAGGGTCCCAACCACCCCGGTTACCTGCCCCCTCTTCCCATAGCACCCGGCCACACCCACGTGCCTTGAGGGGGCATCTCTCAACCCCCCTCAGCCCCTTGGGCAGCGGGCGGGGCTCTGGCGGGGCAGGCTCCGTGCAGGGCGGGGGGCGGTGTTGTCGGGGCGCTGTGTGCACAGTAGGGGTGGGGTGCATGAGAGGCGCTGCATTGGGGAGCTCGGCTGGGGGCGGGGGGCCGCTGGGGGGAGCTCTGAGGCGGCGGGGTGCACGGGGGGAGCTCTGGGGTGCCCTGTAGGGGTGCGTGGGGTCGCTGGGCTGGGGAGACCTGGGGGTCCGGGGATTGGTTCAAGGGGGGCGCTAGGCTGGGGAGATGGGGGACCACGGTCCCCACTCCAGGCACCCCGCGTCCGGGGCTCCACTCTCCGCGGGGGGGGGGGGGGCAGACACACAGGCCTCCCCGCCCCGGGTAGGCACGGGGACGCCGCTGTCCCTGCTGGGCTGGGCTGGGCTGGGTGTCCGCCCCCCCCCCCGCCGTTTCCGCCCTGAGCCTAGACCCCCCCTTGCCCCGCCCAGCCCCGCGCTCCAAAATTGCAGCTCGCGCGAGGCGCAGGGACCAGCGCCCCAGACCCGCTCCAGCCCCCCAGCCGCCTCTCGGGCCCCCCAGCGAGGTAAATACCTGGAAACGTGGTGTGTGTGGGGGCGGGGGGGATGTCAGACTTTGCGTGGAGCTTGGGGGGCGTGGATCGGACGCTTGGGGTTATTTTGGTGTGGGGGAGTGAGCAGAGCTTTTTTGGGGGGTCTAGCCAGCATCCCCGGGTTTGGGGGGCCATGTGGAAGGATGGGGGGCTGTGTAGCATGGGAGGTTTTGTGGGGGGTAGGTCAGAGCAGAGCTTTTTGGGGTCCAGCATAATGTGGGTCTTGAGGGCATCACTGGGTTTTGGGGGGGTCCTGTGGCGGGATGGGGGGCCGTCTGGCAAGGGAGGATTTGTGGAGGCTCGATCAGAAAGTGGGGGGATTATTAGGGGTGAGTGGAGCATGGGAGCGGCTGCAGCAGGTGGGGTGACCGACTGCTGGCGGTTTGGAGGGGTCAGATGCAATTTGGGGGTGCGATTGATTGGGGGGGTCGGGCCCTAGGGGGCGGCACGGAGCCTTGTGGATATTCTGAGCAGTTCACTGTCCAGCCACGCCCTGGGTGTTTGCCACACCCGGACGGGGCTGAGATTTGAGGGGGGGGCATCAGATCTGAGGTGCAGCATTTGTGGGGCTACCCCTCTATCCCCCCCCAAAAAACCACCACAGGACACTGTCCCCATGCCTCACCGTATCCACCCCATAGTGATTTTGGCCCGTCACTGGAGTAAATATTTTGAGGGCTCAGAACTGCTGCTGCAGGGGTAGGTTGTGGGGTGGAGCAAAACAACATGGCAACGAAGGGTCCCCTCCTTGCCAGGTCTGCAGGCCAGGCGGAGAGAAGTGCAGTCTAGTGGTTAGGGCGGGCGGGTCCTGGCGCCTGTGAAGAGCTCTGCCATGGCAGCAGGGAGGTGTGGGGCCACAGGTTTTTATTTTGCACGCCCAGACCTGATTTCCTGTGGCGGAGCAGGGCCAGTGCCCAGAGGCGCGAATCAGAGTCAGTGAAAGGAAGGGGGCACCGTGGGGTGCCTCAGGCAGGTTGCTTAGTGTGGGAACCCCCTGCCTCATATGGGGAAACTGAGGCACGGGTTGGGGCAGGGACTCACCCCAGGTCACCCAGCAAAGCAATGACAGAGCCCAGGAGTCCTGGCCTCCAGGCTCCTGCTCTCACCACTAGACCCTCCTATCCCCTTCCAGAGCTGGGGTGGAACCCCCGGACTCCCAGCCCCTTCCTCTAACCCAGTGGTTCCCAAACTTTTCACCATCACGCCCCCTTCTTGATTTTTGAAAAAACCCTCCCTCCCCCCCCCCGCCAAAAAAAAAAAGCAGCAAAACTTTTTGAGGGAAAAAAAAAACGGAACTGAACAGGGCAGCAACACTTCATGCGGGGGGGGGGAGGCTGGGTCGCCTTGCACCCTCCCTGGAATTTCTTCACGTCCTCCCAGCGGGGCACGCCCTCCAGTTTGGGAACCCATGCTCTAACCACTAGACCCCAGTGCCTGTTCAGAGGCAGGGAGGGAGCCCAGGCGTCCCGCTGTGCTTAGCCTCCCCAGCAGCTGGGGAAGCCCTGTTTAATTCCAGGCCTGAGCCGAAGGCACCGAAATGAGATGGAAAATAACATACCGGGGTTGGGTTTGACTCTAGGCCTTATAAGGGCAGCGACTGCAGGCTGTCCCCCTCCCATAATCCCCCCCCCCACTGCCCTTCCTTGGGCTCCCTTTGCCCCTCCCTTCTGGCCCCCAGCCCAGCTGTACCCAGGAGAGGAAGGGAGCCGCTCTGAGACAGAAAACCCCTGGGTGAGTGTTTACAGCAGGGCCCCGTGCCAGGACTCCTGGGCTCCATTGTCACAAAGGGGCAGGGCTCCCCGCCCAGTTTCCTGGTTTCTCCCCACACAGAACTGGAGTCCAGTGTCTGGCTCCTCTGCCATTGCCAGGGCCCGTGAGTTTCCATCTCCCGCCTGATGAATAAGATTGTAATTTATACACGCCCACATAGCGGATCTGTGCTAGGGACTGAGGAGAATGACATGGCCCCTGTTTGTTGGTTTCTAGCTAACTTGATTGGGTTGCCCAGCCTCCCCTCTTCAGGGGAAACTGAGGCAGGGAGTGTGGCAGGAGTGGTCCACAGTGTCAGTCCCGGCGTACTAGATCCCATTCCCCTCCCAACAGGCTGGGTCCCTGTTCTGGGGTGGGGCGAACCCCAGGACTGGGTGTGAGAGCAGGTCTGGCTCTCAGCTCCTCCCTGTAAACCACTTGGGTCCCTTTAACTCCCCTGTCGTCGTCCCCCCCCCCCCCCCCGTTTAATCTGGCTTGCCCCCAGGGCGTGGGAGAAGTGAGTGGAACAGTAATCCTTTCACCACCACACCCATGCGAGCACAGGGGAGAAGGCAGTGGAGGGGGCAGGAGTGGGGAGGCACTGGGTGACGATGGGGAGCTGCGCGGGGTATTGGGAAGTAGCCATCTTACTGCTTGTTTCGGGGAGGAGGGACCCGTGTGTAATTCCCCCCCCCCCCCCCAATCCCTGCCCTGACCAAATATTTCCATGTTGGGCTGAGTGGTTCTAGCTCTTGGAGCATGGGGGGAGAGGGGTGCTGGCTCCCAGGACTGGGAGGTGTGTGTGTGTCGGGGGGGGGGGAGAGGGGTGCTGCCTCCCAGGACTGGGAGAGGTGTGTGTGTCGGGGGGGGGGGAGAGGGGTGCTGCCTCCCAGGACTGGGAGAGGTGTGTGTGTGTCGGGGGGGGGGGGGAGATTGGTGGCTCCCAGGATCTGGGGGCAGGCTTGGTCGGGGCTCGGTGACTCCCAGGACCGGGGTGTGGCCAGAGGGGGGCACTGGCTTCCAGGACCCAGGGTGTGGCCAGAGGGGGGTGCTGGCTCCCAGGAGTGGGGTGTGGCCGGAGGGGGGTGCTGGCTCCCATCATACTAGTTCAGTGTTCTTCAACCTTTTTTTAGAAAGTCCCCCTTTTAAAATAAAAGTCTAAGTACCGCCAGTACCTACGGTTTTCAGACACACACATTTTTTTTCTACCGTTGCAACACACTTGTTTAAACAACTTAATTGTAGCTGGGCGGGCGATGAAATTTTTGGGTGTAAAAAGGACAAAAATAATAAAAGCGCTGTAAAACTTAGAACAATCGGCTTTCTCCGAATTTCAGTTGTGTTGATGTTACCCCCCGCCCCCCCGACTTCTCTTGAGTACCCCTAAAGGTACTCTTGCCACTGGTGGAGAAACACTAGTTGGCTCGGGCTGGGGGGGAGGGGTGCTGCCCTTGGGACATTGATCAGATGTGGGAGTGCGGGGCCCTTTGAGAGGGGAGCAGGAGCTAATGAGGGAAACGCCCCCCCCATTTTGTGTGTGTGCATCCCTGCTGCCCCCTGCTGGAGGGGCTCGGCTCTGCATGTGTCTGACACCCCCTGCTGGACAAGTTGGGCCCTGCTGTCCGTTTGTGTCTGTCCGTCCCTGCTGCCCAGCTCCCCTCCCACCCTGCCATGGCCTGATGCCTCCCCCCTCCGTCTCCCCAGGTGACTCCACCATGCCAGTCCAGCGCGTCAAATCCGTGGGCAACACGCAGGCCCTCACCTCGCAGGTGGGCATCATCCGCCTGCTGGAGCTGCTCTTCGCCTGCGTCACCTTCAGCCTGGTGGTGCACCGGGGGGGCTGGGATGGCCGCAATGGCGACTGGTGCATGTTCTGCTGGTGCTTCTGCTTCGCCGTGACGCTGCTGGTGCTGGTGGTGGAGTTCGCTGGCCTCCAGCACCGCATACCCGTCTCCTGGAGGAATTTCCCCATCACTTTTGCCATGTACGCCAGCCTCATGTGCCTCTCGGCCTCCGTCATCTACCCCGTCACCTACATCCAGAACAGTGGTGTCCGCGGGCAGGTGAAGGACTACCGCATCGCCGCCACGGTCTTCTCCTGCCTCACCTGCCTGGCCTACATGGCGGAGGTCACCCTAACCCGGGCCAAGCCAGGCGAGGTGACTGGCTACATGGCCACCACGCCCGGGCTGCTGAAGGTGGTGGAGACCTTTGTGGCCTGCATCATCTTCGTCTTCATCAGCGACCCGGTTTCCTACGACCGCCAGGAGGCGCTGAAGTGGTGCCTGGCCGTCTACTGCATCTGCTTCATCCTCTCGCTGGTGGTCATCGTGCTGTGCATCGGGGAGTGCACCGGCTGGCTGCCCTGTGCCTTCAACAAGTTCTTGAGCGGCTACACGCTGCTGGCCGTGCTCATGTACGCCACGGCCACCGTCATCTGGCCCATCTACAAGTTCGACCGCAAACAAGGCGGCCAACCCAACCGGCCCGGCTACTGCCAAAACCGGAGCTTCTGCGACTGGGATAAGCTGGTGGCCATCGCCGTGCTGACGGCCATCAACCTGCTGGTCTACCTAGCCGACCTGGTGTACTCCGCCCGGCTCATCTTCATCCAGGCCTAGCCAGGCCACCATGCTGGGGGCTGCTGGGCCAGCTGAGGGCTGGGCAGGGGTGGTCTCCAGATCTCCTCCTGTGTCTTGTCCTTTCTTGCTTGCTTGCTTTCTCTTGCTTTCTTATTTATTCTGTCCTCTTTTCTTTCATTTCCTCTCATTCAATTGTTCTTTTACTTTCTTTCCTGTCACATTCATTCATTTTCTTTCTCTCTCTCTTTCATTCCCATTTATTCCGTCTTTTAGCTCTTTCTTTTACTTTCTTTCGCTTGTTCTTTTGTTCTTTTCCCGTCATTTATTTTCTCTTTTATTCTTTTTCCTTCTGTTCTCTCCTCTGTACTCCTGCCTAGCGCTCCATCCAGGTGTACCACCCCCTCCTAATAACAGTATTATCCTTTGTGACTTAGCCTGGCCCTGTAAAAAGCCCGTTGTTTCCCCTCCATGGTGGCCAACCAACCATTCTGTATCTTTTATCCAGCAGGTGGCATGGCCAATGAAAAATCAATGGCCTGATTAGCAGGGACCCAGAGATCACTGGAGTCTTTAAACCTAGCATCTCCAATCTGGGTGAAGAAATGAGGGGGGAAAGAGGTGACAACTTCCCTTTAATGGAAATATTTGTCTGGCTGTTGAAAACGCTTGCCTCCCAAGTGTCTTAAAGGTAATGTGTGCACTCTGGCGCCTTTCTGACAAAAAGCCACCAGTGGTTAAACAGCACGCCGCCTTTAATTAAAATATTTTTAGGAGGTCAGAAATGTTCACCTGCTGGAATCTTAAAGGAAATGTGCAAGACCTGGCCATGCTGAAAAGCACCCAGCCATGCATACAAATATTGGTCTGGAGATCGACAGTCCTGGCCTGTTGGAGTCTGACAGGGTAAATCAGGGAATCAGCCCTATAGCTGGAAATAATAATAATACCCCCATTTGCTTGGTTCTTGAATATTTATCCAGGGCTTTTCAATGGTCTGGCGGCAGCCGTTATTTAAAGGCGATGTCGCCGGACCCTGCGTACCGTGCCTCACAGTGCTAGAATTTAGCTGGCTGCTTAAATCTGTCCAGTCTCAATCTTTGTATCATTCATCTGATTTTTTTATACATATATTTTTTACACTGGTATAAGCGCAGACAAAACGTATTATGGTCCTTGTGGCAAGTGTTTGTTTCATGATTGACTTAGCAAATTATAGGGGGAATGGCATACCTTTAAATAGAGGGAGAGAGAAAATGGGAACGGAACAATAAATGACTGAAAGGTACTTTCTGTGTTTGTCTGCCGTCTCTCCTGTGTAGCGTGTTGCCAAGACAGATGAGCCGGGGGAGGAAGTTGAACACTGGCAAAATGGTTGTGGGGTGGGAGGGGGGAGAATGGGGCCTGAGGCCTTTTCCCTCAAAAGGATGCCAGTTCCTGTCTGGCCCCAGGGCAGGGATGGCTCAGGGGGCAAGGAACGGAACATGGGGCCTCTCCCATCTATGGCTTTGATGCAGCTCCCGAGTTGGGAGGCGGGCCGGTTGGTGGGGTGAGCGGGGGCCATGTGGAGCAGCCTGTCAGGGAAAGGCTTGTTTCTCAGCAGAGGCTGGGCGTGGAGATGGGGCGGTGTCGCTGCCAGTGGAAATTCCACCTCAGGGCTGCGTTTCCGCGGCAGGGAGCTCCCTGACTGCAGCTGTTGTTGGCTGGGGCCGGACCAGCCAGAGAAAGACCCACAAAGCGGCTGTGTCTGCTTCCCACATGCTGGCAAATGCATGACGTGCACGGCTGCCCGTGCCCCACCCCAGACTTGGCTGCATTTCAGCCCCAGCCAAGGGGTTCCCAAATACCCAGCCCCCGGCCGCGCCCCAGCGCCGGGTGAGGACATAGCTATGTTTAGCCGGGGGCTGTTCTCCAGCGCCGGTAGGAGTTGTCTAGCGCTAGCTCCCGGGGGTGCTGCCAGAAGGGGCTGGACTGGGCTGGGTCTGGAACGAGGCGATTCCTACAAACAGCCTTGGCTGGACTAGGGAAGGAGTCACAGGAGATGCTGCTGTCTGGCTAGGGTTAACCCCTTCCTAGCCCTATCCTTGCTGCAGTCACAGGAAGAGCATCCACCAAAGAACCCAGGAGTCCTGGCCCATCTTCCCTCTATTTTTCCCCACTCACGTGCGGAATAAATTTTATCAGGTGCATCGAGGCATGTGTGGATGTGCACCACCAGCAGAAACGCGTCCTGCTGATAAGCTGGGCGGCATTTGAATTTCTTCTGGTTGGCCGCCTAAGTGTTCAGCTTACAGGGAACACTGGTCCATCGACAAAGGCGTTCCCTGTCGACCGATCCACGTCTTAACTGCCGCGCTGTGCCGACGATCAGCTGAGCCGGCACAGCACGGCGGCCATTTTTATTTTAATGAAGCCAGGGATATTTAAATGCTGACTTCATTGACTATGTTGGGTGGCCTAATTTACATGCCTCTGGCGACAGGCATGTAGTCTAGACATACCCTTGGCTCCCAGCCCTCTAGACATGTACCCATACAGCAGTGGTCCCCTTCATTTCTGTGCGCCCGCCTAGTTACCAGGGCCAGCCTGAGCCATTCTTGCGCCCTGGGCGCCTGACGCATGCGCAGCCCCCACCCTGGGCGCATGGCACATGTGCGGTGCTGCTCCCGGGCGCGCAGCGCATGTGCGGCCCCGCCCCCGGGCGCCCGGCAGCCCCAAAAGGTTGGGGACCACTGCCATACAGCATATGATCTGATGCCACAGTGGCCTCTGGGCACAGGTTTAAATGGTTCATGTAAAGCATTGAGGCCCCGGGGCCTGGCAGCTAGCCTGAGTTTTGGGGTGCTGGGACCAGTGGGCTCAAGGTGGGGGTGATACCAGGTACTGGGGCCACAACCCTCAAGCTGCCTTAGCTATTATCTGGGAGAAGTTATGGAAGATGGGAGAGATCCCAGAAGACTGGAAAAGGACAAATATCGTGCCCATCTATAAAAAGGAAATTAAGGGACGTCCCAGGAAACTACAGACCAGTCAGCTTCACTTCTGTGCCAGGGAAGATAATGGTGCAAATAACTGGGAAATCCACTTACAAAGAGCTAGAAGATAATAAGGTGGTAAGTAACTGCGTGAATTTGTAAAGAATAGATCGCATGAAACCAGCCGAGAGCTTTCTTTGATAGGGGATAACAAGTCTTGTAGATAAGGGGGAAGCGGTAGTCTGGTATACCTAGACTTTAGTAATGCATGTGTTACAATCATGCATGATCTTATCAACATATGAGGGAAATACAACCTAGATGGGGCTACTCTAAGGTGGGTGCAGAACCGGCTGGATAATTGTTCTCAGAGTGTAATTATTAACAGTTCCCAGTCATGCTGGAAAGGCATAACAAGTGGGGCTCTGCAGGGGTCTGTTTTGGGACCAGTTCTGATCAATATTCTTCATCAATGATTTAGATATTGGCATAGAGAGGACGCTTATTAAGTCTGCAGATGATGGGAGGGGTTGCAAGTGCTTTGGAGGAGGGGTCCTAATTCAGCACGATCTGGAGAAATGGTCCGAGGTAAATAGGCTGAAATTCAACAAGGACAAATGCAAAGAACTGCGCTAAGGAAGGAACAATCCGTTGCACACGTGCAGACAGGGAAATAGCTGCCTACGGAACAGCACTACGGAAAGGGATTTAAGGGTCACAGCAGACCACAAGCTAAATATGAGTCAACAGTGTCACACTGGTGCCAGAAAGTCAAACCTTGCAGATACAGCTGGAGTGTTGTAAGCAAGACATGAGCAGTAATTCTTCCGCTCTGCCCTGTGCTGATTAGGCCCGGGGCGGGGTTAGTGTCAGGGCCGTCGCTACCCATATGCAAACCACACGGCCGCATATAGGGCCCCACAAAATTTGGGGCCCCACATTTCATCTGCCCTCAGCCCCATCCCCTGGCTGCTCCCTCCGGGCTCAGCCCCCAGCAGCAAGCGGCCCTCGTGGGGTCAGAGGACTTGGAGCATGGAGCTTTCCCCTTAAAAGCACCACTTTTCTCCGGCCGGCTGCGCGACAGCCTGTTGCTCCTTCGGCCCGGCTCCTGCTGGTCCTCTGTGTGCTCTGGCTTGGCCGCTTGTGCGGATGAACGCAGAGGCAGCCCTGCTTGGCCGTGGGTGCGGGAGGCAGGGGGTTCTCCACTGATGCAGGAACCAGGAGTCCTGGAGCCCAAGCCCCTGCTCTAACCACTAGCCCCCACTGCTCTCCCAGGGACAAAGGGAGAACCCAGGAGTCTTGGTGCCCAGTCTCCCTCCCTCTGCGCACACAGTTTATAGCCAGGATGAATCAGTCTGTTCTCAGGAAGGGAGGTTTATTGGTCCTGGGGGAGGGGACATATGAGCTAAGCGCGTGAGTCAGGGCCCAGCTATTCTCGGCAGGGCCCTTCACCTGGCCAAGGCCTGCTGCATAACGGGGCAAAATGGGACCCACTTGGGGAGCCCCACAGCCAGCAGCTCACCCCACATTGCCCCGGCCCAGTATGCACTGGGGCATCATCCAGCCCCCCCCCACCCCTGCCTCCAGACTGCCAGCCCCCACCCCTCCTCCATCCTTGTACCCCCATCCTTCCTCCCCTACACTTCCCCCACCCCTCCATCCATCTCACACCCCTCCCCATCCTTCCCCCCCCCACACTCCTCCATCCTTCCCCACAATCCCCCATTCCCCACTCCTTCCCCCGTACCCGTCCATCCTTCCCCACAATCCCCCACAATCCCCATTCCCCACCCATCCATCCTTCCCCCACCTCGACACTCCCCTCCCCCCCACCCCCATTCACTCCCCCTCCCTTCATGTATCCTCCACACATCCCCCACCCCTCCCCACACATCCCTCTGGCTCCATCCCTCCCTGTACCCCCTCCACCCACCCCCTCCCCCTCGCCAGCTGCGCCCATCACCTCGGTGTCCAGGCGCCCTCATTCTCCTCCCCCCGCCCCGCACACGATCCGCCCCCGCTCGCTCTGGGGAAGCGTCTGAATCCCTGGGGCTGCAGCGACACCTGCCGGCTGCTGTGGGAAACAGAGTCCAGGCCTGCCCTCCGTTTCCGCCTCTGGGGGGGGGGGGGGGGATGGTGGGAGCCCGGACTCCTGGGTTCTAGCCCCGGCCCTTGCATTATGGGTCTGTAGGGCACTGGCTAGGTCCCCGCACCTTTCCGTGCCTCAGTTTCCTTACCTGGGCCATGGCACGTGCCTCAGTTTCCCTACCTGGGCCCCTCTGTTCAGCTGGGCGGGGGGGGGGGGGGAGGAGCTGATGGGAACCGTGTCTCCTTGGGCTATTTGTTCTACGCCCCTCCCCCTGCACCTGGGTTGGGAAATCCTCCCCCCGCCGCCCCCCCATTTGTTCCCTGGACTTCTGATAAGACTTCCCACCAGCCCCTAATCATTAACCCTCAGGGCCAGGACAGCCGTAAGCCCAGGGCAGCCTGTCCCTCCCTGCCCCTCTGAGTCAGCCTCATGGGCCCATCTACCCCGGTATCCTGCCTCCTCTGTGCCCCTGAGAGAGAGACTCACAGGCCCATCTACCCCAGTATCCCACCCCGCCCTGCCCCCCTAGCTCAGCCCCATGGGCCCATCTACCCCAGTATCCTGCCTCCTCCATGCCCCTGCGTGAGAGACTCACAGGCCTCTACCAGGTATCCCACCCAGGTATCCCACATCCTCCCTGCTCCCCGATCAGACCCATGGGCCCTTTACCTTGGTATCCTGCCTGCTCCCAGCCTCCCGTCTCCTTTCCTCCCCCAACCAGACCCCCAGGGCCCATATAGCGGTCAGTTGTAGCTGTGTGAAAGTCGGGGGAAGACACCAAACAGGCCCTTACAGGGAGGGGGAAGGAGGCAGGAATTGACTCCCAAAAAGGAAAGGCTGCTCCAGCCCCCTATGTAATGTGCTATGGGAAGGGCCCATCCTACCCCTTCCCTCCAGGGGTTCCTGTGCCCTGAGCCCCGGCCGACTGATCTCATGTCCTCCCCGCCCCCTCCCTGTTCTTGCTCCCATCCCTGAGTCCTTCAACTCCCTGCCCTTGTTCTGTTTGTGCGTGAATAGTACCGGGTCTTTGGCCTTTTGTTCCCTGGCTGCCAGCATTGGACACGGCCCAGGGCCTATTCTAGGAAGTCGCCTACCTGGGAGAAGGGGATGCGGGAACTCCCCAATGCCACCATTGAACCCTGGGGAAACTTATGTAAGTTTCTGGGGAGAGGGACTTGGAGGGGCAGGGCCAGACATGCTGGGAAGGAGAGAAAAGGGGGACCCTTTGCAGCAGGCGGTTCCCTGGAAAAGGCCTGATTGGCCAGGGCAGAATGAACCCCAAAATTATCCCACAGGACAGAGATCCCCTGGGTCAACTTTGATATTATCCATAGCAGAGAGATCCCTGGTGAAACCCCCAATATTATCCTGTAGCAGAGAGATCCTGAGTGAAATATTATCCAGAGAGGGACCCTGAAAATGAAAATTATTAACCTGTGATGGTGGGGGGAATGCCTGGCATGTATCCTAATATCAGAAGGGTGTCCCCAGATGAACCCTGATATGTCACATAGCGGGGAGTTCCCCAGGTGATTCCATTATTATCCAGTAGCAAGGAGTTCCACAGGTTTCCATCATATTATCCTACATGAGGAATTCCCCCAGGGTGCACACTGCTAGGCTGTTGTGCGGAGTTCCCTGGGTGACTCTGATATTTTCTCACAGCAAGGGGTTTCTCTGGTGAACCCCAACATCATTCCTAAATTGGGGTGTCCCCCCTCAATTCCAGACCAGGCCCCAGAGGATTCTGGGAGAGAGCTCAGCATCCTGCTTTGTTTTATTTATCTAAAAAAATGGCAAGCTTCCACCCAATAAATACAAGTGAATTTACAGCCCCCCATCCCATCCCCTTTGCTCTCCAGGAAGCAGGATCCCCTCGCCTCCTGCTTCAGAGGTGGGCTCAGAATTCACCCCAGGTGTGAGAATCCAGGCCGGGATTTCACTGAGGCTGTGGGGAGGAGAAAACCCGGCACTGGATTCCCCTGCCAACTGGAAAAGACTCCATTGGATTCCCCCACTAGGGATTTGCCCAACTGTGCCCTATGAGGGGAGAGGGGAGGAAAACCTGGCACTGAATCCTGCCACCAGCTGGAATGGAGTTGCATGGATTTTCTATCCTCCCCGCCAGGAATGGATGCTCCCACTGGGGTACGGGCCTTGGTACTGACAGGATCGTTGCACGACGGGCCCTTCCTGCCAGGAACGTTGCACGATGGGACCTCGCACGACGGGACCTTTGCCTAGCAGTCTATGCATGACAGGGCCCTCTCACGACAGGACTTCCTTCGAGCAATGGGGCCTTCGCCCTCGCACAGATGACCCTTCGCACAAGCAGCCTTCGCACACTGGAGCAGCCCCTCGCACGAGGGTGGTCCCACGGAGGGACTTTTGTCCGACGGGTCCCTTGCTGGCTGCTGGGCTTGTGGCCTCACCTGGCCAGGCTGGGTGTGGGTGATGGGGGTGCCGCGGGGGCTCAGCAGGGGCGGATCTCGGAAACCACCCGCTTGGGGAAGAGGGTGTACTGCAGCCAAGTGGGCTCTGAAACGAGAGGGGGCCTGTGAGGGGGCAAGTGGGGCAACAGTAGCCCCGGATCCCCCACTGCTCACTTCTCCTCCTCCTCCACGTCCCTGCCCCCAGGGCTCTCCTCTTCCCCCAGGGTCCTCCCCCAGGCCCTGTGCCCCCCTCCCCCTCCCCACACAGCTACCTGCCCCCCCTGCCTTCTGCCCCCCACAATTCCCCCAGGAAATCGCTGGCCCCTATGGCTCTCTCCCTGCCCTGCCACCCCCATAGTTCCCCCCACATAGCTCTCCCCACATCTCTCCCCTGTAGCTCCCCCCTCACCTCTCCTCCTGCCCCTCCCCCATACCTCCCCCCACAACTCTCCTCCTGCCCTTCCCCCATAGCTTCCCTACACCTCTCCTCCTGCCCTCCCCCATAGCTCCCCCCACACCTCTCCTCCTGCCCCTCCCCCATAGCTTCCCCACACCTCTCCTTCTGCCCTCCCTCATAGCTCCCCCCACACCTCTCCTCCTGCCTCTCCCCCATAGCTCCCCCCACACCTCTCCCCCCCTCCCCCACTCCCCCCCACCTCTCCTCCTGCCCCTCCCCCATAGCTCCCCCACACCTCTCCTCCTGCCCCTTCCTCCATAGCTTCCCCACACCTCTCCTCCTGCCCTCCCCCATAGCTCCCCCCACACCTCTCCTCCTGCCCCTCCCCCATAGCTTCCCCACACCTCTCCTTCTGCCCTCCCTCATAGCTCCCCCCACACCTCTCCTCCTGCCCCTCCCTGATAGCTTCCCCACACCTCTTATTCTGCCTCTCCCCCATAGCTCCCCAGGGCTCTCTCCTGCCCCTGCCCTGCCCCTCACCGAGGTAGCAGGCTGGCAGGGGCAGCAGGCCGTCGAAGCAGCTTGAGGGGGCCGGGTAGCTGCAGCTCTTGCTCTGGGTCTGGTTCTGGCTCCGGCAGTAGAAAGTGACGATCTCCCCATGATGGACCTGCCCCTCCGGGATCTCCTGGATCCACAGCTTGCGGCCCTGGTAGAGCACCCGGCTCCGCTGGGCCGGCACCACGCAGCGTGCTGGGGGCAGACGGGAGGCCAGGGTGACGGGCCTGTGGGATGGATCCGGGGCAGAGGGGCGGGATACTGGGGTAGATGGTCCCACTGGGCTGATGCGGGGACAGAAAGGAGGTGGGATACCAGGGTAGATGGGCCCGTGGTCTGGCAGGGGGAGCAAGGAGGCAGGATACTGGGGTAAATGGGCCCATGGGCTAGTGGGGAGAGGAAGGAGGCGGGATACCAGGGTAGATGGGTCCACATGCTGGCAGGAGCTTCTAGGGGTGCAGGGCTGAGGTACCTCTGCAGAAGGGCCGGGGTGACCAGGTGCCGTTGCCCCGGCAGATGACCCTGTTGCTGCCGTCCAACAGGTAGTTCCGCTTGCAGAGATAATAGACCAGCTCGCCAGCCTGATACTGAGCCTTCTCCACAGCCACCAGGTAGCCCTGGGCGATGTCCCCCGGGGGCGGGCAGAACACGGCTGCGGGGAGAGAGGGGTCACGGCTGGCCCTGGAGTGAGTGAACTGGGAGGAGAGGAAGGGAGGGAAACAAGGGCTAAGGGGCACAGGGAGGCTGGTAACACAAACAGGGTGGTTGTAGGGGGTGGTTATGGGGATGGAAGAGTCTAGGGGTGCAGGGCTATAGGGGTGCAGGGCTATAGGAGGTGTGGGGTACAGGGCTATAGGGGTTACAGGGCTACAGGGGGTGTGGGGATGCAGGGCTATAGGGGTGCAGGGCTATAGGAGGTATGGGGGTACAGGGCTATAGGGGTGCAGGGCTATAGGAGGTACAGGGCTATAGGGGTTACAGGGCTACAGGGGGTGTGGGGATGCAGGGCTATAGGGGTGCAGGGCTATAGGAGGTGTGGGGTACAGGGCTATAGGGGTTACAGGGCTACAGGGAGTGTGGGGGTACAGGGCTATAGGGGTGCAGGGCTATAGGAGGTACAGGGCTATAAGGTTTACAGGGCTACAGGGGGTGTGGGGATGCAGGGCTATAGGGGGTGCACAGGGTGAAGCAGTGGAGGGGGATAAGGGGCGGGCACTGGGGAGGGGGCTGCTGGGGACGGATCTCTCTCTCTCTCTCTCTCTCTCTGGAGGGAATCCCCAAAGCCCCTCGTGCCCCAATCCGAGCACCCGGCCCCCTACGTTCCCTCCAAGCAGGGCGGGGGCCAGCCCAGGTGCCCTCTGGGCAGACGGGGACAGGGAGACTCACGGTGGCAGCTGGGGGCGGGCCCAGACCACTCCTGGTTCTCCTGGCAGCGGATGGTGTCCGGTCCCTGCAGCCGGTACCTGGGTGGGAGAAAGAGGCAAGGCCAGAGACGGGGCTTTGGCACGAGGGGCTGTGGGTCGGGAGTGAGGGGTGCCCTGGGCGGGAGGGGGGGGACTCACCCACGCCGGCATTTGTACTGCACCTCCCCCCCGGGCCTGTAGGAGGCGCCGGAGTGGAACCCGTTGGCGATCTCCGGCGGGGGGCTGCAGAAGGACGACGGGGTCAGATCCTCTGGAACAGAGCAGGGGAGGGGAGTCAAAGGGGGGGTTCACCCCTGTCTTGTGGCAGCCAAGTCCCCCCCCCACGACCCCGCTTAGCCCGTCACCTCCCCCAGATCAAAGAGCCATGAAAGGCCTCAGCGCAGGGCAGATTTTTTTAGGTTCCTCTTAAACAGCTGCAGGGGGGCAGGATGGTCTCCCTTCAAGAGACCTGCCCTCTTCCAGTTGGCCCCTCCCTCTTTCCACTTGCTCCTCCCTGCTCTTACTAGGCCACGCCCTCTTTCCACTTGCTCCTCCCTGCTCTTACTAGGCCCCGCCCTCTTCCACTTGCTCCTCCCTCTCCTACTGGGCCCTTCCCTTGCCCCTTTGCCTGCTCTCTCAATAAACTCCTCCCCTTTAGGCCCTTCCTTGTCCTATTAAACTCCACCCCTCCTATCTTTTCCATATAAGACCCGCCCCTGCCCCCATTTGGCTCCGCCCTTCCGATTTGGCCCCTCCTTCTCAGTGTGAGTTCCTTCCCCTCTGTGCCATTTGTCTCTTCTCCCTCCCAGCAGGCCCCACCCCATCACATTTGGCTCCTCCCCCTATCTAGCACCATCTCTCCTTGTCCAGACCCCTATGTCCCCAGCTGTAATCTCCAGATAGGGGGGAGTTGCACTGGGCATAGGGCCCGTCCTCCCTGCTGCTTCTCCCCAACTCCTGGGCTCTGCCACAGGGCACTGTCTCTCTCCCTTCCCAGTACCCCTGACCCCAGGTGGCATGGGAGAGGGCAGGTTGGGGAGGGGGGAATAAAGAAGACTTTGGATCCACCCCCCATGTCTTGAGGGGGGTTAGGTCACCTCACAGTGTTGGGGTCAAGGCCTGGAACCAGGCCCCACTTTGGGGGTTCAGAGTTATTGGAGGATCTGGCTCTAATTTGCAGGACCCAGCATCTGGGGCTTGGAGGGGAAAGTTGCTCTGATTTCACTGGCATCGTAGGGAGGAGGCAAAGTCCTGCCTCTGAAGGGAAACTTCAGGGGAGTTTCTTGGATTTGGAGGTGAAGGCCCTGCCTCCCAAAGCCGCTGCTCTAACCACTGGACCTCACTCCCCTCCCAGAGCAGGGTGAGAACCCCAGGAGTCCTAGCTCCCATCCCTGCCCCTCTCCCCCCAGGTGTTCGGCAGAACCAGTAGCTGCTTCCCCAGGTATCCTGGGGGATGGAGGGGCAATTTCATCTGGCCCAGAACTTGATCCCCTTGGGGAGACGGCCCCTTAGCCCTATTGGGCCCCCCTGGGGCAGGCTGAGGGCGGGCGCAGGAGCAGGAAAGCTGTCCCGGCTCCGTATCTAGGTCTCTGCTTGCCAGGGGAGTCGTTACCCTTGAATCGGCTCCGGGACTCATTCTGCTCGGAGAGCAGCCTGCCCTTGGCAGCTGCCGGGAGCGTGGCTGGCAGCCAGGAGGCCTGGGTTCTCTGCCGGTTCTGGGAGGGCAGTGGGGTCTAGTGGTTACAGTGCCAGGGAGGTGGGACCCTGGTGTCCAGCCCCATCTCTGGGTTTGGGACAGCGGTAAAGAAACCAAGAGGCTGTTTTTTGGGTCAGGGTGTTGGCAGCTGATGTTGCAGCGTGGACAGTGGGGAAGGCGGTAGGGGGGCATTGGGTGCAGGGTGCCAGTGTTGGGGTGAGGGATGGTGTTGGGGCAAGGTGATGCTTTTGCGGGCGGGTGTTGGGGTGGGGTGGAGTGACAGGGGTGGGGAGAGGGGTGGGGTGGGGAGAGGGTGTTGGAGCAGAAGTTGGATGATGGTGTTGGCGGCAGGGTGATGGTGTTGGGGCAGGTGTTGGGTGATGCTGTTGGTGGTGGGGTGATGGTGTTGGGGCAGGTGTTGGGTGATGCTGTTGGTGGTGGGGCGATGGTGTTGGGGCAGGTGTTGGGTAATGGTGTTGGTGGTGGGGTGATAGTGTTGGGGCAGGTATTGGGTGATGCTGTTGGTGGTGGGGCGATGGTGTTGGGGCAGGTGTTGGGTAATGGTGTTGGTGGTGGGGTGATAGTGTTGGGGCAGGTATTGGGTGATGCTGTTGGTGGTGGGGTGATGGTGTTGGGGCAGGTGTTGGGTAATGGTGTTGGTGGTGGGGTGATAGTGTTGGGGCAGGTATTGGGTGATGCTGTTGGTGGTGGGGCGATGGTGTTGGGGCAGGTGTTGGGTAATGGTGTTGGTGGTGGGGTGATAGTGTTGGGGCAGGTATTGGGTGATGCTGTTGGTGGTGGGGTGATGGTGTTGGGGCAGGTGTTGGGTGATGCTGTTGGTGGTGTGGTGATGGTGTTGGGGCAGGTGTTGGGTGATGCTGTTGGTGGTGTGGTGATGGTGTTGGGGCAGGTGTTGGGTGATGCTGTTGGTGGTGGGGTGATGGTGTTGGGGCAGGTGTTGGGTGATGCTGTTGGTGGTGGGGTGATGGTGTTGGGGCAGGTGTTGCTGGTAGAGTGGTGGCACTGAGGAAGGGTATGGGGTGAAGTGACAGCATTGGTGGCAGGGGGTGGGTGTTGCTGTTGGGGTGAATTCACTGTGTTGGGATGAGTGTTGGGTGATGGTGTTAGAGCAGGGATTGGGATGGGTAATGGTGTTGGGGTGAGATCATGGTGCCTGAGTAGGTGGGTGATGGTGACGGGCAGGGGTAGCAGTTGGTTGATGGTGTTCAGGTGGAGTAACTGCTGGGGAGAGGGCTGGGTGATGGTGTTGGGGCAGGTGTTGAGTGACAGTGTTGGGTCGGGGTCACTGTGCTGTGACGGGTTGAGTGATGGTCTTGTGGGCAGGGCGACGGTGTTGGGGCTGCTGTTGCAGGATGATGTTGGGGCAGGGTCAATTGCTGTGGCAGGCATTGGCTGATGGTGTTGGGGATAGGGTGACAGTGTTGGGCGTGAGGTGACAGTGTTGTGGTGGCTATTGAGTGACGGTGTTGGGGTGGCTGTTGCATGATATGTTGGGGCGGGTGTAGGGTGACGGTGTTGGCGTGAGATGATGGTATTGGGGCAGGGTCACTGTGCTGGGATGGGCATTGGGTGATGGTGTTGTGGAAGCTGTTGCGTGACCATGGCGAAAGGCAGAGTCATGGTGTTGGGCACTGCAGCGCGGACGATGGTGAAAGCCCCAGATGGTGCCCAGTGGTGGCTCTCTGGTCCCTTACGTTCACAGGGTGCTGTCCGACTCCATTTCCTGTCCCCTTGGCATCGGCTCAGCACCGCTCCCTGCCCTTGGGACATGCTGAAGCCCGGCTGGCAGGTCACCTCCATGAGGGCCCCGAAGCTGCGGGAAGCCTGAGCCAAGTGCATCTCGGCATTCTCAATCTGCACGGGCCACGGGCAGCTCCGGCCTGGGGAGGACAAAATCTGTTGGAGGGCTGGGAGCCAGGACTCCTGGGTTCTCGCCTCAGCCCTGGGAGGGGAGTGGGGGCTAGTGGTTAAAGCAGAGAGCTGGGGGGCCAGGACTGCTGGGTTCTCACCTCAGCCCTGGGAGGGGAGTGGGGGCTAGTGGTTAAAGCAGAGGGCTGGGGGGCCAGGACTGCTGGGTTCTCACCTCAGCCCTGGGAGGGGAGTGCGGGCTAGTGGTTAGAGCAGGGGCTGGGAGCCAGGATGCCTAAGTCCTCTCCTTAGCTCCGAGAGTGCGGGCTAGGAGCCAGCCGAGCCCTCCCTCGCTCTGAGCCCAGCCCCTACCGGGGGTCACGCAGCTGAGCCCACATGCCCCATCGCACAGGCACTGCCTGCGGCCTGAGCAGTCCCGGTCCTGGCGGCAGCTCCTCTGGCAGGTCTGGCCTGTCTCCTCCGCCGGCTCCTCCCTGCGGGCAGGGCAGGGACTGGGCCCGTCTGCGCCTGGGGGGACAGGAAGGAGAGCTGGCAAAGGGTTTTGGAGAGTTGGGGAAACTGAGGCACAAAAGAGGTGCGAAGTCACATGAAATAGAACCCAGGACTCATGGTTCCCAGGCACCTGTGTGTACAGGGTCCTCCCCCAATCCTGTGAGAAGAGGGAAGGGGCCTTTTACCAACTCCCCTCCCAGGCCCCTTCCCCACTTTAAGGAGAAGGGGGGGTCTCCAGCTGGGAGGGGAGACCTGTGGGTACCCGGGGAGTGGTTGAAGCAGGACTGGGTGCAGAATACTCCCTTCCATGGAGGCTGGGGAGCCCTCCCTCAGACACCCCTTGATCCCCCTGGCCACGGACACTGTCAATTGATCCTTCCCTACGTCTTCAAATCTCTCTCTATTCCTGTCCTCCCCCGTCCCTGTTCCCATCCCCATCCCCTCTCTCTCCTCATGTCCTCTTCCTACCCACCTCCTCTATCTATCTATCTATCTATCTATCTATCTATCTATCTATCTATCTATCTATCTATCTATCTATCTATCTATCTATCTATCCCCACCCACCCCCTCTATCTATCTGTCTGTCTATCTATCTATCTATCTATCTATCTATCTATCTATCTATCTATCTATCTATCTATCTATCTATCCTACCCCCCTCTATCTATTTATCCCACCCACCCCATCTATCTATCCCCACCCACCCCATCTATCTATCTATCTATCTATCTATCTATCTATCTATCTATCTATCTATCTATCTATCTATCTATCTATTACAGTCCCAAACTCTCTCTCCTGGGTCCAAATTGACACGGGACAAGAGCAGATAGTGGGGCCAGAGCGGTTTAACTGACCCTCTGCATGGGAGGGGGTGGGGGCTGTGGTCACCCCCAGTCGGTAGCCCTGCACCCTGGGGGTAGAGACGGGGGAGGAAGGACCCCTGGGGGAGGGGTGTGGTGATGCTGGGAGCCTGCAATGGGGTACCCTAGGCCTGACGATGGGGGAGGGGGTAGATAGGTTCATGGGGGGAGTGAGCTGGGAGGGGTTTTCCTGACGTAGAGGGGGAAGGGAGGACACTGGCAGGCGGGGGAGGCGTATGGGGGCAACCCTCAGAGGGGGGAGGGGAAAGTGTGTGGGCCCAGGATGGGGGGGAGGAATGTTGAGCCCAGAGGAGGCGGCCGAGGGGGGCTGAGCAGGGGTTGTCCCGGGGGTCCCCTGCCCCTCACCTTTGGTGCTGTGAGTTCCCCGGAGCAGCAGGAGCAGCAGGAAGAGGGGGGCACCGTGGGGCATGGCGGGCGGGGGCCTGCGATGTCCCTGTGGTGCCCCGCGCCTCCCGAGCCAGGTATAAATACCACCCTGCCCAGGTTATCGATTAACCCAGCTGGGCCGAAGCCAACCCTGGGACTCTGACCTCCCGGCCAAGCAGCAGGAGCAAAACAACCCCATGTCACTGCAGGGAACCCAGGAGGGCTGCCCCCGCCCCGTGCTCTACCCACTAGCCTGCACTCCCCTCCCAGAGCAAGGGAAAGAACACAGGAGTCCTGCCCCCCCAGTCCCATGCTCTACCCACTAGCTCACACTCCCCTCCCAGAGCAAGGGAGAGAACACAGGAGTCCTGCCCCCCCAGCCCCATGCTCTGCCCAGTAGCCCACACTCCCCTCTCAGAATAGGGAGAGAACCCAGGAGTCCTGGCCCCCAGCCCCTCTCCATCACCTCTAACTTCCAAGCCTCCTAGACCAGGGATCTGGGGAATCCAGATTTGGGGAGATCCGAATTTAGAGGGATCTGGATTTGGTGGGATTTGAGGGATCCGGATCTTGGGGGTTAGAGTGTCTGGACGGTGGGAGCTACATTTGGGGGGATTCTTCAGCCCCCCCTTCAGGGAACTCCCCCCCCCGCGTCCCGTTCTCCTTTAAGGCCGACTCCTCCCTCCAGAGCCGTCAGAGACCCGCCCCCCAGCTGCTCTCCCCCCACAGCCAGCGCACGGCCCGACCGGCCGCCCGCTCCCCTCCAGGCGCGCTCGTCCACACCTCAGTCCCCGGCGGCCCGGCCGCGGCTGCGGGAACCGTCCGCTCCTCCGCCGCCTTCACCCCTCGGACCCGGGACTCTGTCTCTCATCAGCTGCCTTCTCCGCATCCCTCCTTGGCTGTATCCTCCGTCCCTGTATCCTCCATCCTCCCTTCTCTTCCCTCAATTCTCCTCTCCCTCCTCCTCTCCATCCGCTGCCTCCTCCACTCCTCATCCCTCCATCCCCTGTATCCTCCAGCCTCCTTCTCCATCCCTCCCTCGCTCCCCTGCCTCCTCCATCCTCTTCCTCTCTCCATCCTCCCTTCTCTTCTCTCCATCCGCTGCCTCCTCCACTCCTCATCCCTCCATCCCCTGTATCCTCCAGCCTCCTTCTCCTCTCTCCATCGCCTGCCTCCTCCACTCATCCCTGTATCCTCCAGCCTCCTTCTCCATCCCTCCCTCGCTGCATCCTCCCTCCCCTGCCTCCTCCATCCTCCCTTCTCTTCTCTCCATCCGCTGCCTCCTGCACTCCTCATCCCTCCATCCCCTGTATCGTCCATCCTCCCTTCCCTTCCTCCCTCCGGCCCCTGCCTTCTCCTCCATCCTCCCTTCTCTCCATCCCCCGGTCTCCCTTCCTCCCTCCCTCCCTCCCTCTCTTTTTTTCCCCCCCCCCCCCCCCCCCGCCGCCCCGGGGCGCCCAGGTGGGCCATGGCGCTGGTCACCTCGCCCACCGAGTTGGAGAGCCTGGCCAAGCCGCTGTTCTGCCGCAAGGGGGCGCTGCGCCAGAAGGTGATCCACGAGGTCAAAAGCCACAAATTCACGGCGCGCTTCTTCAAGCAGCCCACGTTCTGCAGCCACTGCACGGACTTCATCTGGTGAGAGCCCCCCTAACGCCCCCCCCCGCGCCGCCCTAGCGCGCCCAGAGCCCCCTTAGAGCCCCCCTCCCACGTTCTGCAGCCACTGCACCTTCAGCTGCTGAGACCCCCCCCACGCCCTCCATTGCCCCCTTAGAGCCCCCCTCCCACGTTCTGCAGCCACTGCACCGACTTCATCTGGTGAGAGCCCCCCTAGCGCCCCCCCCCCCGCGCCGCCCTAGCGCGCCCAGAGCCCCCTTAGAGCCCCCCTCCCACGTTCTGCAGCCACTGCACCGACTTCATCTGGTGAGAGCCCCCCTAGCGCCCCCCCCCCCGCGCCCCCCTAGCGCGCCCAGAGCCCCCCTCAGCCCCCCTCCCACGTTCTGCAGCCACTGCACCTTCAGCTGCTGAGACGCCCCCCCACGCCCCCCCAGTGCCTCCTTAGAGCCCCTCTAGCGCCCCCCACGTTCTGCAGCCACTGCACCAACTTCATCTGGTGAGAGCCCCCCTAGCGCCCCCTAAGCCCCCTGCCCACGCTCTGCAGCCACTTCCTCTGGTGAGAGCGGCTTGAGCCCCCCCCCCCAGCCTGCTAGAGCCCCCAACTCCAACCCCAAGTGACTAACATTCCTTCCAGCCCCCCTGCTCTAACCACTAGACCCCCCCCCCCCCCCGAGCTAGGGAGAGAACCCAGATGTCCTGGCTCCCAGTCCCCTGCTTTGTGGCTTGGCAGATGCTGGGGACTGGGATGGGCAAAGTGTGGGCAACCCATGACACCTTGGACCTCCCTTAAGTAACAGTGTTTCTTGCTTGCAGGGGGATCGGGAAGCAGGGCCTGCAGTGTCTAGGTAAGAGACCCCCCCCTGCAGTGTCAGTGACCCCCCACCAAGACCCCCACCCTCCACTGAGACCCCTGCTTGGGGAGAGACTGTCACCTCCACTTTCAGCCTGGGCGTCTTCTCTTCTGCCCTCTGGTGCTGGAATAGCCGGGCCTCACGCCCACCCAGGTCCCTTTATAGCTGGCCCCCGCACCACACCCTAGAGGGGCCATGTCCAGGCGCCGGATGAGGGGTCCTAGTGTACCCAGCTCCCCTGCCCCACCCCAGATGCAGCCGCCTGTCAGGGTGGAACCTTGCAACCCGTTCCATGGCTCCATTTGATGCTGGGCTAGAATTCTCCCGCGATTTTAGGGACTGGTTGGAAAATTCCATGTTTCTGCTTTAAAAAAAAAAAAGCCCCCGAAGAGCGAACATTGGGCGACCTTTCACATGCTTAGTGCTTTATTCTTGATTCTTCCTTGACAGCGGGGAGCCAGGGCTCCCGGGTTCTAGCCCTGGCTCTGGGAAGGGCACCGGGGGCTAGTGGTTAGAGCACGGCTGTCAAGGAGCCTGGTCTCCTCGCTTCTAGTCCTAACTGGGGCGTGTGTGTTTGTCGGATCTGAGGGGGTTGTGTTTCGGGGAGAGATGTGGAGGGCATGGGGCATTGGGTGGGGGTGTAGGATGCTGGTGGGGCTAATTGGGTAGGAGTCTGGGGGTTCTATGTGGGGCAGGGAGATTTTTTTTCACACACACCCTCCATAGCGGGATGTGTGTGTGTGTGTGTGGGAGGGGGGTAACAGGGAAACCCCAAATTGCTCTGAATGGGGGTGTGGCTCTGCGGCTGATTGGTCAGTGATGAACTGGGGGAGCCGTTGCCAAGCGACTAGCAGCTGTGGGCAGGGTGGGGGGAGGAGGGATGAAATGGGGGGGAGGAATCCCTGACAGTTCTAGAAGGGGTCAGAATTATGAGGGGGCTTTGCCTCCCCCCAAGCAGGCAGGGTGAGGGAAGGAGCTGGGGGTGGTTCTTAGGGGGAGCATGTACATGGGTGTAGGTGGAGAGGGTGTCAGGGATTGGGGGGGTGCACGGTGACGGAGGGGGAGGCTGTGGCAGCTGGGTGTGCAAGGGCAGCTACCAGGGCTGCACACGCATGTCAGGGCAGGGGGATAGGCGTGCCCATGCCCAGATGGCATGTGTGAGGGAGTGACTCGGACACCCTTGCACAAGTGTGTGGCCGGAGGCTAGGAGAAGGGTTTGTTTACACACCAGTGGGGGTAGGGGCATGTGACGCCTGCTGGTGCATCAGGCTTGCTATGTCACTTTTTGCACACGCGCGTGCTGGTGCAGTGCGGTGAAGCTGATGGGCACAGCCGTGGGATTAGCAGCGATGGGCAGGAGTGGGTGTGCATTTGCACGAGTGTGCATCCCCACGTGTATATGTATTCGCACAAGGGTGCAGGGTGTGCTGATGAGTGCATGCATTTGGACACGTGTGAGGGTTGCACAAGTATATGTGTTTGCACACACGCATAAGGGGATGCAAGTGAGTGTGTGCAAACTGCATACACACAAATGCGTGCATTTGCACAAGCGAGTGGGGCCTGCATTTGCACAAGTGTGTAGTGTGGGCATGTGCACGTATGTGTGCATCGGCCTGAGTGTGAGGTGGGGTGTGAATGCCCTTTGTGTTAGTGTCACAGTGCGGTGGTCGGGAGAGCACAAGGCAGGGGTGCATTTGCTCAAGCACGGCCAGGGTACACATGGATGGCCTTGGAGTATCGGGCATTTGTAGGGTATGCAGGGGGCACTGTCAAGCTGGGTTGTGTGGAGGGGAGGGTACATGGCAGGGGTGGGTGGGACTGGGAACACTGGTGGGCACATATTTGCCCTGGGCAGTGTATGTGGCAGGCTCTGGATAGACCCTGGGCAGAGAGAGCCCAGGCTGCCGGGGGACCCGTTGGAGAAGGGGAGCAGACCTGGGACAGCTGGTGGCAGCGGTGGGATGCAGCAGGTTCCCAGACAGCACCTCCTCCCTTCACTTCTCCGTGCAGCTGTCCAGGGGGAGGCGGTGTGGGGGAGCTGTTGCCATGAGAACCATCAGGCAGCTCCCATGGGGGGTTATTCAATGCACCCCCTCACCCATGGTAATGTATTCCCTTTGTCCCAGCCCAGATCCTGGGAGCTCATGCGTCCCACCCAGGGCAAAGAGATCGACTGAGACTGGGGACCAGGACTCCTGGGTTCTCGCCCTGGCTCTGGGAGGGGAGTGGGGGCTAGTGGTGGGAGCAGGGAGGCAGCTTTTGTGGCATGGACTGGGTGGCCTGCCCCGAGGACGCATGGAGGAGTCAAGCTGCCACCTTGCCCCCCCCCCCCCCCCGAGTCCAATCTGCCACCCCCAGCTCCTGGCGCTTCTGGTTCTGCTCCTGCCTGTTTCCATGGAGACCCGTCTCCTAAATCTCCTGTCTGGCTCCTTGGAGCCTTAAGATGCTGCGAGAGGGGGAGGGGAGAGAGACAACCCCCAGATGTCCTCAGCCACCCCCCAACCTGTCCCCTTGACATCCCCCGAGCCTTCCCCGACTCCTCCCTGAACCCCCCCACTCCCCCCGACTCGCCCCTGAGCCTCCCCCGCCCCATCCCCCACTGCCCCGGCTGGTCAGCCCCTCTGGCGTTGGGGTCCCAGGGTTGTGCCCCCCAGCGGAGCAGCTGCTAGACCCCTGAGTCTCAGGCTCTGTGGCAGACCCAGGGGTCCCGGGTTTCCTTGCACCGCCCCTGGGCGTGGGCTGGGCTCTGAGCGGGGACTGGGGGTGTCACCGTCCTGAGCTTGCTCTGCTAATTGCTCTGTTTCCTCCCCCCCCTGCCTGCCCCCCTCCTCCCCCCTGCCAAGTCTGCAGCTTCGTGGTGCACAAGCGGTGCCATGAGTTTGTCACCTTCGAATGCCCTGGAGCCGGGAAAGGACCCCAGACAGATGTGAGTGACAGGACGCCTGGGTTCTTTCCGGGGCTCTGGGAGGGCAGTGGGGTCTAGTGGTTAGAGGGGGGGGGCAGGGAACCAAGACTCCCGGGTTTGGAGGAAATATTTTGGTGGGGGAGGAGGCAGGCCTGCCCGCCCCCGCTCCCAGGTGAGTGTCCCAATTTCACCTGCTATTTTTACTGCCTGGTGGGGGGTGCGGATGGGAAAAAACACGGCCGCGGCCCAGAATCTGCTGTCCTTGGCCTGGAAAGGCGGAAGGAGGCATGAATGTCGTTAACAGTCACTTTCCTTCCACGCCCGCCCCCATTCAGACGACTCTTTGCACGCCGTGAAACACCCAGCCTTGTGCGCAATGGTGTTCCCATCCCTTGCACGCACCGGTGCCTGGCCCCCTCCAAGCTCTCCTTTCCCCTTGCACGCTCAGCCTGTGCCAGCCCGCCTCTGGGTGCATCCCTCCCCAATCTTGTGCAGTCCCCACCAGCTTATGTTCACAGTCCTTGCAAGTACCTGCCCCCTTGCATTCCCCTCTGGGGAAACTCATGTTTGCACCTGTGGGCACACTAGTGCATTCCCTCGTGCATGCTCATATACACACACTTAGCCACACTTCCCTTCACATGTGCGTGTCCACTCCCCATACAAGCTCACATTTGCACACACACTCCTGTAATTCCTTGTGTAAGCACACACCCCTTGCACAATCCCACAAATGCACCCCCACAGGTTCATGTGCACGCACACTTATGCATCCTGGGTTCAAGCTCTTGTGTGCGCACCTGGAGACTTGTGTACATGTCAGTGCACGCTCCATCCTGTGCACACGCACACTCCCTCCCCAGTCAAGCTCACCTTTGCACACTTGCACGTGTGTGCAAACTCACACTGGCACGCCTTGCACCTGCATACAAGCGTGTGCCTTTAGGGCAAGCTCCCCCGTGCCCCTGCACTCACGCACGCCCCGTGCAAGCTCGCAGCTGCACTCTGAGGCACACTGTGGCACACGCAGGCCCGTGCCAGATCCCTCGCACACGTCCTGGGGAGAGAACATCCTCCCTCCCGCTGCCCCCGCTTGTGTGTGCAGCCAGCCTTGCCCGCCCCCTTGCAAACTTGCCCTCGGTGCTCGCACACACCCTGAGTGCGCGCCCCCACCTGCGCCTGGGGGGGCCTGATCTGTCCACTATCTCCCCCCCAGGACCCTCGGAACAAGCACAAGTTCAAGATTCACAGCTACAGCAGCCCGACCTTCTGTGACCACTGTGGCTCCCTGCTCTATGGGCTGGTGCACCAGGGCATGAAATGTTCCTGTGAGTGGCGGGGGCTGCGGGGGGAGGGGGGCAGAGGGGGGCAGCGAGGCCTTGGAGGGTGGCAGGCAGGGCGCGTGAGGTCTGGAAGTGGGGGGAGGGGAGGAGCAAGGCCTGTGGCAAGCTGGGGGCAAGATTTGGGAGGGAGATCCCGGGGGCGGGGCGTGAGATGTCTGGTGGGATGGGCTGCCAGAGGCAGGGGGCTGGGGGTGGGTGGGTGGAAGCGAGGCCTGGGGGCGGGGGGGGGGGATTCCGTGAAGGGGGGGGTGTGCGAGATCCCAGTCTCCCCCTGGCTCTCTGGCGCCCCCTGCAGGCTGCGAGATGAACGTGCACAAGCGCTGCGTGCAGAGCGTGCCCAGCCTGTGCGGGGTGGACCACACGGAGCGGCGCGGGCGGCTGCAGCTCCGCATCGAGACCCTCGCCGGGGACGAGATCCGCGTCTTCGGTACGGGGCCGGGGGGGGGGGGGGGGTTCCCGATTTGCGGCTGCGACGGGCCCCTCCCCCGGCCTCCTCCCCCAGGAGCCTCCCGCCCCGGCAGAGGGGTCGGGAGCAGAATTCCCTCTCGACCGGCCGGTGCCGCCGGAGGGGGGTGTCTCCGGCCCGAGCAGAGCTGCTCCGCCAGGCCCCGGCTGGGGCTTCCCCCCTGGTCACCCCCCCAGGCCCTCGTGGTGGGGGAGGGCGAGGGGCAGCCGTGCGTTGGGGGCAAAACGGGCGCTGGGGTTGGGGCCCCGAGGCAGGCGAGGAGACCCCCTGGCTCCAATGGGATCAGCTTGGGGAAAGGCTGGGGGGCCGGGGGGGGTGCGTCTCAGGAGCCCCGGCTCCGGTCGCCCCAGACTGGCATCCCAGCCCCCCTCCGACACAGCAAAGTTCAAGGCCACCGGCATGGGGTTCAGAGGCTGTCGGGGGGGGGTTCATGGTGGCAGGGCTGGTCCCCCATGTCTGTGTGTCTGTCCTGTCCTCCCCCCGCATCTGCCTGTCTGTCTGTCTGACCTCTCCTTACATCTGTCTGTCCCTCCACCCCCCACCCACATCTGACTCTCCCCCCTTCCCCATATTTGTCTGTCTGTCTCTCCAGCCCCGCTGCATCTCTGTCTGTCTGTCTCTCTCTGACTGCCCCCCCCGCATCTGTCTCTACAACCTGCACCTCCACATCTGTCTCTCTGTGACCCCCGCAACCGTTTGTCTGTCTGTCTGACCTCCCCTCACATCTGTCTGTCGCTCTGACCTCCCCTTCTAGCGGTTTCTCGCCAGCCTCTCACATCTGTGTCTGTCTCCCCACCCTCCCCCCGCATCTGTCTCTCCGACCCCCCCATATCTGTCTGTCTTGTCTATCTGTCCTCCCCTCACATCTGTCTGTCTCCACAACCTTCCACCCCCACATCTGTCTTGTTGACCCACCCTGCCCCCATCTCTCTCTCTCTCCAACCAACCATCCCCCTATTTCTCTCTCTCTCTCTCTCTCTTTACTATTTACCCCCTCAATCCATCCCGCCCCCCGCCCTCGCCCAGGGCCGCCTAGGCCTGTTCCAGTGGCTAAGGCTGCCACCTAGTGGTAATTTTGATTTCGCTCAATAGGGGGGTGCTCTCTGGGGTGTCACTGCTGGCCCCAGGGTGGCACTAGGGAGCGCTGAGCTGCTGGAGACAGGGTGGCACTAGGGGGCGCTATGCTGCTGGCCCCAGGGTGGCACTAGGGGGCATTGAGCTGCTGGAGACAGGGTGGCACTAGGGGGCACTATGCTGCTGGAGACAGGGTGGCACTAGGGGGCGCTATGCTGCTGGAGACAGGGTGGTCTCAGCTTGACTCTGGGACGGGAGTAGGGTCTAGTGGTTAGAGCTGGGGTTGGCTGGGAGCCAGGACTCCTGGGCTCTGTCTTGGCTCTAGAAGGGGAGTAGGATCTAGTGGTTAGAGCCGGGGGGGGGAGTTGGGGGGGAGCCAGGACTCCTGGGTTCTATTCCCAGCCCTGCCTGCTCCTCTGCTTCTCACCCTCCTGCGCATTCTCGCTCTCCCAGCGGGAGCATGTAGGAGGTGGAAAGAAACCCATCCAGCCGCGCTTGCATAACGGGGATTCCTCGGCGGGGCCCTGTGCGCAGCCCTCCTCCACAGCCACAGTCATGCTCCCCCTGGGCCATGGTGTGGGGGAGAGGCGGAGGGCGGGGGGGGGGAGAAAGAACCCAGGAGTCCTGGCTCCCAGACTCCCTCGATGTAACCCCTAGACCCCCCCTCCCCTTCCAGAGCTGTGGATGGAACCCAGGAGTCCGGACTCGTAGCCTTCTCCTGCACTGACCACTAGACCCCACTCCCCTCCGCGGGCTGTAGGTAGAACCCCGGAGTCCCGGCTCCCAGCCCCGCTCCTAGCAGGGGCTCAGCCCGGGTTCTGCGTGTGGTGGGCAGGGAGGTTATCCCCCGCAGTGCTGCCCGTGTCCACGGTTCGGGGCGGGATGCTGATCTCCGGTCCCTCCCCGTAGTGGGCGAGGCCCGGAACCTCATCCCCATGGACCCCAACGGGCTGTCGGACCCCTACGTGAAGCTGAAACTCATCCCGGACCCCAAGAACATGAGCAAGCAGAAAACCCGGACGGTGAAATCCACCCTCAACCCCATCTGGAACGAGACCTTCCTGTTGTGAGTGGGCCGGGCGGGCGGGGAGGCTTGGGTCTGCGGGGGCCTGGAACACGGGGCTGCCACTAGAGAGGGGGGAGAGTAGCTGGTGAGCCACGGCTGCGCCTCTGCCGGACCCACCGTAGGAGGAGCCGGGCAGCCTGTGCTCCCGGGGACCCCCCTCCCTTTATCGACTAATCGTGTGGTCGATGCAAATGGTATCCACCCACCCCTCCTCTCCCAGGGCTGGGGGGACAGTCGCCAGCAGCCACAGTCCCTTCTGTCCCCCAAATAAACCAGGATCCTGGAGCACCCTCCAGTGCAGTCCAGTCCACTCTTGATCCCCGCCACGGCTGCAGCAGCAGTAGTAGGGCTTTTATCCTCACTTCTTGTCCAGAGGGCAAACGTTCTCCCCTGTGCCCTACGGGCAGGCGGCCGGGTTGGTGGTTTAACCCCCCCTCTCCCTCTCCCTTCCCAGCACGCTGAGGCCGGGAGACATGGAACGGCGGCTGTCCGTCGAGGTCTGGGATTGGGACCGCACCTCGCGCAACGACTTCATGGGCGCCATGTCCTTCGGCGTGTCGGAGCTGCTCAAGGCGCACGTGGACGGATGGTAAGGGGGGGCTGCGTCCGTGCAAGGGGCGTCTGGGGGGGAAGCCAGGCCCACGGCTCACTCTCGCTCTCTCTCTCCACCGTTCTGTCTGTTTGGGTATTTGTCTGCGCCTGTCGGCTGTGCCCGGCTGCCACGGCGCTGCCACGTCCCCGTGCTCCCCCCACATGCGGTTCTTGCACTCTCGCCTTTCCACGTGCTTCCCCTCTGCACTCGTGCCTTTCGTCCTCTCTGCACGGTCATCCTATTGCCTTGCCTACTTGCACGCCTGGTTTCTTTCTTTGCACGTCTTGCACTTTTCTTTGCACACTCACTTTTTTCTTTGCACTTTTAATTTCTTTGCACATATTCACTTTTTCTTACTTTTCTTTACACACTTTCACTTTCTCTTTGCACTCCTTTCTTTGAACTCTCACTCTTTTCTTTGCATTGCACACTTTCACTTTCTCTTTGCACGCCTTTCTTTGCACTTTCACTTTTTTCTTTGCACCTTCCTTTGTCTTTTTTACACTTTGCACTATTGCCTTTGCTTTCTTTCTTTCTTTCTTTCTTTCTTTCTTTCTCCTTGCCCCCCCCCCCCCCCCCCGGTGTCGTGCCTGTCTCTGTCCCTGTCTCAGGTACAAGTTACTCAACCAGGAGGAGGGGGAGTATTACAATGTCCCCGTGGCTGATGCTGAAAATTGTGGGCTCCTGCAGAAATTTGAGGTAACCCCGCCCCCGCTCCCCAGAAGCTCTCCTGTTCGTGCCCCCTTGCTGGCAAAGCAAGGCCGGGCCCGTGGAGTTACTGGCAGGCAGAGGGAGAAATTGCCATGTGCCGTAGGAGACGCGCTGGCTCCCAGTGTGGCTCTAGGGGGCACTGTGCTACAGGGGGCAGGCCAGGGGGTGCTGTGCTCCGGGGGAGGGGGGTCACACGGGGGCTTGGCCAGGACACTCTGCCCCAGGGACTCTGCGGAGTTGGGCGTGAACCCCAGTGTCCTGGCCACGGTGCCCCAGGACAGATTCCCAGTCGGGCCCCCCAGCCCCCTCGTCCCCAGTAGCTGTGGGGTCCGCTGGGCTGGGGGCCGCAGCGTTGGGTCACTGACCCCCACCTTCTCTCTTGCAGGCCTGTAACTACCCCCTGGAGCTGTACCAGGTAACACCCACGGCCCCTGTGCACTGGGGCAGGGCCTGGGTTCCCCCTCCCCCCAGCAGAGGGCAGTGAAGAGCATCGAGGCAACACCAATGGGGGGGGGCAGTGAGTTGTGGGGGGGCAGGACTCCTGGGTTCTCTCGCTCGCTCTGGGAGAAGAGTTGGGGTCTAGTGGTTAGAGCGGGGGGGGGGGGGCAGGCAGGACTCCTGGATTCTTCTTTCTGGCTCTGGGAGGACAGTGGGGCCCAGGGGTTAGAGCAGGGGGGGGGGGGGGCAGGACTCCTGGGTCCTCTCCCAGCTCACTCTTTTTATCAACTCCAGAACAGTTACCGAAATTTCGGGGGGCAGGGCCTGTGGGGGGAGGGGCCAGTGACCAGAGCCGGGTGACGCAGGTGGATGGAGATTGGGGGATCCCTGCTGTCTGGCTGTGGGGGGGACCCCTAGGCGGCTGCCCCGCTCTGGGGTGGGGGGAGCTGGGGTTGGAGGGGGAGGTTCCTTGGGGTGCAAAGTGGGGGCTGCCTTGGGAGGAGGGTCCCTGGACTGTGATCCCCCCACAGTGCCCCCAGGCACCCCAACCTGCCCCCCTGTTGTGTGCCTGCCCCATTCGCTCACTGTCCTGCCACCCAGAACTGCCCCCTGCCCTTGTTCCTGTCCTGCTGCCCCCCACCCTGACCCATATGACTGCCCCATTTTCCCCTCACCCTAGTCCCTTCCTCCCCCCTCCTGACCTGCTTCCCCTCCAGTGTTGGGCGAGCCGGTCACCGTGCCCCTCTCTGCCCCCTGCAGAAAGTGCGCCACGGCCCGGGCCCCTCGCCCACCCCCAGCCCCACGGACTCCAAGCACGTCAGCTTCTTCGGCACCAGCCGCTTCCACATCTCCGACTTCAACTTCCTCATGGTGCTGGGCAAAGGCAGCTTCGGGAAGGTGAGGCTCCGGGAGGGGAGTGGGGGGCAGTGGTCGGAGCGGGGGCCGATGGCATCGGGGGGGTCACCCTGGCGAAGGCATTTTCCCTGCCCACCCCCTCAGTCGTCACCTTGGGCCCTGGGCACAGCCCCAGCTGGGGGGCACCGTGGCGGGGGGCAGGGACCCCGGGGCCGGTCCCCGCTGGGCTCAGGGCTGTGGCCCCGCAGGTGATGCTGGCCGAGCGGCGGGGCACGGACGAGCTCTACGCCATCAAGATCCTGAAGAAGGACGTGATCATCCAGGACGACGACGTGGAGTGCACCATGGTGGAGAAGCGGGTCCTGGCGCTGGGCGACCGGCCCCACTTCCTCACCCAGCTGCACTCCACCTTCCAGACCACGGTACCCGCCGGGGCGGGGGATGGGCCGGGGGGGGGCTGATCCTGGGGGGAGGGGGGCATGTGCGGGGGAGAGGTGGAACTCATGAGGCTGATCCTAGGTGTGTGGGGGGGGGCCCAGTGTTGGGTGGGATATGGGGGGGGTGGGCCTGCAGGGCTGATCCTGGGGGGTGAGTGTGGGGGGGATGGGCCCACGGGGCTGATTGTGGGGGGTGAGTGTGTGGGGGGATGGGCCCACGGGGCTGATTGTGGGGGGTGAGTGGGGGGGATGGGCCCGTGGGGTCAGTGTGGGGGCGGATGGGGCTGTGTCTGTCCTGCCCCCCATGGCTGCGTCTCGCCTGCCCCGCCCAGGACCGGCTCTATTTCGTGATGGAATACGTCAACGGCGGGGACCTCATGTACCACATCCAGCAGGTCGGGAAGTTCAAGGAGCCCCACGCCATGTACGTGGCTCCGCGCCGGGCCCCCTCCTGCCCAGCCCCCGCGCCCCACCCCAGAGCTGGCTGCCTCCTGGTGCCGGGGAGGGGCTCCCCCTCGTGCCCTGTTCCCGCGCCCCACCCCAGAGCTGGCTGCCTCCTGGTGCCGGGGAGGGGCTCCCCCACGTGCCCTGTTCCCACGCCCCACCCCAAAGGCTCAGTGAGGGGGGGTGACGGCGTGTCGGGGACCCCCCGATCCTGCACCCCCATAGCAGCCAGAACAGGCTCCGCCATCCGTAGGACAGAGGGGGGGTTAGTGCTCCTCCAGGGTACGGCAAAGAGTCAGGGCCAGGATGCCTCAGACCCCTTGGGTTAGGGGGCCCGTCGCTCCCCCAGCCCCTCAGCTTCGGCTGCTTCCTTCGTGTTTCCCAGCCAGCAGCCCCCTCGCTCCCAGACCCTGCCCCCCAGCCAGGTGCTCGTCTCCCCTCCCTCCCTTTGTCTCCCTCCCCCCAAAGAGCCTTGTTCTCTGCCCAGGCTGGACTAGGTGTCGGGCCAATCCACACGTGGGGGAGTCAGTGGGAATCGCGCGACAGCAGACAGCCCCCCCCCGCTACGTCATAGGGGGGTCCCTGGACACCCAGCCCCCATGTCTCCCCCAAGGCAGCCGTAACTTGGGGGGGGGGGGCCTGGAGGGCTCTGTGGCTGTGGAGGGGGAAAGGCTTCGGGGAGGACACGGAAACGGCAAACTGATTTTCCAAGTCACCTTTGATTGTTCTGTTCCTTCCCCCGCCCCTTATCTCTGCCCACCCCACGTTTCCCTCCCGCCCCCCCCCCGGCTCCTTATCTCTGCCCCCCCCCCCCACATTTCCCTCCCCCCCCCTCCCCCCCCCCCCCCCCCCCCTTTCCCTGCCCCCCCCCACCCTATCCCCCCCCCCCCCTCCATTTCCCTCCCGCCCCCCCCGGCTCCTTATCTCTGCCCCCCCACATTTCCCTCCCGCCCCCCCCGGCTCCTTATCTCTGCCCACCCCACATTTCCCTTCCACCCCCCCCCCCATCTCTGTTTCCCCTCCCGCCCCCCCCGGCTCCTTATCTCTGCCCACCCCACATTTCCCTCCCACCCCCCCCCGGCTCCTTATCTCTGCCCACCCCACATTTCCCTCTCCCCGGCCCCCACAGGTTCTATGCAGCTGAGATTGCCACCGGCCTCTTCTTCCTGCACAACAAGGGCATCATCTACCGGTGAGTGGAAAGCTGCCCCTGCTTGGCTCCAGTTTCTACCCCCCACCCCGGGGCCGGGTGGGAGCCGGCGCCCCCTGGAGGCGAGAGCCCAGCCCTGTCGCTCCCCGCAGGGACCTCAAGCTGGATAATGTGATGCTGGACGCTGAGGGCCACATTAAAATCACCGACTTTGGGATGTGCAAAGAGAACATCTTCCCCGGAGCCACCACCCGGACCTTCTGCGGGACCCCCGACTACATCGCCCCGGAGGTAGCCACCCTCGCTCTGGCACTAGCCCGCACTCCCCTGCCACGGCCAGAGCCCAGGAATCCTGGCTCCCAGCCCCCTGCTCTAACCACTAGACCCCGATCCCCTACCAGCACCAGGGAGAGAGCCCAGGAATCCTGGCTCCCAGCCCCCCTGCTCTAACCATTAGACCCCGATCCCCTCCCAGCACCAGGGAGAGAACCCAGGAATCCTGGCTCCCAGCCTCCTGTTCTAACCACTAGACCCCGATCCCCTCCCAGCACCAGGGAGAGAACCCAGGAATCCTGGCTCCCAGCCCCCACTGCTCTAACCACTAGACCCCGATCCCCTCCCAGTGTCCTGGCTCCCTGAGCCTTACATGGGAGGCGTGGGGGGGGGGGGGGGCGTGTGACGACGGTGGGACTGCTGTTTCCCTTTTATTCTCCAGCTCCAGGTGCCTCTCGGGGCTCTGCCCCCACACAGCCCTCGGGGTGTGGAGTCACACCTCACTGCCTTCACCCAGCCACACAGGAAATACACACAGGGTGACTCCCACAAATTCCCCGGCCCCTGCCTGCCCCCCCCCGACATGCGCACCATCCAGCGCACTCAGCCGTTGTTAGGAATACGCCCCGGCCTTTGCTGACCTGGGGAGAGGTTTCCCAAACCGCACTGGGAAAGAGCTCCTGGCGGTTACACGAGGGAGTCCGATTGCAAGGGACGAAATACGTTTCAGGTACAAAAGAAACAGGCTAATTCCTAAAGATGATCAAGCTCAAAAGGCTTTCGGGGGAGAGACACCCAGTCTGTGCCAACAGCACAGCCGTCCATTTCAACCCACTCCCCTTTGCTCGGTCTTCGTTGGTGCTACGGTGATGAGGGGCGGTAATTGGTGACTTGTGTGTTCTCCTTTCGTACCCTGTGTGGGGAAAGTCCTCGCTGGCTCGTGGGGCTAGGCAGCTCCCTGGTGGATGAGCTCAGCAAACAGTCGCTCTTCATATAAATTGCACATTGGTTCGTTTATACCTTCCCCTTCGTCTGTTTAACATCTGATTAACCACATAATGGTTCCAACCAGCCAAATGTGCCTGTGTCTCCGAGAAACAGGCTTGTAGGTGTCAGCCAGAGTTATAGTAGCAATCAGGCTATAAGATCTTATCGCACTGTACACAACAATGGTAGTCCCGCGAGCACAGGGACAATGATGTTCAGCAGATTATGAGTTTTCAAATGAGATTTTTTTTTTTTTTTTTTTGCAAGACATGCTTTGTACAAACGGTAACCTCACCATATACAATGTGGTGAATGTGGGGCACAGGGTGTCATATGGGATACAGGGCGTCACAGTAGGTGTCTGTTTTTGGGCAGGGCTGGTCTTTTGGAAGTGACTCCTCCCCCCTCACCTTAGCCACTAGCTTTGGGAGCTGGGGAGGACAGGAAGGGAGGGATAAACCAATGGGAGGGGCTGTAACAAGGCTGGCCCTGCCCCCCCTTGTGCTTTAGCACTGCCTGCATTGCAGATCGCCCCTCCCTCATCCCAAATCCCAGTTTGCTCTGCGGGGTGGGGTGGGAGGGATACTCTTAAAGGGGAAGTGCACCTTTTTAAAGTCCCTCCATGGGGGGGTGTCGGAGGTCACAGCGCTTTCCCCTCTCTCAAGGTGATTCTGCCTCCCTCGCAAGGAGCTGGGGGTTTGTGATCCCCCCCCAACTTGCTCCCCCTTTCTCCCTGCCCTAGATAATCGCCTACCAGCCCTATGGGAAGTCAGTGGATTGGTGGTCCTTCGGGGTGCTGCTCTATGAGATGCTAGCGGGGCAGGTAAATACAGAGGGGATGGGGGCATAGATCCTTTGTGGGGCTGGGGGGGAGCAGGGGGGGATCCTGGCACCGCATGGGAGGGCTGGGGGCATGGTCTGGCCTCACTGCCCTAGGGCGGGGGGATTGGTAGAGCAGCCAAGCCTTTGTGTCCTGGGTGGGGGTGAAGACCTCTGGGGGGGGCTGGCTCTGATCCTTGCTCCCCCCCCCCAGCCCCCTTTTGATGGGGAAGACGAGGACGAGCTATTCCAAGCCATCATGGAGCATACGGTGTCCTACCCGAAGTCGCTGTCCCGCGAGGCCGTCTCCATCTGCAAAGGGGTGAGTAACCCTGGGGAGGAGCCCGATCCCTGGCCTTTGATCCCCCCATTTCTCAGGGTGGGACAGGCTGGGGTGAAGCCAAGGTGGGTGGGGGGCAGGGTGCCTCCTAACGGATCTGGGAGGGGCAGAGCAGCTGGCCTGGGGGTTCCGTGATGCTGATGTCACCATGTCCACCCCCCACCCCCCAGTTCCTCACCAAGCACCCCCTGAAACGCCTGGGCTCGGGGCCGGCGGGGGAGCAGGACATCCGGGAGCACGCCTTCTTCCGCTGGCTGGACTGGGAGCAACTGGAGCGCCTGGAGATCCCCCCGCCCTTCACCCCCCGCCCGGTAAGTGGCACCCCCCACCCCGCCTGCCCCCCGATTGGTGAGTGACACCCCTCACCCCCAATGAACCCCATTACTCCATCTGGCCACCCCCTGAAAGCCCCCCCCATGGAGCAGGCGGGGCCCTGTGTGGAACTGGGGGTCCCAACAGAGAATGTGGCTACTGCTGTGATTAGGGGACCCCCATGGGAGCAGCGCTCCTGTAGCTCAAAGTGACTGCAGGGAGGGGGCGGTGGTGGGGGCATCAAGGGCTGGACCAGCTGGGGGGGGAATGAGGGGCTGGGAGGGGAGAGGGGAACAATGGGGAGGTTGAAGCCTGGGGAAATAACCCAGCTCTTCTTTCTCTCCACCCCACCCCACCCCACCCTTCGTCGTCTGTCTGTCCGCCTGTGTCTGGCTCCTGGCCTGCCTCTCCGTCCGTCTGTCCCAGTGTGGGAGGAGCGGCGAGAACTTTGACAAGTTTTTCACGCGGGCCGTGCCCATGCTGACCCCCCCGGACCAGCTGGTCCTGGCGGGGCTGGACCAGAGCGAATTCCAGGGCTTCACCTACATCAACACCGACTTTGTGCACTCCTCGCTGCGCCCCCCCACCTCCCCCATCTCCATGGTCTGACCCGCCGGCCTCCTGGCTCCTCCATGGCCTGACCTGCCTGTAACCTCTCTCCCCCGTCCCGATGACTCCCCCCCCACACATGTCCCGACCCCCAGCCCCTGCGTTGTGTGCACAGAAAATGCAGCCTCCTCTGGGGTGAGGGCTGGGTGTATGGGGACCCCACGCCCGGCACTGGAATGCGTCCATCTCTGGGGTGAGGGCTGGGAGTATGGGGACCCCACGCCCGGTGCTGGAATGCGTCTGTCTCTGGGGTGAGGGCTGGGTGTATGGGGACCCCATGCCCGGCGCTGGAATGCGTCCGTCTCTGGGGTGGGGGCTGGGTGTATGGGGACCCCATGCCCGGCGCTGGAATGCGTCCGTCTCTGGGGTGGGGGCTGGGTGTATGGGGACCCCACGCCCGGCGCTGGAATGCGTCCGTCTCTGGAGTGGGGGCTGGGTGTATGGGGACCCCATGCCCGGCGCTGGAATGCGTCCGTCTCTGGGGTGGGGGCTGGGTGTATGGGGACCCCACGCCCGGTGCTGGAATGTGTCTGTCTCTGGGGTGAGGGCTGGGTGTATGGGGACCCCACGCCCGGCGCTGGAATGCGTCCATCTCTGGGGTGGGGGCTGGGTGTATGGGGACCTCACGCCCGTCCCTATTTAATGGCAAACACATTTGGGACAGGAAGTGAAAGGGAGCATCACAAACGTGGGCGGGTTTTCAGGAAGCCCCTCCCACTGGCGGAGAGCGCCCCCTAGGGAGCCCGTCTGCTCCCTGCAGTACAGCGCCCCCTAGCGCTGTCCTAGAGCTTCCGGGCCAGCCCTGCCTGCCAGGGGAGAGTGCCCCCTACTGGGCATGCTGCATTAAATAGCTTTGACCCTGTCCATAACCCCGGGGGGATCTTGAAGGTCAGAGGACAAATGCTGCTTACTCCTGAGTCTCTGCTTAATGTGCCCCCCTCCCAATCTGCGGCTCCCCTTCTCTGGTGCATGGACTACATAGAAGCACATCTCTATTTACCGCTGTACCCCCTCCGGCCAGCCCACTGTGGCTTCTCCCCATTGTGCCCCCCGCCGGTCTGGGGCTGGGGTGCAGGGCTTGGGGTCTCGGATGATCTATGGGCTGGAGGCGACGGCCCCCCTCCTCCTGGGTTCATCTGACTGGTGAGGGCCAGCCGGACTCTGGGGTCCTCTCCCCAGGCCAGGGAGGGGAGTGGGGGCTAGTGGTTAGAGCGGGGGGGTCCTGGGAGCTAGGGATCCTGGGTTCTCTCCCTGGCTCGGGGGGGACAGTGTGGTCTGGTGGTTACAGCTGTAGGGGAGCAGGCTGTTAACCGCCAGCTGTACTCCCCAGTCCCCTCCTCTCCTCCTGGAGCTGCAGGATCATAGGAGGCCAGGGGGAGGGGAGATGCTGTCCTGAGACACATATGGGGGGGGTCTGCTCTTGGTCCCCGCCCTCCCCCTGCCAGTTCCTGTTCCCTCCCTCCGGCCAGGGTCTGGTCTGAGTCTTCCACCCCTGGCCCAGAAGCGACCCCCTCGCCCTGCTCCGAGCCCAGCTGCGGCTGAGCTGTATAAAAGGTATTTATCCAACCCCCAGTGGCTCCGGCTCCTTTCTGACTTGTCCTGCTGGGAGGGGAGCGGGGAGCAGTGGTTAGAGCAAGGTAGGGCGGCGGGCAGCCAGGACGCCTGGGTACCAGGCCTGGCCCAAAGGGCCTGGGGGCTGCCCAGTCTCATGTCTCGTTTGCGGCTCCTGTCCCTGCTCTCCCCATCGATCTGGGCCCCCTTCACTCCCTGCCTGTGTCTGCCCACCCCCACCCCCCCAGGTGCGGCTCTGAGCCCCCCCCTTCCCCCCCCCGATCTCTCTGGTTCTATCGCCCTTCCCAGGGCCCCCACAGCCCCATGCGCCAGCCCCGTGGGCCTGCATCTGCGGCAGGGGGTGGAGGGGAAGGGTTGTTCTCTAACCCTCTCTGCAAATCTGGGTTCTTGGGGCCTTCCCCCCCCCGCCCCTGCCCACCTGTCAAGGCTGCCAGCTGCCTGCGAGGCAGGGACTCAGGAGGAGATTAAAAGATTTGTGGTTGAGAAATGAAATTTGGAAGTATGATTGGGGAGGGGAGGTGGCTTAAAGGGGCCCCCAGGCAGGTAAGGTGATGGGGCACCGGCTCCCCCCCCCCCCCCCCCGGCCAAGGCAGGGGCTGGCTGGCTCCGGGGGGGGGGGGAGGGAGGGCAGAGAATGGGGCAGGGACTTGTCCCCTCTAGGGGGCGCTGGCTCCCATGTGGCCCCAGGGCAGGGGCTGGCTGGCTGGGAGGGGCCGGGATTGGGACCCAGGGCCTCTCCCGTCCCTCAAGCGGTGGCTCCTGCGTTTCACGAGTTTGCTAGTTCTCAGGCTCGTTGGCAGGCACCCTGGTTGCAAAGCCCCCCCTCCTTCCAAATAGGGCCCCCCCCAACAGAGAGTCCAAGGGCGGGACCTGGGCTCCCCCCATGGGCTGGGAGGCTCGTGGCAGGTAGAGGCGGGGGGGAGGAGATTTGGGGGGGGGACTTTCTGAGAGGAAGCGGGGGGGGGCTTGTGTGCGGGTTGCGGGAATGATGGGGAGACAGAACTCACCCCCCCTCCATGTTCCCGGCCAGTGAGCCAGGCGGGGGGGGGGGGGGGGGGGCTGGGATGGAAACGGAGACAGCGGCAGAGAACCGAGCGGTCAGCACTTCGGAGCCCGCAGTGCTGAGCCGGGGAAATCCGACTCCGACCTTGGTCCTCGGGCTGGGACGGCGGGTCGGGAGTGAGGGGCACCGGCAGCGCTGGGGGGGGGGGGGCAGGGCTGCGGGGCGGGAGAGGGGGGCACCGGCAGGGCTGGGGGGGCAGGACGGGAGTGAGGGGGCACTGGCAGGGCTGGGGGGGGGCAGGACGGGAGTGAGGGGGCACCGGCAGGGCTGGGGGGGGCAGGACGGGAGTGAGGGGGCACCGGCAGGGCTGGGGGGGGGCAGGACGGGAGTGAGGGGGCACCGGCAGGGCTGGGGGGGGGGCAGGACGGGAGTGAGGGGCACCGGCAGGGCTGGGGGGGGGGCAGGACGGGAGTGAGGGGGCACCGGCAGGGCTGGGGGGGGGCAGGACGGGAGTGAGGAGGCACCGGCAGGGCTGGGGGGGGCAGGACGGGAGTGAGGGGGCACCGGCAGGGCTGGGGGGGCAGGACGGGAGTGAGGGGCACCGGCAGGGCTGGGGGGGCAGGGCTGGGGGGGCAGGACGGGAGTGAGGGGGCACCGGCAGGGCTGGGGGGGGCAGGACGGGAGTGAGGGGCACCGGCAGGGCTGGGGGGGCAGGGCTGGGCAGGTTGGATGGAAT